>NC_064305.1:78386339-78701311 GCF_023373825.1 Bactrocera dorsalis
GTAGGAAACCTCGACTAACACACGACTCTAAACATCTGAAACTAATAAGACTACCCTAGTATTTATTAATAAATATGTACAAAAGTATTTTTGTTGAGAATTATTGAAGCCGGTTTCGACAAACTAGCATTGCCATCGTCTAAGGTCAGTTACTTTGACAAATGTGACATAGTGCATTGCTGATAACGAAAGTATCGCACCGAAGCTATAATTAAATCAAAAATTATTATATTTTATGAGTGATTTTCATGTGTGTTAGTGCGCAATTATTGATTATTTCTTTGACATTATGATGAAGCTAAGCAAATGTGCATAGTCTAGTCTAATCGTGCTGATTTACAAGCACACGTTGTGCGGTCGCCATAGAAATAGAGAGTGCGCATTATTAGAACATAAACTCACGTGTGTGTATGTGTGCTTATTACAAAAATTGGCACATTAAATTAATCTTAAAGATTCAAGGACAAAACCTTGACTATGAAACAATGGACCCAACGACAACGTAGTCGTGTGTGAGCGTGACGTCAATTTACTTTGTTTTGTTTTAAAATTTGCGTAGAATTTTTTGCTTAGAAAATAGAGAGAGAGAGAGATGGTAGATTTGAAGTAGAGTATAGAGCCGCAGAAATGTTACTGAAGACAAGCAGTTTTATTGCTAAAAAATTCTTGCTCTAAAAATTCTTTTCTTTATTAGTTTAAGACGGTTGATCTCATATAATTGTTTGGTGCATTGGTACTATCTGATTAATTTAGAATCTTAATGGTTTTATGACGACCTGATTAGCTGACTTAGGTTACATTTTTTGTTCTTAATTCCTTCTTATTCCTTATACAGCCCATATACTTGATAAGTTCCCGAAGATGGCATGAAAATCGGATCGTATGTTCGGAACGGAAGAAGAGATTGGGATATTGCTACTTATATATGTTGGAATATACTTTGACTATCGGTTAGGAACTCTAAATATGAACTTTTTCTGAGTGGGAAAACACGATAGAGTTTATTGTTTACGAAGGATTTGAGGTTTTATATATTCATCGACGGAAAATATGTCGTCTTGAACGGTTAATGTGCATATTCAAGTGCTGAAATTTTAAGTTGATACTCTTGTTAAAATTGTTAGTTCTTTACTAAACCCACTGAGTTGCTGGATAAGGTTTAATTTGTTACCACTCATAATTAACCAAAGTACTAAAGATAATTATTCAAAAATCGGTTACGCCAGAAAATCACATGGAAGACTCCAACGCTTTGCTTATAAGGTTGCATCTTACATAGCAAAGATCTCTGTATGTAATGTTGAAAACGATCTACGTTTTTATGCGTTTTTAAATCCACTGGAAGAACTATAGTTTTTTCCAACACAGCCTACGAGCAAATGTAGACACAAATTTATGGACTTATGAATCAAACTAGCTTTATCGAATGATTTTCGCTAAATCGATTTCAAATCATACCATCCAAATCGAAGGATATCTATGTCCAAAGGCCTCCGAGATAGAGAGTTCACTGGAGAAAGGGGAAGTCATGCCTTGCGCCTTTTTGGATATTGAGGGAGCTTTTGACAACACTTCTCATAGAAGTGTAGCAATGGCATTGGAGGGTAGAAATGTGGCAGCACCGGTGCGTAGATGGATAGAGGCGGTATTGCGCACCAGGATAGTTGAGACCATAGCAGGGGGCACAAAGATTCGCCTAGGCACAACAAGAGGCTGTCCGCAGGGTGGTGTACTATCGCCCCTGCTATGGAGCCTTGGCGTTGGCGACCTGTTAGCACTGCTAACCGACAACGGCATCCGCTGCCAAGGATGGTGTACAATCGGCTGGTGTGCAATCGGCTGGCAGGAAAATCCTGGGGTTGCAAGCCAAGGATTGTTAGGTGGTTGTATATTGTGCGACCGATAGTCACATATGGAGCAGTGTCCTGGGCCTCTGTGGCGGCACAGGCCTCGGTGGTGATGAAACTATCGAGGCTTCAGCGGCTAGCATTCGTCTGCATGACGGGCGCTATGCGAACCTGCCCAACAACGGCGCTGGAGGTTCTGCTGGAACTCACGCCGCTCCACATAGTGATCGGCCAAGTAGCCAAGCATTCACTTCTGCAAATAACGGCAGAGGGATGCGGTAAAGGAAAAATAATCTCGTCCCAGAGGATGGAGCTGGTAAGTGGCAACAATCCAATTGCCCTCCTCCCGAAGGACGGGGTTACAAAAACAATAAACTTCACGAGGAAGTTCAAGGTTACCCTTGGCAGCAAGAGCGAGTGGAATGACTCCACCCTTGAGTTGATGCTGAGGGATAGTACACTGAAGTGGTACACTGACGGCTCGAAGACGTCGGAAGGTATTGGTGCAGGGATCGCGGGCCCACGCACAAGGTTGTCCATACCGATGGGCAGATTCCTCAGTATCTTCCAGGCCGAAGTCTTAGCCATAAGTCGGTGTATAGAGATTAACCTTCATCGCGGCTATTGTAATGAGCGAATAACCATACTCAGCGATAGCCAAGCGGCACTAAAAGCGGCCTCCGCCTACGAGATCAAAACGCTGCTAGTGCAGGAGTGTAGAGAACGGCTAAACAGCCTAGCGGAATTGAATCAGGTGCACCTAATATGGGTACCTGCTCATAGAGGCATAGCCGGAAATGAACTGGCTGACGAGCTCGCCCGCTCTGCAGCCTCCATAAATATGGTAGGGCCCGAACCGTTCACTGGGGTGGGCTCCCACACTATAAAGGAGCTGCTCCGTAAGGAAGAAAGAGAGGGCAGAGAAGGTGACTGGCAACGGGCACATGGTATGCGGCATGCCAAGTTGCTGTTAGGGAGGTACAACCACAAAAGGTTTAAATCGATTATCAACCTCCCAAGGATCAAACTCAGGCTCTTGGCCGCATTCTACACCGGCCACTGCAAGTTGAAAAGGCACCTGTTCAACCTAGGACTTGCCTCTTGCTCTAACTGCCGGTTCTGCGACAGAGAACCTGAAACCCCGGAGCACCTGCTAATCGACTGCATTGCAGTCTGCAGACGCAGGCCTAATGCCCTTGGAATTACATTTCCGAATAGGGATCACATCGACTCACTACCTCCCAGCAAAATACTAAAATTCATCGATTTTTTGGGGCTTGGTGAGTCTCTGTGAGTTAGGAGAGGGCACAATAGACCTAAGGTCGCAGTGCATACCTCGATTAATTCTATTGTCTATGTCCAAAGTACGGTTAAACAATCATATAACATGAACAAAGTTGAAAGCAATCTTCAATACTGTTTCCAAACTCAGCACTATAAAGCATGTATAATCGGCGCCAACCTACGGTAGTCGAAAAAGTCTTTTCGTATTTTGTCAATAGATGTCGTTGCCTCATACATATATCTCCAGTACATTGTATCATACGATATAGTATAAAGGTGAGATTTTAAGCATTAATTAACAAAAAAATTAATTAAATTCGGAGAACTTAAAAAAAAGTGACGGCTGTTCAAAAATGAGTGAAAATAATGAAGAAAGTTGCTATATTTTGAAATTTTTGTATTAATAAAGGAATGATGCCACGTTCGTGTAGCAAAACAATGATTCGCTTCTTCCGTTTTGGAAAGTTGTTTAATTATCTCCATTTTTAAAGAAAAAAATCTCTAACCTTAATTTGCAATAATTTTAGAGCACAGTTATTTCACTATAAACACTCAAATAAATATAGGCATGATAATTAATTTAAATTTTATTATTCTTTTTATTATTAATAAAAATATTTTTACATAAATTACCATTTTTATAATATACACAATTCTTTTTATTAATTATTTATATACATATATTATATTATTATTATTTATTTTTATTTTATTTTCTTTTTTTATGTTTTTTTTTTCCACGCAATTATCCACCGTAACAAATTGCTGCCGAACACATTTAGTGTGGATTTTGTACTGAAATGTCAGTACGACGCTTTCAAATTTTTAAGATTTCAATTTTCAACGATTTATATTCATTGATAACTACACACATAGCTGCATTTATATAAGTGTATAAGCGATTACACACACATATGTATTTTCCAACAAACGAGTATTTGCTTGCACTTGCTTAGAATGTGTTCTATGTTTTGGCCGAGTGCATGCTGCGAGCGAGTCGTACGTCGTGCTATCAGTGCGCCGAGCATACAAATACCTACACATGCACATTTGAGTAATTAAGTTCTTAGATAGAAGGCTCACGTGGAGAAAACATACATATCTCTAATAAAATAACATGTATGAAGATTAGAGCTGCAAATTTAAATTGGTTTTTAAATAAAAACTCCAAACTTAGCCTAAACAACAAAGTGCTCTTATATAATGCGGTCATAAAGCCGATTTGGATGTATGACATTCAACTGTGGGGTACGACCTGTGCAACTAATATTGATATATTACAAAGGTTTCAATTAAAAATGCTTAGAATAATCGCGTGTTCGCCGTGGTACATGCGAAACGAAAATATCCAAAATGACCTTGGTATTCCTTTGGTAAAGAAAGAAGTAGAAGATAACAGAATCAAATATATGTATAACTAAACTCCGAAATCACCCAAACCAAATCGATCAAACACGACTTAAAAGAAGAGACATGCCTGCGTATTAAAGAGCGACGTATCACCAAAACAGCTCTATCACTTGCTTGAGTCTGTCTAGTTTTTAAATAGATTTAAGATTTTATGACTTATTGTTAGGCTTTAAGAGAAAGCAGATCCAATAAATAAAATAATTGTGAAAAAAAAATAAATAAAATATTTGATTATATGTCTATTTACCGTTACTTATTTTATTTAATTTTTTTTTTTTTAGAATAAAAAGGTGAAGGTAGAGCATTTTGTCAGAAAGCAATTTATATGCCGAGACGCTGAACTTATCTGAAGCTTAGCACCGGATTATTTAGAAATCACACGCTGATTTACAGATTTGAAAAATGTCATAACGGTCGCGTTTACAATAATGCGCTTAATTAATTACCTAAACAAATATTGCTGTTTGTCACGAAGTTTGTGATACCTAGAAGGTAACGGCGGAGACCCCATAAAAATTTATATACACATTTAGCAAGTAAGTGAGCTCTAAATACGGATGCAACCGAACATTTTAAACTCTTGCAACCTGCAGGAATCAGTAAAGATAGTAAAACGAAAATCATTGTATATAGTATAAAGGACCATGTGCTAATTCTTGGAAATGATCTGTACAAAGAGGTTTGACACCCACTACCTCTTTGTCGATTTCAAAGCTACTTTTGACAGCGTCTGAATTAAAAAGCTCCGTCATGATCGGAATCTGCCGTTTGGTAACAAACTCTCAGACAAGGCGACTCTCTTTCGTGTGATTTCTTCAATCTAATCCTGGAGAAAATAATTCGAGCTGAGATCTCTGAGATAGAGAAGGTAAAATCTTCTATAAGAGCGTGCAACTCCTGGCGTACACCGATGACATCGATATCATTGGCCATAACAACCGCACCGTTAGTTCTCTTTTACCCAAGTTGGTCAAAGAAGTGAAGCAAATGGGTCTGGTTGTGAACGAGGGCTGAATGAAAACACTCCAGCTCTGAAAATATTCGATGCAGTACCCACCGGAGGAAGCAGATGAAAAGGAGGACAACCATTCCGTTGGAAAGACCAGGCGAAGAAGGACATGTTTTCGTTTGGAATCTTTAATTGGCACCACTTTGCGAACAGAAGAAACGGCTGGCGCGCTTTTGTTAACTCGACTATAACCGTCCTAGTTGATTGAACTTGACACGAAATCGAAAGCAATCGAAGTAATAAGTACCGGAAGTAACACCAGAGAGAAGTGTTAGCTCTGAGCAAACACAATTCTTCACCTATTATACAAAGCTAGCCGCTTCCAGGCGACGTACCGATCATTGAGAGTAAGTGTTCGAAATAAGGGTTCGACCGCAGGGGCTCATTACAGTAATTCATAGTAGATGATTCCTTGCCAACCTCACCAAGAACAGAGCAAAACATTTTTGACCTTCAATCCTTGTTTGCGTATACTTTAAATTCCATAATAGTTTGGAGAAATGTACACAAGTTCAGAGGTTACACTTTCGTCCGTATTTGGCACGCTTCCGATTACGTAGATGCGATTATAGTAAGAAGCAATTATATAATTTTTTATAGCAATGATTGAACTAAGTTAAAGTACTCAAAAACTCAAAGTGATTTCCTAAGATTTATTTTTTATAAATTTCAATTTAGCGCAAATTGAGCCTCACATGCATACATATTAAAGAACTAATCACATATAACCACATAATTTTGTAAAACAACTACAATTCATAGAATTATACTAATTCACTTTCTGCTTGATCTGTTCACCGCTGATTCGTCGCAAGATCCAGCGTACCAACAGAACAAGCACTCCAAGGGCAACAGCAACGGCGGCTACGACCAGAGCGATCACGTCCAGCAAATAGAATTGGTACCACTTCAAGTCCAAGCCGGCAGCGCGCAAATGACGCGCGCCCTTATGACGTATTACGTAATCGATCCAGTAGAGCGCAGTCTCACGTGGACCCATGGGACGATCGTGGAAAATGCTCGAGAAGCGTTTGATATTGTCGCGATATGTGTTGTTGTGCAACAATTGTTGGAGGCTATTCTTTAGCTGCTCACTGGTGAGTGTGTGGAAGTCCAGCATGATGGCATAACCGTTGTACTCGGCTTTCTTCAAATTAAGGTGCTGCGGAAGAGAAAGGTATAAACTGTTAATTTCTTTTTATGGAACTTAGATTTTATTTTAATCACCTGATCGAAGAAGAAGGGCATGCCAAGTACGGGCACCGCATGGTAGACAGCTTCCTGTGAGCCAAAAAGACCGCCATGCGAAATGAAGACACGCACATTAGGATGTGCCAAGATATCACTCTGCGGCAGCCATTTCTTCACCATAACATTCGAAGGTAAGTCCGGAAGGCTATCGTTTTCAAATTTCCACAGCACACGCTGATTCAGCTGAGCGAATACGTTGAGGAACAAGCGTAACTTCTCCACAGGCATATCTTTGCTCTGCACTTGACTGCCCAAACTGAAGTAGATGGCGCCATGTTCGGCCTCATCCAGGAACTGCTTTATATCGCTGGGCAACGCTTTTGGCGGATAGATATGCATGCCACCGACATTGATCATGTTCTCCGTCGTAGGTCCAGCTGCCGCCAATGGCGTATAGTTGTTGATCAATATGGCTGAAAGATTTCTATTCATTTCGGAGGTGCTGGGGAATTTGACTGCAAAGTAAAAAGAGTGTAAGTAAGAATTGCGGCTTATTTCAAGTTTTATCTAATACTTACTTGGCAAGTGTCCGAAGTATTTCTGCACCAGTGCGTCCATTTTCGGGAAATACCTAAACTCGCGGTCCAAGTCCGTGCGCAATGAAGTGTACGTGTTATAGACGCGTTCGAAAAAGCTCATATGCTCCGTTAGCGGTAGATAGCCATGGGGCACGTATGACCACGGTTGTATAATTCCAAACATTTCACTCATAAATGTTTGTTGTGCAAAAGTGGCCGTACTTATAACGGGTATATTGTAGACATGTGCCAAGGCCGAGAATGCATCCTGATAGAATTGTTCGACCAGCAGGAGATCATAGACACCCTGTGTTTCTTTGGCATTGATGATCGCTTGTATTTTCGGTTGCTTCAGCGCATGCTCCGTCGTCGAGAGGCCTAGAAGTCTAATCAAATTCAAGAATACTTGTACATCCAATTCATTGCGCATGTCATAGATCGTTTTGCCGCCGAATGTGCTGCGTACTGGAAGTAAAATATTATTTTAGCGTTAGTTTTTGGTAGTTACTTTATGGTTTATGGATGTGTGATTTTCACTTGCTTTCCGTCCGATAGTCATAAACCGGTTCTATGAGTATCTCCGTGTAATTGGCACCCATTTTTTCTGGTTCCAGCGTGAGTGCCGCTATCATGGTGACCTGAGAAATAGATTAGAAAAGTAAGTAACAGTTTTTCATTGAAATTTTACATAAAATATATGTATATAGTTACATGGTATACCATATTTGTCTGCACATACCTCATGTCCGTGCTTCAACAGCTCGCTTATCAGCACACGATGCATCATGTAGTGGCTCTTGGCCGGAAATACATAAACGGCGAGTATTTTGGCGCCATCGGTTACCGGCGCTTGAGCCGCTAGCACCGCAAGTGCCAGTAGACCGCAGAGCACTTGCTTATGCTTAAAAAACATTTTAGATTATACATATATCAGATGGCATAATAAATTTTTTTACTAATATATTCTAGCTTAATAATCGTTTCAAAACTCCTGCAAACACTTCAAATCCTTGGCACTAAGGAACTGACGCAATGTGCCTTAAACCCGACTTATATAATACGGGAATGTCACTTTATACCTGCACTAAGAGTATTTTGAATCTAACTATCCTTTGCAGGAAGGTCACTTACATTTTCGACATCACAGGCAGACATTATTACTTTTGCACACAAAAATTTTTTTCGCTTCGGAGATGGAATGGAAATGACCTGCACTGAATTGCATAACCGCGCACATCACATCCTGAGAATTATGTCGGTGCAAGCCTTTTGAATGGGCTCTACGGCTGCATAACGCTTTCTTTTCATGGGCAAATGCATTTTTCCGAAAAGGAAGAAGTCGCACGGTGCCATTTAAGGTGAATACGGGGAGTGGTTAATGGTTAAAATGGCATTTTCGGTCAAATAATCGTCCTTCGAATTTCGGATTCTGTGCAATTTTTGGTCGTCAGTCAATTTGTGCGGAACAAACCGTACGCATACGTTTCGTAAGCCCAAATGTTTGGTCAAAATGCGATAAATCTATGTTTTGGAGATGTCCAATTCCATTTTCATGAATTTCAATAATGATTTCCGCTGAATTTTGATGAATTCACGCACAGTTTTGATGGAGTTTCCGGTGATCACGAATTTTGATTGTCCCACATGTTGATCGTCATTTATGTCCTTACAACCACTTTGAAAACGTTGAAACCACTCGTGCACTCGATCTACGGGGAATTCCTGTTCACTTTGGAAAGCACCTTTTATCTCGATCAAAGCACCACCGTTTGATCACATTTTCTTAGTGTCAAAAAATACTTAACCCTTCTTAAATATTTCTTTAATAAAAGTGATTGTAATTTGACAATTTTAGATTTCTTGTGAGGAATCGAGATAAATCTTGGGATAAATGTTGTGCAATGTGCGGAGGACTGCTGTTAAATTGGTCTAAGCAAGAACCCACACATATGCCATTTACTATACCAATAATTTAGCCCGAACCAAAGGATCATGCAAGTGAATGATATTTTTTACATGACAATGACATACCAATCAAGTCCAAACACACTCTTGGGTATCCAAACTTGTCTTCGGCCAACAGACCCATGCTACATAGTGCGAACTGGCGGTACGAAAACTCCAAATCGATCAAACAATTTGGATTCTACTTTTTCTATCTAAAAAGGAAGTTCCACAAACTCAGCGAGGCAAAAATTATAGAGGGAATATTTGTTGGTTCGTAAATACGGATAAAAGATAAGAGCTTTGCAGAAAAACTGAATGATTAGGAAAAACTCATCTGATAGTGTTTTAAGAACGTTGTTCAAAATTTGCTAGGAAAAATTAAATAGGAGAATTACGAAGATAAATTAACCTCAATTGTCATATAAACCTTTGGGTTGTAGTAATCCCTTAAAATACATACTATACGCTGAACTCTCATTTAGACGTTTTTATTTCATATTAAGAAAGATAATCAGGAAGCATTTAAATAAAGCAATAACTTTGAGCACAGTGAACTGGAAATTTTCGTTCGCTACTTCTAATTTTCTACTGCTTGTTTTTTTATATCCCACATTTTTAGGCTTATTCACCAAACGATTTTTTAACACAAAATACAACAAAGATATTTTCGAAAATATTAAAAAAAATGTTGAAACAAAAGTCTTTAAAACTTCATATATTTTCCAAGAAAATCATTATTGCACTGCTATATATTTTTAGATAAAATGAAACGGATTAATAACATCATATATTTTCATACAGAAGGAGTCCTTAAGGACACTTTCACTATAAATTAGTTCGAAGACACTTTCTTGTCAACTATTGAGATTACTTTTCGTTAAAATTCATTCTTTATTTATTTTTCGTTTCTTTTTTTTTTTCTTCTCTTTCATTTAAAATTACACACTTTTTGTACACAGTGTTTACCATTTTTAGCTTTCAAGTTCTATGCTTGTGTATCCTTTGTCGCAATTATTTTGGGTTATTATTTAGTTCCGCTTCCTGCTACTATTTATTCTTCTACTATTTACTATTTCTTGGCACCCGCTATTGGTCAAGCACAAGGCCACCTCTAGCTGGCAGAGCACACCTATTACTAAAATGATAACGCTTCGTTTGTTGGCACTGCACTCATAAGCGTCTAAATTAATTTGCAATATTTCTACTGATAAACTACTGTTTTGTTGAGCGGTTATGTATAATGCCAGATTAGTATGGATTATGGATATTATATTTTTGAATTTTATTTACAATGGTGACTGTAAACGCGCCTTGAAAACCAACCATTTCATGCCTGAAATTGAAGTTCGCCATCTCGACGATATTTGGTTTCAACAAGACGACGGTACTTCCTACACTTCGCATCAATCAATGGATTTATTGAGAGAACACTTTGAACATAATTTCAAGTTTTGGGCCGGCCTATTGGCCACCAAGAGTTTTTCTGTGTGTATATGTAAAGTCTAAATTCCATACGGACAATAATACTTCGAATCAGGTTTTTGAGCAAAACATCACTCTTGTCATTCGCCAATTACCAGTCGAAATGCTGGAAGGAGTCATCAGAAATTGTTCTCAACGAATGGACCATCTTTCATTCATCATTCCTTAAAAATGTTTTAGAAAAATATAAATACTGATACAAATTATGTACTAAAAATTATGACACCGCGTTCTTGAAGCGTACAATGAGATATGTATAAAATAAAAAGCAAATTGTCCGATTCAAGTTGGACGCCTCTTGTCGCTCTTCTGTACGCTTTTAGCGATACCAAAGGCAAATTTACGAAAAATTAGCAACAAAGAAATCATCGATTGAAAGTAGTCTTACGCTGCGAAACCCGATACCAAATTTTATTAATACATCAGCTTCAATTTCTTACTGCATATGAAAACTGATCATTTTCAACTTCTGTCTGTTTCATAACCACTGTTTTCACTTTCCAATCCAAGAAACTCTCATGAGTTTCCAATGCTTCGCTTGCATTGAGTCGCGCTCACTTTACAATATAGTTTTCAATCCAATATGCCTGGAAATAGTAATGATAAGGAAAGCGTTTGAATAAACAGTTATTTTTCCATATATATGTATGTATATATTATATTTTTCCATACATAGCTGTTTTAGTAAAAACACATCATCCTTATTTTCTGTTAGATTAGTGCCAAATAATATAAACAGGGTGAGAATTATTATTAAAAGAATGTAATTTATGGTAACTCTGTTTTCTCTTACAATCACTAGTTACATGAAATCAACAATTACGTGAAAACATTGCGACACAATCGAAAAACTCTCACGTTCAGGAAGATAATGCAATAAACTAACTCACGCGCTAAAGAATTCGTTGCGAAAGAGACCTCAACTAGCTGAACTATTTACATAGCTATTCGCATAAGAACTATTGTAAAGGGCACTGACAATAAAAAGCTTTGACATCTAAGTATTTTACAAATAGTATTCTTTAATATATTTCGAAAACAGCGCTGTCAGTCTTTTATTTCGCAAATATATAACATAAGCTGAGTATGAATAGAGGTCTCAAAGGGCCTACATAGATTTTATGTTGTGAAATTGATTAAGTGGACCAGAGGGAAATTATCAGTTTGATTTATTATTAATTAATTTTTATTTAGCACTTTATGTTTCTGCAAGTCATTGTTATGAGCTTGTTAGATTAAAATTTGGTACCGGATTTGCTTGGAACTCTTCAAGATAGAGCGATGCGATGTCGCCATTCTACTTAACTTAACTTAACCAAAAGTTTACTCACTTGGCAAATGTACAAAGTACTTCGCGATCAACGCATCCGCCATCGGAAAGTACTTAAGCTCGCGACTGTAATCGGTATTCAGTATGTGATAGGCATTCTGCAGACGTTGCCAGAAGCTCATGCGATCCGTAAGTGGCAGTGAGCCATGCGGCCCACGACCATGGCGTTACTACACCGAACATCTGACTCATATAATGCTCCTTGGCGAAGGTGGCATGGAACGACTTGGCACATTTTACGTCGAGATCTTAAATTGGAAACGTACAAAATAAAGCTTGTGCAAGACCTGCGGTTTTTCGATACCCCCAAGCGGCACGTTTTCGAACCAAATTTTCTTCAGTGAAGAGGTCCATTTCTGGGATGGCGTCGCAAAGATGGAGCAAAATAAAGAGAAAATATGGCATATTTTACAGTACTGCTACGATAAAGGCAAAAATGCATCTCAAGCCGGCAATAAAATTTGTGCAGTTTATGGACCCGATACAGTTTCCATTTCCACCGCACAACGATGGTTTCAACGTTTTCGTTCTGGTGTAGAGGTGGTCGAAGATGCGCCCCGCTCCGGAAGGCCTGTCGACGAAAATTGCGATAAAATCGCTGAATTGGTCGAAAGAGACCGGCATAGGGTTCAGAGAAGTATTTTCCCAATTCGACCAATTTTCGATACACAGAGTTACTTTTGTTATGAAAGATTCTCTCTGAATACTATCTTATATTTTCGGTCAAAAGTCAACAGGGTCCACATTTTCGGTATCTAGGAGCTAGAAAAGTTCAGCTAGCATCTTCCAAGCGGAAGTAAAGAGAACAGGAACATTTTCGTTTACGAAAAGGCAGATGATTTCACAAAACTAAGAAGATCTTTATATGAGAGAACACAATTCTTCACCTTTTGGACTAAACTAGACGCTTCTAGGGAAGTTCTTCTTTGAGACATTCCGATTATTGACAGTATATGTTCGAATGAAGTGTTCGGCAGCAGGGGCTCATAGCAGCAATTCATAGTAGATGATTCCTTGCCAATCTCACGAAGAACAGAGCAAAACATTTTTGACAATCAATACTAATATATATAACTCAAATTCCAAAATAGACTGGAGGAATGGACACAAGTTCAGACTTTAGATTTTAGTCCGTATTCGGAACACGTCGTGAGAAGCAATTATATAGTTTTCTATAGGAATGATTCAACTAAGTTAAAGTATTCAACAACTCAAAGTAATTTTCTAATATTTATTTTTTATAAATTTCAATTTAGCGCAAATTGAGCCTTACATACATACTATACATATTAAAGAACTAATCACACATAGCTTTTTACAACAACAACAACTCATAAAATTATACTAATTCACTTTCTGCTTGATCTGTTCACCGCTGATTCGCCGCAAGATCCAGCGTACCAACAGAACAAGGACTCCAAGGGCAACAGTGACGGCGGCTACGACCAGAGCGATCACGTCCAGCAAATAGAATTGGTACCACTTCAAGTCCAAACCGGCAGCGCGCAAATGACGCGCGCCCTTATGTCGTATTACGTAATCGATCCAGTAGAGCGCAGTCTCACGTGGACCCATGGGACGATCGTGGAAAATGCTCGAGAAGCGTTTGATATTGTCGCGATAAGTGTTGTTGTGCAACAATTGTTGGAGGCTATTCTTTAGCTGCTCACTGGTGAGTGTTTGGAAGTCCAGCATGATGGCATAACCATTGTTCTCGGCTTTCTTCAAATTAAGGTGCTGCGGGAGAAAAAGGAATAAACTGTTAATTTCGTTTTATAGAACTTAGATTTTATTTTTACCTGATCGCAGTAGAAGGGCATGCCAAGTACGGGAACGGCATGGTAGACGGCTTCCTGTGAGCCAAAGAGACCGCCGTGCGAAATGAAGACACGCACATTAGGATGTGCCAAGATATCACTCTGTGGCAGCCATTTCTTCACCATAACATTCGACGGTAAATCCGGAAGGCTATCATTTTCAAATTTCCACAGCACACGCTGATTCAGCTGAGCGAATACGTTGAGGAACAAGCGTAACTTCTCCACAGGCATATCTTTGCTCTGCACTTGACTGCCCAAACTGAAGTAGATGGCGCCATGTTCGGCCTCATCCAGGAACTGCTTTATATCGCTGGGCAACGCTTTTGGCGGATAGATATGCATGCCACCGACATTGATCATGTTCTCCGTCGTAGGTCCAGCTGCCGCCAATGGCGTATAGTTGTTGATCAATATGGCTGAGAGATTTCTATTCATTTCCGAGGTGCTGGGGAATTTGACTGCAAAGTAAAAAGAGTGTAAGTAAGAATTGCGGCTTATTTCAAGTTTTATCTAACGCTTACTTGGCAAGTGTCCGAAGTATTTCTGCACCAGTACGTCCATTTTCGGAAAATACCTAAACTCGCGGTCCAAGTCCGTGCGCAATGAGGTGTACGTGTTATAGACGCGTTCGAAAAAGCTCATATGCTCCGTCAGCGGTAGATATCCATGGGGCACGTATGACCACGGTTGTATAATGCCAAACATTTCACTCATAAATGTTTGTTGAGCAAAAGTGGCCGTACTTATAACGGGTATATTGTAGACATGTGCCAAGGCCGAGAATGCATCTTGATAGAATTGTTCGACCAGCAGGAGATCATAGACACCCTGTGTTTCTTTGGCATTGATGATCGCTTGTATTTTCGGCTGCTTCAGCGCATGCTCCGTCGTCGAGAGGCCCAGAAGTACAACCATATTCAGGAATAGATCCAAATCATTGCCCATGTCGTAGATCGTCTTGGCGCCGAATGTGTTGTGTACTGGAAGTAAAATATTATTTTAGCGTTAGTTTTGGGTAGTTACTTTATGGATTCTGCATGCCTGATTTTCACTTACTTTCCGTCCAAAAGTCATAAACCGGTTCTATGAGTATCTCCGTGTAATTGGCACCCATTTTTTCTGGTTCCAGCGTGAGTGCCGTTATCATGGTGATCTGAGAAATAGATTAGAAAAATAAGTAATAGTTTTTCATTGAAATTTTACATCAAATGTATGTATATAGTTACATGGTATACCATATTTGTCTATACATACCTCATGTCCGTGCTTCAACAGCTCGCTTATCAGCACACGATGCATCATGTAGTGACTCTTGCCCGGAAATGAGTAAACGGCGAGTATTTTGGCGCCATCGGTTGCCGGCGCTTGCGCCGCCAGCACTGCCAGCGCCAGTAGACCGCAGAGCACTTGTTTATGCTTAAAAAAATTTTGGATCATTATATTAGATGAAACCTTTCACTTTTTTTTCTAATATGTTCTAGCTTAATAATCATTTCAAAACTCCTGCAAACACTTCGATTTCTTGGCACTAAGTAGCTGACGAAATGTGTCTTGAAACCCGACTTATATAATACGGGACTGTCACTTTATACCTGCGCTCAGAGTTTGTTGAATCTAAATATCCTTTGCAGGAAGGTCACTTACATTTTCAACATCACAGGCAGACATTATTACTTTTGCAAAAAAAAATTATTTTCGCTTCGGAGAAAAATAAATAATGGAAATGACCTGCACTGAATTGCATAACCGCGCACATCACATCCTGAAAATTGTCTCTGGTTTGGTTGTAAGGCAGTTGGCGACTTGTGTATAGAACAGTCACTGAGTGAGTTCTTTGTGCGATAAACGCTCAGCATAGGCCGACAGTTTGCTCTATCGCACATGCGCAAGTTGTTGTTGTGAGGAACATTTTTGAAAGATATTTTCGTACAAGGTGCGTTCCAAAGTAAACAGAACTTTATAGAACAAATGATTTTTTTCGACAAAATTAATTTATTTTATTCAAAATAGTCCCAAAGGATGTCGAACGAGTGTTTTAGCTCGTTGGCCGGTATGGCCGCCAGTAAGCAGGTGCAAGCCTTTTGAATGGGCTCTACGTCTGCGTAACGCTTTCCTTTCATGGCAAATGCAACTTTCCAAAAAGGAAGAAGTCGCACAGTGCCTTATCAGGTGAATACGGGGGTGGTTAATGGTTAAAATGTAATTTTTGGTCATAATCGGTCCTTCGAATGTTGGATTCTGAGCAATTTTTGGTCGCTAGCCAATTTGCGCGAGATAAATCCTGGGTTCCACATAAATGCTATACCAATGGTGTGGACCGAACCAAAGGATCACATATGTAAATTACATTTTGGTTTGAATCAAACAAAACGCATTTACTACCAAGTACAAACACACAATTAGTATCAAAACTATGTATGTATCCATGCTACATAGTGCAAAGTGACGGTACCAAAGCCGCCAAATCTATCAGAAAATTTGAATTCTACTTATTATGCCTAAAAGGGAAATTCCACAAACTCAGTCAGGTAAAAATTAAAGAGGAAATATTTGTAGGTTCACAAAAACGGATAAAGAAGAAGAAAAACTGAATGATCAGGAAAAAATCGCCTAAAAATGTGTTTTTGTGTTCAGCCTTCTAAACCGCAGAGATCGCTCGAATAATATTTAATTTTTTGTTTTCAAACGGTGTATCCTTAAAATAGTTAAAAATGTATCCCTAAATGCTGTAGTTTGTCATTAATGGCCAAAAATTACCTATTTTAGTCGGTCACACTAAGGGGTACCCTTACGCAACTCTTATCAAATATCAGATTGCCCTCGTAGTTGTTACGTTTGGTGAGTAGGTAGAAATGTTATGCGATTGAAAATTGATTAATATTTATTAAATACCCTTGATTTCTTTAATCTATTTACTTAGATATGGCATAATGAGAGATTTATTTGTACTGGCACAGTTAGTAGGCCATGCGCGTGGCTAAGTTTTCATCGTGTGTCTCAGCTACTATAAATAAATAATTTTTGCAAACAACTGATAAAGGGAGTATCTATAAAATTTTATTAATATTTACTAAAATTTAATTTAGAAGTCGCCGAGCCAACAAGCCAAATGCAAAACTAGTTACGCAAATGTTTCGAAATGAACTAGTAACGAAAGCCGACTGGAGCGAACAGCAAATTGCCATGCAAAAAATTAAGTATACGCGTGCTTAGTTAGCAGATAACTTCAAGTACTTTAAATATTCCACAATTATACTACCGTTATTATCTGCAGCGAAATGTATTTGATAACAAAGCCAAAGATTCAAAAAGTACTGATAACTGGCATGAGTCTGCAAAAATTATTTGGGAAGTCAAATGGGAGTCATAACTGATGTAAAATACTTTGTTAGACAAAACCCGATTAAAGCGGTTATTATTAGCAACAATTTGAAGTGCAAACAAAAAGATAACCAAATTAGTAACGGTTTACAAGTGTCTGGTATTAATAACCATAAATCAGATAAGAGTACCCCAGTGCACCAAAATAAACACTTAAACCCAAATTTTGGTTTATGCTTCTTGGAAGATATTGTGTTATAAAAGGCTTTAGCTCTAATCACAAGGTCTTGAAGTTGCTTTGCGAGAATTTATCTTTTAATCACTCACAAAATTTTAGACTTTGTACAGTAGATCTTCGTTGTGTCGAAATGTTTGATCTTCACGCAGTAGACTATGTTGTTGAGAGCAGATCACGCATTGCAGGCATGCTTCGCTGTGATTAGATGAGCCAAGGGGGGGCGCTTAAAAAAACTGAGAACTGATTATAACGAAATCTGCTCCTCAGTGTTTTTAGCGTCTTAACTTTCTTTCATGTAATCGATATTAATAAAGCTAATCAGGAAGCATAATAAATTTGAGCACAGTGATCTTTGAATTTTCGGTCGATGTTACTAATTTTCTAATGCTTGTTTTTTATATCCCACATTTTTAGGTTTATTCATCATACGATTTATTAACACAAAATACAACAAAGAAATTTTCGAAAAAATTAAAAAAAAATTTTGAAACAAAAATCTTTAAAAAATCATATATTTTCAACGTAAATATTCATTGCACTGCTATATATTTTTAGATAAAATAAAACTTCATACAGAAGGTGTCCTTAAGGACACTTTCACTCTAAATTAGTTCAAAGACACTTCCTTGTCAACTTTTGAGATTATTTTTCGTTAAAATTCTTTCTTTCTTTATTTTTCGTTTCTTTTTTTTCTTTTTCTCTTTCATTTAAAATCACACACTTTTTGCGCACAGTGTTTACCATTTTTCGCTTTCAAGTTCTAGGCTTGTATATCCTTTGTCGCAAGTATTTTCGGCTATTATTTAACTCCGCTTTCTGCTACTATTTATTCTTCTACTATTTGCTGTTTCTTGGCACCGGGTATTGGTCAAGCACAAGGCCACCTATCGCTAGCAGCGCACGCCTATTACTAAAATGTAACAGTTTGTTGGCACTGAACTCATAAGCGTTTAAATTAATTTGCAACATTGATACTGATAAACTTTGTTGTTTTTAAGTGGCGACGTATGTATATTTGAAGTGTCGTCTGCTAGTAAGTGACGCCACTTATCTCGCCATAGGATTGCCAGATTACGTTTAAGTCATAGGTTTGGATTTTACCGTAACTATTTGAAATGTGTTTTTTCATCTCTATGATAAAAATGATATGTTTTTATTTAAATTATAGTAAACTTATTCAAACCGTTCTTTTTTCGTTTGAGAATAAAAAAAACCGAATATTTTTTTCTTGAGGACGAAACTTTTTCCGAATTTGTTTCGAGATTGCAAAAGCGCTCAATTTCTAATTCAAATTTATAAAGGGAGATCCATTACGAGGTTACCGACTTTTTTTGGGAAAAAACATAGAAACTTCAAATTGAATGGGAGGTGTTTATTATCATTCGAAAGAATGTTTTTTGGCATTTATTTTTTGAAGATTATCTTTTTCATATATTGGCCGCGGCTACGTCTTGAGTCCAATTTCGCTCCAAGACCTGGCTCCAAGGCCTAAATCGAAGTATTATTGTTCACATGACTTTAGACTTTATATATCCCCACAGGAAAAAAGTCTAACGATGTGATACCACACGATATTTGTGGCCAATCGACCGGCCTAAAAACATGAAATTATCTGCTCACCGAAATGTTCTCTTAATAAGTCGACTGATTGATGGGATCTGTGGGAAGTTTTCTTGAAAGCAAATGTGGCCGAGATCACGAGCTTCAAATTTTAGTAATCAGGCGATAACGATCGCCACTGACGGCACACAAACCACACCAAACCATTGTTTTTTCTAGATGAAATGGCAGCCTTTGAATCTCTACAGGTTACCGGCTCAGAAATGAGCCTCATCGCTGAAAAATATTTGCACAAACTGTTTTTTGTAAGCTTTCAATTTAAGATCTCGACGTAAAATGCCGCAAGTCGTTTCGTACGTCAGTCCGGGTTGCTGAGAACGGCGTCGAGTCGACACTCCACGGTCTGCGTGTACACTCTCTGCTACGACTGCTATATTTTCCTCACTCCGTGCTGGACGTGGTATGTTCGTTCGAATATTACCCAATAATGTTTGCTGGGTGAAGCGCCCGAATGACATGCTTTATTGAACGTTAATTTCATAATAAAATTGAACGATTTGCAAACTTTGTTCGGGCGTAAGTCTTTCCATAAGGAAATACCAACAATACTGAACAAAAATAACAAGTGATCTTGACAGGACTCATAAATTGTCGGCCTCAAATTGTTCGCCTTTTGTCGCTCCTCTGAATGCATTGAAACCAAAGGAAAATTTAGCGAAAACGAGCAACAAAGGAAGCCTCGTGTGAACGGCGTCTTACTCTGTTTAAAGCGGTACCCAATTTTATTAATCTACCGGCTTCAATTACTTACTGTGTATGAAAGCTAATCATTTTCAACTTCTGCGTTTCTCATAACAGTCATAACAGCTGGTTTCATTTTACATTCCAAATGACACTCGTGAGCTTACAATGCTTTAAATAGTAATGATAAAGAAAATATTGATTATAAAAATCATATATTTCTACAAATTTGTTTTATTTTTCGAATTTTCACATCTGCTTTAATGAAAACGAGAATCATTAGTTCTCTGTGGGAGTTTAAAGTAGCAGTATTCTCTGAGAACGACATTTGCTTTACTTACCGTTTGTCCATCTGCTAATCTCTGCTGAAACGCCACAAAAGCGAACCATTTCTGGAGCGGATTGAATGAAATGTGAATCACTTACGCAACCCTGGTCATAGTGGAATCGCGGTGAAAACGGTTGCCACACTGAGATTGATGGGAATTATTTACTATTAGCTGCTGCTCTACAGCCAAACCCTTAACGCTTTGGACCTCTACAGTCAACAAGTGGACCATATAAGAGAAAAAAATGGCCAAAAATGCCAAATTCTGGCTAATACGAGGGGAAATATGTTTCTAGAGTACATCGTCAGGCCACAAAAATCGTATATATTGTGCTGACCTGTCAAAAAACCTTTTCCTTTTTATGACGGATTGTTTTGCTGGTAAAAGAGGATTTCAAGTAGCTCAGATCAGGATGTAACATACCGAAAGTCATTCAAATTTCCTTTTAAATTTTTACAAAATTTTTTTGATACAAATTTATTACTTCATCGTTATTTACTGTTAGATTAGTGCCAAATAATTTAAACAAGGTGAGAACTATAATTAAAAGAATGTAATTTATGGTAACTCTGTTTTTTCTTACAATCACTCGTTACATGAAATCAACAATTACGTGAAAACATTGCGACACAATCGAAAAACTCTCACGTTCAGGAAGATAATGCAATAAACTAAATCACACACTAAAGAATTCGTTGCAAAAGAGACTTCAACTAGCTAAACTATTTACATACTCGTAGCTAATCGCATAAGAACTATTGTAAAGCGCTCTGACAATGAAAAGCTTTGACATCTCAGTATTTTATAAATAGCATTCTTAAATATATTACGAAAACAGCGCTGTCAATCTTTTATTTCTCAAATATATAACAGTACTTTATGTGAGATGAGCTGAGTATGTACAGATGTCTCAAAGGGTCTACGTAGATTTTATGTTGTGAAATTGATTAAGTGGACCAGAGGGGAATTATCAGTTTGATTAATTATTAATTAATTTTGATTTAGCACTTTATGTTTATATGTTTCTGCAAGTCATTGTTATGAGCTTGTTAGACTGATTAGACAAAAACATAATTTTACTGGACATGTGACCGGGCAATGACGCAGCGTTTTTTAACTTAGACGCTGATACTATTTATTGACGTTAATGGACATGTGAAACACCAGTGAAGCAAAGTTGATTTTCTAACTTTCTTTCTTTTAACCTTTGTGTGTACTTCAAATATTCTTAATCTTAGTTCTTAACAATTTAATTCATCTTCGTCTTTTTCTTTACAGCGTAGACACCGGTTACGTGGTTATAATCAAATTAATAACAGCGCGCCAGTCGCTTCTTCCTTTTGCTATTTATACTCGTACCAAGTGCAGTCAGATTCCTCTCCACCTGATCTCTCCAACGGAGTGTCTGTTTGACGACAGAAGATATTTGTATTTCGTCTTGCTTGCGTTCACTAACAGACATATTTACTTCGCTTCTTTGTCCAACCTAGAGATAGCAGAGCTAACGAAGCGGTCGTTGAGGCAAATGAAACGCCTTGTCTGAATTTTTTATTGTCTTATTAAATTCTACAATACTTTTTAAGTTAATCCGTTTAAGAGTTTCGGAGATAGAGCCTTGAGAACATGTTCGCCATTGGGAAGAATTCTCGAGAAGTGCTCAGCCGATCTTCACAGGTCTTTGGAACACAATTCTTAAAGACTTGGACGAAGGATTTTTTTCCGATTACAACTATTAAAAAAATGTGGCGAAGTTTTCACTAAAATTTTAATGTTTTTTGCAAAAATGTCTACCAAAAATCCAATTTTCAGATCTTTTTCTTCGTCCAAGTTCTAACTTAAAGTTTTAATTAAAGCACGGCAACAAGGGTGCATCTTTTTCCGAGGGGTCACCAGAAATTGCGTCGAAATGGGCGAGTTGAAAATATTTTTTTCCAAAATTACAGAATTTTTTTGTTAATAGTGTATGTTTGTAACAATAAAAAATTCGAATAAAATATTTAATTCTTTGTATGAAAAAAAAAAATTTCTTGAAAAAAGCGTCAAGGCTCCAAATAAGTGACAACCTAAATATCATTTTTCAAAGAAAATAATTTATGAATCGATTGTGAAAACGCTTTTTACTAAAATATTCCTAATCCTTTACGAAATACTTTGGAGTATGCACCAGAATGCAGCATCCTCTTATCAATAGTGAAAAGCTAAGATTTAACTATCACCTTTTGGCTTTAAATTCATTAGCCTTATAAGGATATTTGCATCGAAACGGCTAGAATGGCAATGAGTTGAAGTTCTAATTAGTTCCTCGTGGTTGCTCGTTGCCAGATTTGGCTCGCAAAAGTAACTTAAATATTTCAAAACTCTTTTAAACTTTTTTTTAAACCTTGATCTAATCTTGTTCTTGAAATTCTATGGATCGTTTAACTACCGTTGATTAATGTAGCAACAAGTAAATTTTATTCCTACTTCTAAACTCTGACGTATCTTATATTCTAAAACATCCCTAAATCATACTACTTTACCTGAAATATTTTCTAAAACAAAAAAAAAAAAACATTATTGAATATACTCACGTATCGCCGAATTACCTCATATTGATATTTCACATAGCGTTTTTTTTTCGAATATTTGCGAGTTACGTGATTTTATTCAAATTCGTTTGAGTTTTGTCAATTTTGTTTTTGGCTTAGTACTAGTTTATTCGTATATATGATTTATTTATATGTATGTGTAAAAGCAATGTTTATTAGTAACAAATTTTTAGCACAGCTTATCTTTTATTGTGTACAAATATTTTTGAAAGTATGTTTAAACCTTTATTTATTTATTTTTGCATTATATAGATTACATACACGTGGGAAGCTGAGATATGAGCTACATATTAGAGCTATTAGAAAAGTTTAAAGTATCTGGAAATATCTTATATACTATAAACCACATTAATTAGGCGTGTTTTTGTGGGATAAGGTTGATAACAGTAAGTTTTATTTGTTTAGTGCACGCTTTGAGTCTTTGAGAGCGAAGCACACTATATAGTAGATAGGAAAAGTTGAAGTTGAAGCCTTTGGACGCAATTTCATCAGGTATGTTAGTAAGCTAATGTGAGACCATCCATATACAGATATGTACGAGTATGTACGAGTATATACAAATATTGCACAACAAATGCAGAAGAGCAACATTGAGTTCCCAGTACGTCTTGCCTTTGCGATGAATATCAACAAATTGCAAGGGCAAACGTTTCAAGTGTGCGACGTCAATTTGGAAGAACCGTGCTTCTCCCACGGCCACTTGTTCGTCGCATGCTCGAGAGTAGGAACACCAAGGTGCTTATTCATTTACGCGCCAGGTGGACAAACCAAAAATGTTGTATACCAATATGTTTTATAAATGTTTTATAAATGTTTTATAAATAAGTAACAGTTTTACAACAATAAATAAAACACAGAGTAAAAAAAGAGTTTTAATCGATTTAGGTGTAGCGAAGTGCACAGGGTAACAGCTAGTATAAGCATAAATTACCAAAAAATTCAAAAAAATCAAAAACAAAAATCCAAAAAAATAATAAAATTAAAAAAAAAAAAACAGGAAAATAAACAAAAGTAAAAGAAGAAACTTAAGGCGCAAACCTAGTTTAATAGACAAAAATAGATGAGTTTTAGCAATGAAAAATAAACTACTGGGACAGTTATTTTAAAATTTAATTTTCTTTTTTAAACCATGAAGGCATATTTTTTTTTTAATTTTTCAGTAGGTGTGCCTTTTACAGATTCCTCAGCAAACTAGATTTTCTACACCTGTTGAGTGCTTCATCTTTTACACCAGCTCTATTTGCTGTATTTTCTATACATTCTAGAACTGTTTTGGGTGTTATTTGGGTATTCTAGTCTAGAAATTGAGAAAATCGAATTATCTTCTTAAATCGATGTTTAGATACTCAAAAATATTTCCAAATATATCTCAAAATCCAAATACTTTCCGAAGTTAGCATTTTAGTATTATGACTACTAGACCTGTATGAAAGAAGATTAAACCCGTCTTTCTCTAAACTATTTTTTTTTACTCTCTTCATGAATGCATAATTCAATGAAAAAATTTATTTTTCGTTTTTTTTTTTTTTTTTTTGGAACTTAATTTTGTGTACTCTTTTAATATATACAAAATGATAAAAAAAAAATGAATGTAAAAATATGAAATGTTTTTTTTTATCAATCGGTAGATGGTTGATTACTCAAGATTGTGGGGAATCATACAAATACTTACACTGCTTAAT
Organism: Bactrocera dorsalis; assembly: GCF_023373825.1. Taxonomy (NCBI): domain Eukaryota; kingdom Metazoa; phylum Arthropoda; class Insecta; order Diptera; family Tephritidae; genus Bactrocera; species Bactrocera dorsalis. The sequence continues at coordinate 78,410,697 of NC_064305.1, forward strand.
GCAGTCATTCCTGAAGACAGCACATACTATATATTGTAACTATACTAATACAAATATGTCTTCGCCTATCACAAATCTGCTAAGATGGTTTAGGTCCATATCCGATCAGTCACCTGAAACAGAAACACCTCCTAGCAGGCGTTTTAGTTTAGTTTCCTGCAATTCTGCTGTGGTCAAACACCAAATACAGTCTAATGAGGAAGTAACTAATTGCCAAAGATAAGGAGTCTAGGCATATCTTAACTACTATCCAGCGTATAATCGAGCTAATATCCCTGTCCTGCTTTTAGAGCGAGTTAGCACCTACTGTCGAAAGGTCAAAAACTTTGTTATACTTTTAAAAATTAGTTCAAATAACCTTTTAAAAAATCGGTTTACTAAAGGTCTGGGTCAGTTAATGAGGGTCAGTGTTGCATTCATGTAAATAAGATCTGTAATTTTCCGAGATCAGTTTCGGTGTGAAGCGACTTGAGTTTGATATTGTACACAATTGGGGTTTCGTATAATAACGCAAAATTCTAAGGTTTAACTGACCGATTGCCAAGCTATACATAAATATAGTGATCCTTAGTAATGTCAGATGCTGGTTCATTTTAATTTGAGCTGAATTATTCATCGTACAGGACGTCAATGCTCTGTACGAACTTCAAGAGCGAATTTATATGTATCTAATTTTTATACTTCATTTAGTCTCCTGGCGAATCGTACTCAATTGGTTACTCGGATGACATTTCACCAGCAACTACAGCATACAGAAAGCTCAATCAGCTCATGATACGGACGGAAGCATGGCTCGACTTACACAACCTCCAGCTCGTTGCGGAAAAACAGCGCTACAACTGCTAACAATAACCTCATACCCCTCGAAATAAGCATATAAGCAAGAGGGATTATTCCTAGGATACATAAAACAATAAACTACCTAGACGTAAGACTGGACCTAGACTAACCTTCTGGGTTCAAATCCAGCACGACGCAGGAAAGGCAGCGAAAATCAACTCCCAACTTAGCAAAATAATGACCAAAAAAGAGAAAACTCTCTAGCTTGCACCACACCGCATCTCTCAGAGTAGCATCAGCCTACTGAACAGTGTCAAGTGATGCAATATAAACTGTAATATCGCAATTGACCTTCTGGTATCTGAAAGAAAAAAACTGTGGGAGCTAAAGAAAACATCCGAAAACAACAAAAGCGCTTTAGAACAAATAAAGAAAGATACAATAACAACATGGCAACGAAGATGGGAGAATAAGAGTCGCGGCAGATGACCAGCCAGATTAATAAAAGACCGGACAAACCGATAATAAGTCGAGTTTTACCCAACTCAGCTTTTATCCGGTCACGGATACTTCAAAAAGTATCTCCAAGCTGTTTGGCATATAAAACGACGCGACAGTAGACGACGCTGAACGCTCGAATCTCTTAAACTGCGAAGCACCCAGATTTCTGATACGAGTTCTAGATTAGATTGGACAGAAACGTAGGAAGTGTTCCAGCGTCTTTCTCATGCCGACTTCCCTTTTCATTATGCCTAAAAAGTTGTGCCCATGCCCATCCGGTTCAGATGTGATGCCAGTAGATTGTGACCTGTCATTAAGCGAATAACCGTGCTGCTGTCCTTTCGAGACCGTTTGAGTAAAGAGCTTGTGTGTTTTCCTTACAGCTCTTGCTCATGACGTCGCCGATCTTTTCTGTAAATTTATGGAAATCGCACGGAAACCACTTCTACGAAATTAAGTAATATGCAAACGATATAAATTACTTTACTGTCTCAAGTTTGTTGGTGTAAAATCTCATAAATAAATAGTGCTTGTGTGTGCTTTTATTTATTACATAATGGTTTTTATTGTAAGCTTTAACATTTTATTATTTATAAGTAGCTTATTGCATAGCATTAGTGAAATGTATATGAATTTGTTGTGTTTTATTAATTTTTTGCTGCTTTTTTGTTAATTTTCTTATGTGCTTATGCGTACATAACATAGCATAATATGTACCATATATACAAATATATATATTATATGTATGTCGTATGTAAACTATATACATATTTAGGACTTATGTAGAAAACCTTCGAAAACTCGCTTAAATATCAATGTTGCACATTCTATGGACACTTGCATGCGACAGCCAAGGAAACGCTGTCCTAACAGTAAATTAGAAATAGAACTTATGAAATAAATGCGTAAAATTAGGCAAAGTTAATATATTTAATTTATAAAATAATAAGTAATCGTATTAAAAATAGTTGGTAAACTACTGACTACCGTTATGCGGCAGCGCGTGCATTATTTTGATTTGCATTCCACACCACAGGGCGCATGTGTGTGTTTGTAGTCTTCTTCTTCACATGATCTCCGTTATGTCTTGCCAACTATTACAAGTATTTGGAAATATAGTGTTTTTGTATCAGACGACCCGATTTCTTTTTGCAAATATAAAATCGTATTAACTGCTAATCGTTGAAGTTGGATGTCTGCGGTGGCACTCTGGGATAGAGCTGCAATTAAGAGAGAACAAAAAGAGATAGAGAGAGAGATTATTAGTATATGGTATGTACTAGCTTTAGAAACGAAAATCTTTTTTTTTGGTTTTCTTTTTAACAGTTGATAGAAAAGACTATAAGAACCTGATGGAGATACTAAATGGTCACTATTTGTTGGCGGCATACGACAGAACGGCACTCCTCTTGGACTTAGCAAGTGAACCCCATCTGGTATCGCAAAGGACCAAAGTGGTCTTTGCGTGGCTTATTGGCCTACCAGTTTAACCTAACGTAACCTAACCTAAAGTCATAGTAATATCTGAAAACGAAGTCAGTTAGAAACCACATAAGCAGTCAGCTCATATAACTGGTGTGAAAATAGTTGATTGGCAATACTCGTGATCGCTTTAGAGTATCTCAAATAATCATAGTGATTAAGCTAAAATATAAAAATTCAACTTTTGTGTTGAGAACCGAAGAGACCGAACCACATATCGTCGTCTTCCTCTGGCTCCGACTTCACCATGTTGAAAAGTGAAGCACTTGGGTGTCATCTATCATAGAAAGCTATCTTGGAAGCAAAATGTTTGGGAGACCGAAAGCCTTGTACTGCAGCTATTGGAAAGCGATGAGGTCTATCATCAAAAGTTGTGCTGTGGCTTTACTAAATTGTAGTTAAACCAATATTGCTCTATGGTATATAAGTCTAATGGAGGATGCTCGAAAAAGCTACACTTGCTAAGAAGCCTGAATGTGTTCAAAGAGCTCTAAATGGCTTCTCAGGCTCTACACCAGGAATATAAAGCCATTTTACACATGGAATCCGTAGATATTAGAAGCAGTTGCGTTGTTCCGAAAAACGCTCCATGGCTTAGGGAAACTGGGTAATATATGAAGCGCTTCCAAAAAGAACACTCTGAAATTCTCTCCTGCTTCAACTGCATCCCTGGAAACTTTGAGTACTGCCTTTTCTCGGCTCCATTTCATGGATGGGTCGAAGCTAGGAGAAAATGTTGGAGGAAGAGTTTTCTGCAAGGAGCTTTCCGTAAACCTTAGCTTTAGGCTACTGAAACATTGTCGTGTTTTTCAGACAGAAGTGACTGCTACAAAAATAGAAGTAAACGAAGTCAGAGATATGAGTATTCACTCCAGCAGCAAACCGGCAATACTAGAGCTGAACTCACTGACTGTGCTCCCGAATCTAGTTAAGGATTGTCTGTTCTCACTAGAAATAGCATCAATCTATCAGATCAGACTCATTTGGATGGGTAAGGGTAAAAATCTTGCCGGACGGAAGATGCCAAAGTTGTTTGGTGGAAGGTGAGGTGGAATCATCCATGCACTTTCTCCTACATTGTTCAGCTTTTATAATGCTGAAGTTGAAAAATCACGGCAGTCTTATCTTCGAAAAACGGGGAGGTATAACCCAAGCCGACATTAACGATCTCGACTCATTTTTGATAGGCTCAAAGTGCTTTGTCGATTTTTTAGGGTCTTATGATCACTTATAGAGTAAGTTTAGATACCACAATGGACCTGAATTTTAAGTTTTTCAAGTGAAATCCCCATTGGGATCCACCTTTTAATCTAACCTAACCTACTCAATGTAAAAAAAGAAGAAATAAAACAATCTTGAAAACTTTGACTGACTTTGAGAAACCTTTTTTTTTAAAGTTCAATATTCTAGATCTCAGGACCACAATAACTAAAACAGTTGCAGGATCATCGTTGGCTTTGGATCGCGCCTTCGACAGAAAAATTACGAAAAAAAGCAGACCAAACAACAAAATTTAAAGTTTGAACATAGAGTTTTCAACTTTAAACATGTGGAAAGTGGACTTACAATAGAAGCTTTTGCCATATGAACCTAAATTGGGATAAGAGTAAACGCTTTACAGCTCGTCTGTCTCTCTACAAATCCGTAGGTCGCTAATTAACTGTTTTTTCTAGCGGTTTTCTTATTTTGCAATAATAATCTATACTCACCCCCAACAGATTTCTGGGCACATAACCCTCCTCGTCGCTCACATTCTTGGCCCACCACCACTCACTCTCGGCATCGTCGCCTTTACGCAGAATAATCAGACGATCGTTGACTTGGAATGTTAGTTCGTCGCTATTTTGAGCATCATACGAGAATACCGCATACACTTCGCCGTTATGAAGTATACCGAGTTTCTCTTGAATACCTATGAGAAGGAGAGAAAGAGAGAGAGAGAGAGACAAAGAGAGAGAATATAAAAGTTAAGTATAATTTCTCACACAACGAGCACTTATTCAGACATTCCAGTACTTACTGTATAAATACTCAGAGCAGCCATCGAAACCCTCCTCATCTTCTTCGCATTTCTCCGCCGGTGTTTCATGATCCGACAGCGTCGAGGCAAATAGACAAGCGCCATTTTCGACCAAGAATTTCACCATAGATAAGTTGTTACAGCTAGCGGCGCAATGTAATGGCGTCCAGCCATCGGAATCTTGTGCGTTGACATCGCAGCCAAATTCAACGAGAAATCTGTAGAAGAAGAGAAAGAAGACACGGTAAAAAAATAAGTTTTAACATCTTTGGGGCACTAGCTACTCACTTGACTATGTCGAAGTGCCCCGCGCAGATGGCGTTGTGCAGTGCGGTGATGCCTTCATCATTGGCGGCGCTGGGATTCGCCACTTGCATTGCGGTTTTCTTCACCAGTTCCAATTCACCCTCGAGACTGGCGTCCAGCAGTAAGGCGAGCGGATCGAAACTCACACGACGCGCCAATTTTGGTTTGCCATTAGCGGTAGACGCTGATGATAGTGAAGAAGATGTTGGTGCGCTACCGGTGGATAAGGCGCGTCGCTTCATACCATTGGCATCAGCGGCCGTTTCAATGCCGCTCACGCCCTCGCTGTGGTGCTCAATCTTATCGAGTTCGTCTAAGCTGGAGCTCGTCTGCGAATTGCTGTTTGGCGAATGCTGTGACTGTGTTGTTGGCGCACTGGTTGTTGGCGGCGGCACTTGTGGCAGCGAATACTGCGGCAGCTGTTCCGGCGACGAGGCGGCCGATGAAGTGATGCTGTCTGAGACAGTTGAGCGATTACCATTGTTGTTGTTATTACTATTATCTTGAGCATCTTTGCCGCGTTCGCCGCGTTGACTACCATCGGCGGGGTAGAGGAACGATGATGCGACTGGCATATCCATTTTTCGCGCGGCTTGCAGCGGTGGCTTGGGCACATTGCTGCTCAGCTTGAGGCGCGGTTGCTCGCACATGGGTTGCTTGCGTATTGTCAGCGGTTTCGCCTTGATCGGCAGATTATCATTTATATTGAGCGTTTGTAAGCCTTGAGTGGCTTGCTGCAATTCACTTGACGCAGCTGTTGTTATTGACGCGGCGTGTACGGCGGGCTTTTTCAGCATTGATGTTGCTGGCGTTGTTGTACCTTGCGCATTTGACGCAGCGCCTGCATTATGTTCACTCGCGTGCTCTGTGGGCGACATTTTGCTCGGTTTGGGTGGCAGCGCCGGCCGATCTGGGTATGCGGCGTTCGCTGTTGCCGCCGCTGCACTTATTGTTGCTGTCGAGGTGGCTGTCACGACATTGGGCGCAACGCGATTCACCTTAGGACTAATGGGCACCATTTTCGGTATGGAGCTTGTCACCGATGTGGGCGCCACGCTGCTAATTGGCTTACGTGGCGGTATTGCCAGACCGCTGGCTGTATGCGCTTGCAGCGGTTTCGGCTTCGTGTGCGCGCCTTCAGCACTTGCTGCGTTCGTTGTTGTTGTAGACGTTGTCGCACTCGTGTGCGCCACGGCTGTGGCAAGCGACTTATTGGCAGCGCCCAGCGGCATGCTGTGCACAGTCAACTGTTGCTGTTGTTGACTTTGTTTTTCGGTTAGCGCTTCACTCGCCGCACCTTCGCATCTTCGTTCCAATTCGGTGCGCGCGTCCCTCGAGGCTGCAGTTGCGCTGTTCAGTTTGCTAATCAAAACGGTCGCAGAGGTGGAGGAACTGATGCTTTTCGGTATTTTGCTGCCGGTGGTCGTAATGGCAGTGGTGGTGGCGGCGCCAGTTCCACTCGTCGAAGCAATCGCTGCCGCTTCCGCAGCCCGCGCTGCAGCTTCCGCCGCTTTGGCCGCCTCTGCTGCTTTTTGCAGATCCCGCTTCTTCGGACCGACCTCGGCGTAGATATGCATTGATGTGTCCACCTCTACGGGTTTCGTTGGTTCCGCCGCCTTGGCAGCGGCCAACGAGGCTGTCAGCATTTTCTTCGCCAACTTTGATTCGTCGCTCTCGCCGCTGAAGAATGTTTGCGCGTTTGCGGCGTTGGTGCCACTGTGTGGCGCACCGCTTTGTGGACTGTGCGTGGCGGCAGTTATGTTGTGCTTCATGTGTGTCAAATCCTGTATCAGCTGATTCTGCTGATTCGTATTAGCCGTTGCCGCGGCGTGCTTTAGTATATTACCCGCGCCCAAGTAAGCGCCGCCAGCCGTCTTGTGCGGCGTGTGTATGTATGGCTCCACCGCGGCGACATTGCCGCGCGGTATGTTTCGGTTCTGCTCGCGTGTGATGATATTCGGAAATTTCGAGGCGTTCTGCTGTTGTTGCGTCGTGGTCAACAGATTGTTCGCCTGCTTTTGCAGCAACTGCTGCTTGAGCGCTGCCACGCCGCTTGGTTTGTGATGATGCACGCTCTGCTGCTGCTGGTTGTAGGCAACATTGGTGTGCGGTTTGCTGTATGCCTGCGTCGGCGATGGGTGTGACTGTTGCTGTGACGCGCTTTGTTGATGCGCCTGATGTTGTTGTTGTTGCTGCTGTTGCTGGTGTTGCTGCTGCTGTTGGTGCAGCTCAAGCGGTGGTATGTGCAGTTGATTTTGATTTTGCGCGTTGTTTTGTATATTGGCGGCCTTCTTGCGTTGCAGGCGCGTCTGTAGCTCGTAGATGCGCTGGTCGACGGAGCGCAGTTCAGCTTGGCGTTGTTGTAGCGCTTCGCGCTGTAGATGCAGGCGCGCATCCTGCTGCAGCGACAATTGATTGCGGTACTGAAAGTGCATTAATATTTAAGTTTCATAATTTTTTTTTGTAAAGTTAGTGCTTGTTTTTTACTCACCACCAACTCGCGTCGCAGCTTTTCGAGTTCCCGTGATGCTTGTGGTGGCAGCGGTTGCGCGTTGCCACTATTATTGCCGTTTGATAACAGGTTTATGGGGCAGCGTCGATCGCGTCGCAAATCTTCTAGCTGTCGTGTGAGCGCTTCCACTTTCGCTACCGCTAAACTAAGCTCTTTCTCCTTCTCGCTGAAGAGCGCACGAATTGAGTCCAGATCGTTGCCTGCGTTAGTACAGAGAAGAGATTTTTTTATGTATTTTAATTATTTTAAATAAATAATGCAATCATTGTAAAAGAGGTTGATATCCTATCCTTGCAGGAAAGTGGAGAGATTAGACATTTTCCAATTTTATAGAAACACGATTTTTCAAAGATATATAATTTAAGTCTTTAACTAATTTTTTTCTGGTAGAAAACGCCTGTAAATAGGTGCTCCATAAGCTTTTTTTGACATTTCTAGCGAACTATATTCCTTCATTGAAAATTAAATTTTGGGGTTTATCTCGAAAATTTATTTTTTAACTGATTTGAAGACACTCTTCATCTGAGTGTAAGCTAGGATTATATGAAGTTAAGAAATCTTTTTTGACTTCTTAGTCAATAACACTAGTAGCCTCCTCGATTTTAATACAAGTATATCTAGTTTAGGGACTTCTTCCGGCATCATATGAGCTTCTTCTTCTTTTTTAGCTTTGCAATTGTGGATCGGTCTACGACGAGAGCAAACAACTTTGTCAGTTGGCTTTATCTTTTCCGAAGTCACGCCAGTCGTTCCATTCCAATTACAGACAGGTCGTCATGAACTTGGTACTTCCGTTTGATGTGTGGGCGCTCTTGCCACCGCTGTCCACCCATGAGCCTCGAACCTAAGGAGCTTTTCGCTCTCTAGAATATTTCGTGTCCTTTCTCGTCTTGGTTCGTCATATGGCAAATATATCGCTGTCAACACTGATGTAGTTCCTAGGACGTGAGAAATATTTGTCTGCGGCTCCTAGATATTTTGTCTTGTGCTCGATCTTTTCAAGACCAACCTCTTCTGCTTATTTTTCTAGTTTGAGCTGTCGGCTCTGTTGTCAAGGTCTATGATGTCAATATCTTCTGCGTACCCCAGTACGCTTTTGAAGTAGGCAGTGCCCCTAGGTTTCAAGTCACAGCACGATTAACTTTTTCTTGTATTATATTAAAGAATATACGAATTCTTCTACAGGCACAAGGTGTCCCAATGAGGATTCAGAACCATAGCATTCAGCGAAGCACGAACTGCGCTTCACCGTTGCCTTGGAAAATAATTCAAGTGTGTCTGACAGTTAATGCCATAGTAGTCCGATATCAGCGGTTACAACAAAGTTTGTATGGCAGCTGTATGATACAACGGTCCGTTGTTGGTAATTCCGAAAAACTCCAGCTTTTTGAGAAGAAAAATTTGTGTGTTCATGTCAATTTCAGATGGGTGCGTTTCAGTCTCGGCTATAGTGTGCTAAATGTTGATAATCTAGATGCGCTAAATTACATGAAATTAGCTGCTATAAGACTGGGCCATTTCTCGGGGTTATTGAGTTATCGACTCGCCAAACTTTCCACACAATGTATTCATGTTTAGATGTGAAACATGAGATGGCGCAATGTCTTGTAGGAAATTGAGATCCTCCGCGACGATTTCTTCAAATTCCGGGAAAAAGTCACGTTATAACGCTCGCTGTTGATGAAACCGGCGTTTCTGAACTCCTTTCGAAAGTAATGAGGTCGTCATACCCCAATTTGTACGAAACGAAATTTTTGCGGATGCAATTGCATTTTCTGAATCACACGAAGATCTAACTCATCCCAATAGAGACAACTTTGTTCGATGAAGGTATTAAATCAGAAATAGGCCATATCTGGAGGATGATTTTTCAATGAAAAATTTTTCAAAGTATCTTTCAAGAAGAATTTTCTTAAAAATCGGACAACTTCCAAGCTTTATACCAAAGTGAAACTTGACATGCTGAAATGTTAAATACTGACAAAATTTTTCACAAAGCCACGAGCTGACAAAATGATCTCACCCCTATTGGTAGACGCTGTATATAGATTTTATAGGGCATCCGGCATTTTTTTTTTGGATTATACAATCTTTGTGATACACTTAATATATCCAGTGCAGATTATAATAAAATTGTAAAATTTTGATTCACCCTGTATTTATAAGAAGATTGGGTTAGGTTAATCTGATAGGCTAGTGAGTCGCACGTACACCACTTTTGGCCTTTTACGATACCAGTTGGAGTTCCGTTACAAGATATTAACCCATTAAGATTATTCAGCCTTTAGGATCCCTGTGCTTAACGCGAGCTTCAACAGCCTTTGTGGGCTCAGATACGATACTTCTAATGTCTCATATCGTGGGGCCCCCCATTACTTAAAGCGTAGCCTTGCCAATGCGGGATAAGTGCACAAGAGATGCTCTATTGTTTTCCTTGCTGAACACATTTCCTGTAGCCTTTCGATCTATCAGCATCATTCTACAAGCGTGTGCGAGCGTGGTGGTGACCAGTCTATGAACAGGGAGTGTACCAGGTATTTTGAAGTAACTTTGCGACAATGTTGTATTGCCTTTTAATATTTATTTAAAACTTGCAAATAAACACTCTAAAGTGTCATCCCTTCAATCAATTGTTTGTCATAAATGGGCTTTTAAAATGTAACGATTTCAATGCTTAACTAAAAATTCAGCACTATTAAAATGATGCTACTCTCTGCTTCTTTTCTATGCAAATGGGTTAGTGAAACACTCAAACTTTTACGAAAAGCACTTAGTTTCATCAAAATAAGACTCACATATTATATATATATATATACACATAAGTATATACATGCATATACTTACATATACATATACATATATACCTTCATATGTAAGCATGCCCTCGCAATTAGAACTTAATGGCACGTATAATTTAATACTTTCAATTTCAACGCTTTCAAGTCACGAACCACAAAATCTAATCACTTTACACATATTCCGACAGCAACAACAACAAAAACCAAACAACATCACAACCGTCTAATTTACATGCGAAAACACGCAAATTTACATATGTGTGAGTGATCTGGCGCACTAGTGTCCGCAGCTCGACCCAAGCGCCTAAGCTTTGTTGCCACACTTTTCATACACGCTTTTAAGTAAGTAAGTGTGTGTGTGTGCGAGCGTATTATTAATACTACAATATATTAGAAAAGTTTTAACCGTTATTCACTTTGAGCGCCGAACACTCGTCAACCGCCATTAACATTTTAATTAGTTAACAGCTTTAAAGGTATTACGAGCGGGGCGCTGGAGCTGGGGCTGGCGCAGGGTTTGATCCCGCCCAATTTGTGGCCGAGGCGGAACCCCATAATCCGCTAGCAACCCCACGCTGCGCTAACAGCCAGCTGGTTGAATGGCGCCCGTGCGGCAGCGATGTGGCACGGCTATCATTGGCAGGATAAAGCTCTGCTTAAAATATGTACTCGCATACTCAAGCGAATGTCTTTCACTAATTTCGCTCAAAGTGAACACACACACATACATATACTCGCATATATGTATGTGTTTTTTGCTAAGGCAAGCGCAGAGCTGACGCAAGCTGTTGAGCTGGCGAGCGGCGCAGCTGTGGAGCTGTGAATGTCGTGCCGGTTATAATCCGCTTAGCAGGGATTTCATGTACCTTAGGATCCCGTTGCTTACCGTTGATGAGGCGGCTGGCGAGGTTGATGAGGTTGACGTGTCCGCAGCAGCATGTCAGGACACATGCCACATGCTGCAGAGACTAAATACATTCTACATATACTCGTGCTTGCAACACGGTCGACGTGGCATGATAAAATGTAAAATTTGACGAGTGGCGTGCTGTTAAGCTCTCAGTTCCGAGTTGTGAGTGTGATTGCGTGCGAGTGTAATAATAAGACAGGCGCAGGGCTAAAGTGGAAGCCTGAGTAGCTGTGCTTTTGTGTGTGTGTGTGTGTTTGGGAGGAAGCAGCGCGCGCCACTTACAAATCCAATTAGAGTCGCAGAACATGTTGTAAGTAGAACAATGCTTAAGAGTCAGCCAGTCTAATCCTGTGTAGCAATAATAAAAGTAGTGCCAAGTAACCAAGGGTTGGGAAGGGAGAGCGAATGTTGATAGAAAGGCACTTTCTATATGCAGAGCACAAACAGAGGGAGTAAGGAGGGCAAAGAACGGTGCGCGCGATAATTACGTAGAAAGAAATGCAGGGTTTTTCAATGAGAGCGCTTCAAATTTTTTTTTTTTAACCAAAAACGATATTCCTGTGACGCTTGCAGAAGTCCAGACGGTGAACCTACTTTTCGACGGTTTTCAAGCATTACTCTGCCGATACTGCTGCGATTTCACGTGCTATACCCGCACGAAATTCATCAATCATCACGAGGCTCTTGGCATAGACCACTGCTTGACGTAGACCCGCAGGAAATAGTCTAACGGCGTGAAATCGAACGACCGATGCGGCCAATTGACTGTGCCATTTCGTGGGATAACACATACACCAGGCTGGGTTTTCAATAAATCGATTGTGACATTCGCTATGTGACTTGTGACGTCGTCATGTTGGAACCACATATTGTCCAAGTCCATATCATCCAATTCGGGCCAAAACTATTCGGTCATTATTGATCAGTAGTGATTCCAATTCACAGTAATATGCCGGTCTTGATCATCACAAAAGAAGTAACCCGCTCTTAAAGTTGAGGCTACTGACTCCGAATTTCGGTAGTAAATTTTAATAATTTCGACTCTCTGTCGTGATTTGCTGTCCCTGTCGGTCTACAAACCTTGGTTGTTGCAGTCTAAGTGTTAGAACCTTCCATTCCAATAGAGTGAATTCGACGTAACCGTAACCAGATTGCTAAAGGGACTTAGAAAGAGTTTTCAAATGGGTTTTGGTGCTACAAAAATACCAAAAACAATTAGATGAAACCTGCGTGGTTTTGAACCCAAGATATATTATGCCCAAAATGGTCGGGACTATATAAACCAATGTAAAGTAAACCGTATAAGGTGATGAAAAATTACTTGATCAAAACAAAAACAATCCAAATTTTAGTGGCAAAAAAGAATCTTCAAATAGGTTTGAGAAATCGTGCGCAGTTTCTGATTCGTAGAGCGAAATATCTGAGAGTTTGGATGACCTCCAGTATTCTTCCACATGATAATTCGTCTGAAAGCGCTACTACTGTGCTCATTGTGAACTGTGCCTTCGTAAATTTATTTGTTGCTGTTCTTCAGTAACTGCAATTTTTCGAATAAATCAGCTTTCGGAGTGTTATAGTAATAAGGTTTCATAGAGAGGTAAGCATCCACTTCAATAGAAGAGCTGCTATACTGGTCTATAACTCAAAGCTGGTCAAGGAAAGTATGACCTCACCAGCTGTAGCATCAAGCTACTTCCAAATTAAACTTATCTGAGTGGCTGACTACAACGGAGTCGCTAAACCAAATCCCATTAGAATGCGAACGAGAAGGTGTCCCCTGCCTTCGTGTACTTGGGCGCTGGTTTAATGGGACTTGCGTGAGCTCAGTAAGCGTTGATCAGAAAACAGCACTTGTGGGATTGGAACGCTAAAGGTTCATGGAGCTACTAGCTCTTACCGAGGTTAACATGACCGCAATAATAAGCGCCTTAACTGGTCATAGTCCGATTGGCACGCGATGAGGTTAAAGATTTCGGAGAACGCTATTTGTCAAAGATAAAGGGAGGAAGATGAGATGGAAAACTATAGACACTTTCTCCATCACTGTGCAGTTTTTGCCAGACTAAGGTTGAAACATCTCAGCTGTGTTGTCATACTTTCTACAAACCTGGCAAAGATATTAGGCGCCTTGTAGTTTTACGATAGACTTTTTAATCCATACTTCGTAGTTCTGGGCATTACAAGGGACAAATGTCTCTAACAGTCCAGGTGGGATTTTTCGAAATTTTGGCAGGCCAGAAACAATCAAGCTTGGGTAGAATTCAACTGAAAGAAGGAAACGCCGCCATTTGGTCAATCTTTGAATTTTGGATTTGAATGGCTGTGGTTCAATGTGCGGATTATATTTTCTAGAAGGTCAGAAACACTTGCAGCAGTGGAGACCCTCGTCTTAGTGCCTTTGTAGCTCGGAAACAACTCGAAAATATGTAAATTTTTTCTTCCGAAATTTTGAAGAGTGCCTTCTCATGTCACTCACGCAAGAATTCTGTCATAAATATGTTTTCCCTTTAGTAAAGCTGTCCGTAGACAAAACTAATAAAATTCAAAAGAATGAAATGGCCGCGTATAAAATTTTCATAACTTTGCAACATGCAAATTACGAAAATCTCACATTGCTCTTAATATTTATATGAGCGCACCATTTCACCAAAGCACTGCCAGGCAACCACTGACCAAAGCACTTTTGCGCGTCCAATTTGCCGAAAGCGCTTACACGGAGATTTTCGTGACGCTGCGACTGACATGACGACTCGTTGACGCTTTTTAGCCGCTGGTGTTCACCGAAAATGGCTGACTGCTCGCGGCATATGGTTGCATGCCACACACAAGCACACACTGCTTGTTTGCTGTTGTTGTTGTTGCCGCACTCAACACATAAATGCCAGCCAAAGAGGCAGCGTAAAACAAAGCAAGGCTACTTACAGCATGTAAATATGTTTATGACAGCGCAAAATAGCTGCCATTACACACACTCTCACACACACAGGCGCGCACTTATAACTGTAAATTCATATTTCATACATATTACACACACTACTACAAGTATATGTGATGGCTGGCTCGACTTTTTCTTGCCTGCTTTAGTACTTACTCAGCGTAACATTGTAAGTCTTCTGTAAGTCCACTTGACCTCGCAGCGCTCTCAGTCGCCGCAATTTGGATTCCTGCGCCTCGACGCGCTCCCGCAAACGTCGCAGGCGCTCACCTTCGGCGCTGGCGACCGCATTCCGCACCTCCTGCGATTTGAGGAAACGCAATCGCTGCTCCTTGGTGGCCAACAGCTGGTGTTGCGAGTCGATTTGCTGTTGTTGTCGCAATGCCATCGCCCGTAATTCGGCTGATGTCAGCCTGCCAGGCACCTACAACAGCATACCAATACACACGCGCACAGGTACAGCGCCGTGGTGGGTGTGTATGTGTGCGTTTGTTAATTTCATCAGCAGCGTCGTTAGCACGGCGGGTGGCGGGCGGTGGCGTTGACGAGGCGCGAATGCGTGAATTCAATTTGAATTTTATTGATGTTGATAGTGATAGTAATGGTGGCGTGTGGACGGTGGTAAAGTCGGTGTTGCCGTTGACGTTGTTGTTGTTGACGTTGTTAAGCCCAGATTGATGCATACACATACACGTGTTAGTGTGTGTATGTGGCATGTACGTACATTATGCCGAGATAGAGTCATCCATAAAGGCAGCGTTGTTGCGTTTCGGGTGAAATGAAAAGAGAGAAGAGCAGAAAATAAATTTGATGAGTTTTCTGTGTGGTAAAATTAAGCACGGCAGGTCGTCTGCCATACTGTAAGCTGAGCTGTAATAATAAGCATAAACAGTGCGTATGCTGGTAAGACTCGTAAGCTGCGAGTTAATCAATCACAAGCAATAAATCATAAAAGTAATAAACAGCGCACTGAAATCAAGGAATGAGGCGCAATAAAAACTTACGGTGCGTACAATGTGCTGACAGCTGGGACAGGTTAACTTAAGTGCAACTAAAATTAAGCTTAATGTGACAATGGTACAGTATGTGGACATAATAATGGAAACGTTGAAAATTAGAAAAAATATGACAATGGTACAGTATGTGGACATAATAACGGAAACGTTGAAAAATTTTTAGAAAATTTTTTTTTTTTTTGAAAATCATACAGAGACCATTGAAAGTTTTGCGTAATGTGACAATTTTACAGTATGTGGGCATAATAATGAAAACACGTACCTTTAGAATTATTTTTTTTTTAAATCATGCAAAGCGGCACTAAAATTATAAATTTAGTATTGTATGGTAGTGTCAACAAGACAGGTTACGGACAAAATATTGGAATCGTTAAAGGATTTAAATATGACATTTTTTTTGTTGTGACAAAGAAACCAAATATTTCAAAAAATTACAACGGATTGGAAAATTTCAGAAATACAGGGTGCCGACAAAATGCTAAAATCACTGAAAATATATTAATATGAAAAATATGTTTTTTCGCTTATTAGAATTATATATAATATATTATATATATCAACTCAGTTCGTCGTATATATGTATATTTTATAAGGTGCCCTGCAAACTTAATATCCTTACAAATTAATATGAATACATTTTTTTATATTCCACTTTAAAAAGCTGCTTAAAGAAGGATGTTATATTTTTAAGACATTTCCTATTTTAAATGAAAAAATATTGCGAAATTCTGCAATCTAAGAATATTGAAAAAATATTCAAGCGAAAGCACAATCACTCAAATTAATAATAAGAGTTCAATAACAATAATATTGGCCACTCATTACGGCCATTGTTGTTATTGTGTGAAGTGCAGTTTGCAGTGAAATATTTACGTTTGCAGCACTTTTAAGTGCTTAAGTGTAGTTGCAGAGAAATAATGCGCTCATACTCACACACATATATGAAAGTTGCTTGGTGAGGAGCTTATGAAGTGGCACTTCCATCTTAAATGAAAAATCCTGCTCAATTAAGTAATGAACAGCGTTGGTTAGATGATAAATTTTTCACTTGAATGGATGGAGAGATTTGTGAAGGATTTTTCATTAACCGAAATCAATGAAATTACACTGAATGCATTTTTTCTCAAATAATGACTGTAAAGTGGGACATAAAGATTTCTTAAAAATTGTCTTTTAAAGATGTCCTTAGCATTCTCCAATTTAAGAGGGCTTATACTTGTACAAAACTTTTTTTCTGAAGTATATAATATTATAATACTAAATAATTCAATTGTTATTAAAAAAAAAACAATAAAAACGAAAAAAAAATATTACTGAAAAAATGCGAAAGTGCTCTCAGTGTGAGCGAAGGTGACGAGAGTGTTGTAGTCCATTGCAAAAAGCGCATACCATTGATCATGTGGAAAGCATTTTTTTCAATCTCACCCGAAAATAAAAGTATTCCAGACTTTATGTTTTGAAAAACGAAATTCTCGCTTTAAAGATTAGTACCTTATTTAAAAAATTAAAGAACTTTAAGCTCTCGATTTATTTTTGAGCTGATTAAATTAAAATCTTCGCTTACATATAATGTGGGCTTCATAAACTACCCCCTTATAACAACACTTGTGTTGTACACCGTGACGTATGAGTAATTTCATTTAATGCCTGTAAATCCTCTTACTTAAAGGTTTAGCTAATAAAATTATTATTTAAATTTCAATAATTAACAACCGAAAAGAATTGAAATCGGTGAATATGTATAAGAAATTAAGTTAATATTTTGTAATCATTAGGTAAGTCTGTAAATCATTTACTGATGCTGTGTTCATATTGCAAGTAATGAGTATACACGTTTTTTTGCTTGATAGACTCATTCTATTCTCGATTATTAAAAAAACTTCAACAAAAGCACCAAAAGAAATTCGCGAACGAATGATAAAAGTAGAATGATTCTTCACGTACAATTAGAACAGCAGAAAGATGGGTTGCTGAAATGTGGTCGTACAAGCCTTGAAGACGATCCACGTTAAGGACGTCCAAAAAGCGCATCAACACCAGAAATCAAAGTCAATATACAGGGTAGCGTTTTGGAAGATCCTCGATTGACTGAGAGAGATTTAGTAGAGGCTCTACACATCTCATTAGAAAGTATGTAGTTTTATAAAGCTATACAATGGGTGCCACATTTGCTAACAATGGAACAAAAACACATTCAAATGCGACTTTCTCAGCAACATTAGGAGCGTTTTAAGAAGGATAAAGTACTTTTTGTGCGTCTATTCATCACTATGAATGAGACTTGGGTCTATCACCATGATACTGAATCAATACAAGTGGCTAAAGAGTCGTGTGAAACTGATTGTTCGGCTTCGAAACGAGTTCGTGTCCGGAAATCGACCAAGAACGTTATAGCATCCGTTTCTTTGGAATGCGAGAGGAATTTTGTTTGTGGATTACTTGCAAACTGATAAAACAATTAATTCTGAATATTATTGCAATCTTTTGGGCCAGTTCAAGGAAAAAATTCGTTGAAAAATACACGGTTTGCAAAAGAAAAAAAAAAACCTTTTCATCAGGACAATGCTCCGTGTTACAAGAGCATTTTGACAACGGCTAAAATCCATGAATTAAGGTTAGAACTTTTTTTGGACCATCTACCGTATTCACCAGGTTTGGCCTTCCATTTATTGCAGAATTCTAAAAATTTATGCGTGGCAAGCATTTTTCATGAAATGAAGAGGTCATAACGACTGTTGAAGCGTATTTTGCAGACCTTCCGGATTCTCACTTCAGCGATGGGATCCACAGATTTAAGGATTGTTGTAGCTAGTGTATTAATGTTCAGAGAGATTATACTGAATAATAAAGTGTATTTTGTATCATAAAATTTTGTCTTTCTTATCAAACGACAAAACTTATTGAACAACCTTGTGTTTATTTATTTTTTCTTCTAATTATTGATTATTTTCAGTTTTAATGTCATCAGCCGCATTCATAAATATTTCGCGTGACAACGGCATATTAATACAACACCGCTAAACTAATGCCGCCATTTATAAGTAATGATTACAGTTGATTTGCTTTTAACATACGAAGTGGCATTACGCCGATTCCGGCCATCAAATAAACTACAACAATAAAGTGGAATAAAGAGGGGTGAAAAAACGGAAGTGAATGCTAAAAAATCACTTGCACATGCATAATAAATAAGGATCAACCGAAGAATTGTGGCGAAGCAAAGCGAAAGCTTACAAACTACTTACGACTATTATCACTTTTCATTTGAGCCAAGCGACTGGACGGAAGTTGAGTGCGCGCAAAAGAAAAAAAGGGAAAAAAAAAACACACACACACATACATATGTAAGTATGAGTTACAACATCCACTTAATGGTTACTTTTGTAGGAACTGAAACTTCAGCGCGGTTGCACTGCAAATTAGCTACGCGGTCAATGCGGACGCGCCCCGCGGAGTGGCAAGGCCAACCGCGCGTACTGACAGGGGCGCCAAGTCACGTTTCACAGCTTACGCTAGATGCATGTGTGTGTGTGTTTGCATGCACAACTTAGAGACTTACGTTCATTTTGGGTTCCGCTGTCACCACCACAGTGGGCGTCACACCCAGGCCGGTAATGGCGATGGCGCTGCGTGGCGGCTTCGGTGCGGGCATCATTGTCGGTGGCATTTTCGGCAAATTACCGGAGACGGGACGACACACGCAGGTTAGCATTGTTTTGAGCACTTGATGAGCGCTGCCACACCTATTTTGGATTGCGAATGTGCGCGTGTATGTGTGTGGGGTTGCGGTAATGCGTTGCGGTTGCCGTTGACGCACACGCGGTACTCTAATGCCGGACGTTGCGGCTGCAAATGACTGACGCACGCATGCACGCGCTCACACACAGTCGTCGCACAGTGACACGACGGACACGTTGCGGTCGCGGCGCGCACAGATATAACGTGAAATTATACGAAAGTGTTGTTGTTATTAAAAGCACGACGGCGGGAGTGGTTACAGTGACGCGCACGCACCAGCGCGCATACGAAATCGAAGCGCACAACGCGCTCACAAAAGCACAATACAAGCGCGTGCGATATTTTTGTAAGCGCATATGTATGTGAGTGTTTGTGCGAGCGTGCGCTTGTGTATGTGCTCACACGTGCTGCTGATGTGCTTATAATGATGTGTCAGGCGCTGACCGCCACAAGCTGTGCGCCATTGCCTCCGCAGCAAGCTAGCTGCGCCGTGCTGTGCAATTTGTTGCTGTTGTTGTTGTTGTGGCGCTCAGCAGTCACTTAACCAACTTGGTGTGCGCGCACTGCTTGAGCCGTGGCAACACCTTTTTCACACCAACCGAATTTATTTTCGTTTTTTTTTTATTTTTTTATTCGACACTGCTGGTTCTTGGCTTCGTTAGTTGTTATGCTTTTGTGGTTGTTGTATTTTTGTTTGTTTTTTTTTTGTATTTATGCTTTCGGCTAATGTTCTCGCACTCTGCACATGTACATGAATGCGCCTAATGGGCTTTTAGGCGCACTCCTATTCACTTAATGCGCTGCTGCTTGCCTTCTTCGCTTCGTTTCTCTAATAATTCTTATTTTTCTTGCGCACAATGAACACTTTCACAGTTAGCTGCTGCCGCTGCTCTTGACTTGCACTTCAATATAATTCACTCCGTTAACTGTTTTGTCGTCGCTCACTTGTCTGTCTGCTTTTGTCGCACTTGAAATTCCACTGAAGATATGTGAAGCCATTTTCATGGTTATTTCTTTGACTATAAATGTGTGTGTGTGTGTTTGTATTTAAGTGCACTTGTAGTTTTGTGTGTGTGTGTGTGTGAATGTCGTTTGCTGCTTTTTTATAGGTAATTGTTTTGGTTATTTGCACTAGCCTATTGTTGCCTGTGGCAACTACCATATATGTATACCCTGTGTACTTGTTGTGCCAGACACAGCAGTAAAGCACAATGGCAGCGGCAAAAGCAACAACAACAGCACTAGTAATAATCACTTTGATGTAAGAAATGAGTACGGCGGCAATAACAACAATAGTAGCAGCTCAGTATGGCAGCAACAACAGCGCCAAACTATAATTGCAACAACAACAATAACCAAAGGTGGTAGCCAGTTAGCAAAATAGATCGGTTTTGAGGCAAATTGAAAATTGTATAAAATTTATATTAATTTTTTTTAATTTATTTTTATTTTTTTATTGTTTTTTTATTAATATTTTTTATTGTTTTTAATTTTTATTATTAATTTTTTATTTTTTTTATTTATTATTTGAATATACATACAAGTATTTTGGTGTCGATTATTACAATAACTGTATTGAATTTTATTTTCCATGTATAGTGCAAAGCATTTCAAACTTTATAAATATTCTATATAATCTTACAGAGAAATTTAAAATATTTGTAAAAAAAAACTCAACAATTTTGCTTGTTGGGTATACGAGCGGAAAAGGTTATAAAAATACCAAAAAACTCACAAACCGACTTACACATATATTAGGGTGTACGTTATTATTGTATTCTTACCCTGAGGGAAACTTCAAAAACCCTGTAAAATAAATATAACGTCACCTAAATAGCAAACAAAAAATTACATAAAAAATCTCGAAATTGAGGTTTTTATTGCTTATAATTCACCACATCATGTTAGATCAAGTTTTCAGCTTCCGCTGTCAGATATAACCAATATGTAACCATTATATTACCAATATTTAACCGTTACATAACCATTATATAACCATTACATAACCATTATATAACCATTTGATAACCATTTTATAACCAAAACTCAAATTTTGTTTAAATATGAGTGGTTTCTCTTACATCGTTTTTTCTACGCCTGCCAATTTATGAAAAGTGTTGCTACGTTTTTTTTTTGCATTTTAGGTGATGATTTGTATAAATGATCACCATGACGAGCTGAGTCGATATATGTAGACTGGACTGTCTGTTTGCCAAACTTTTTATACGTCGGTATATACATATATGTATAAACTAGTCCTTCTATTAAAGAGATATCGATCTTAAATTTAGCTTCCATTCTTTTCTCATCAAGAAGCTACTAATATGTCGGAACGGTCGATATCGGTTCATTATAGCATATAGCTGCCATACAAACTGCACGATCGGAATCAAGTCCTTGTATGGAAAACTTTTTCGTTTTAGAAGATATCTTCACAAAATTCGGCATGCGTTGTTTCCCAAATCAACGGTACAATCCCCGAATAAATTGTGGAGATCGGAGCACTATAGCGTATAGCTGCCAGACAAACTGACCGACCAATGTAAGTTCTTTTGAATTTGTAGCGAGTAGTGTAGCTTTGTTTTGCAGACGACTAGGAAAAATTTGGTCTAGAAAAAATAATGCTCCATAAAAAATATTTTTCTTATCCACTTTAAGCGTGTTTCGAATGTTTCTTTTCCCATCTATATCACATCAGGTTTTTGATATTTACGCTATATTTATTTAGCAAGTAAACTTAAAAAAGTCATATTCTAATACAAAATTTTTCGTTCGAAAAAAATGTCGAAATAACTTTTTCTCTAAAAACATGCGAGTAAAAGTTATAAGCAGTTAAAATTAAGCCGTAAATGTAGTACTGTATTCGTACTCAAACAGTACACCATGTCGTATGAGCAACGCTTAATTTATAAGGCAGCTATATGAATGCACACTTCATTTTATGCATCATACCTGTTAAATCATTGGAAAAGTATGATGTTTCAGCATGGTTTATAATGAAAATAAAGAAATTTCTAAATTTTTTATGTAGGAACATTTTATTCATCACAAAAGCTGAGAGTTCATAAGGCACCTCGGAAGAAAAATTAACTTAATTAAAATAACAAACACCCTAATAAATGCTTTACATATGTAGATATATACGTGCGTTCATTTGCCCTCCCAACTATTGTAGCACGA
Source organism: Bactrocera dorsalis (assembly GCF_023373825.1). NCBI lineage: Eukaryota > Metazoa > Arthropoda > Insecta > Diptera > Tephritidae > Bactrocera > Bactrocera dorsalis. The sequence goes on from NC_064305.1 coordinate 78,432,875, forward strand.
ATTCCGCTAACAATATCTCCACACCATTTTCGGCCCAATATATCCGCCCATTTCTGTAATCACTCTGCTATAAGTGAGCCTACGCCTAGCAGACGATACTAAGTGCCGAAACAGACGTCAAACATATGCTTGCGTGTATGAGATTGCGGTAAATGTTTAGTAACTGTTGTACATTATATATTTGCTCCTATATGTATCATAAACCATATATGATTGTATATGACATTGAAATAAAAAAAACTAAATTTCTTATACATATTTATGCATATATCCTTAAATATAAAAGTTTTAAAAATTTTAATTTTTTTTTTTGGCAAATATATAGCTTACTGTTCAAAGGTTTGCAGAGAAGAGTTACTTACTCAAGCATAGAGTTTACTTTAGCAAATGAACTTTATCTTAACTTCTAATAGCTGGTGCATACAACTCCACTGAATTAATACGATTAAACATCCATTCTGTTATGCCTTCAAATGCGCTTATGAAAATTACATACACATATAATCATTGTACTATTTTCATTAATATTCAAATACTGGGAATTACAATTTCGGAATTCAAATTGATTTTCTGACTTAAGGCGATAATTATTGACTTAACTAATGAGAGTTTAATACTTTCACAGTAAACTTTGTGTTACATAATTATGGCAAATTGCAAATCAAATAAAATTATTTGCTTTGCTTGTACAGGGTAGGCCATTTAAAGTTGACCCATTTGTTTCTAAAAAAAAAGAACAAAAGAAAACAATGTTTTTTGTTCATTTCAAAAATAATTTATTTTGGTCCAAGGGGATTTGTTTCAGCTAATATTTAAAAATTAGATCGCGTAAATGGGCACCTTTAGCTTTGACAGCTAAATGCACTCTTTTTTCGACATTTTCCATGACTTTGGCCAATGTTTCGGATGATATGGCGGCTGTTTCACGTCGAATGTTGGCTTTCAGTTGAGCTAAGGTCTTTGGCTTATTAGCGTATACCTTGGATTTCAAATAACCCCACAAATAAAAGTCTGGTGGCGTTAAATCTGGTGATCTCGGTGGCCAGTCAACATCACCATTTTTCGATATCAATCGTTTTCAGCCATTTCGATGGCCCATTTGCCAAAATTAAGGCGTCGCGGATAATCAGCTGGGTTTAGTTTTTGTGCCATTTGAATTTTATATGGAAACATCTTCAAATCGTTATGAATTATGCGTCGGAGAGTGGTGCGAGAGATGTCTAATTCCTGAGAGCGGCGATAACTCGATGTCGATGGAGTCTCCTCAATACTGGCTCGTACAGCTTCGATATTTTCATCAGAACGTCTTGTGCGTTGTCTGGATGCATGACTGGCATTACTGAGATTACCGGTGTTCACAAATTTTGCGTATAAAGACTTAATTGTGTTCTTAACTGGAGCACTTTTCACTTTATTTTTTTTGCGAAACGCACGTTGAGTTAACACAATTGAAAAGTTATTTTGAATATAAAGCTGAACAATTTCAGCGCGTTCTTTTGGAGTGTACTGTTCCATGGTATAAATTGTCTTCGAATGACGCTTCTAACGCGGTATGACATTAGCCGATTTGTCAGCGCTGTTAAAAGTTACAGCGTTGCCAGATGGGTCAACTTTAAATGGCCTACCCATTGTATGTAGAGTATTGTAGTTGTTTTCTTTTTGATATTGCGTACTCATAATATTTATTTTTAGTCTTAGAAATAAATGGGTTCTGTGTATTAAGTCATAGTTCTACAGTAATCATTACTGGCCGCGAAGTTTAAAGTAAGCAATAACTATCCATAGAGCATCAGCTCTCGCGAAGCTCAACTATCTAGGTAGAATAAATGAAGAAAGTAGATCACCGACCGGTTCCTATTCTTGTGAGAGTTGGCTAAGAAGCCTTTTCTTTCCATCCTGTCATCAGCTTCACAGTTCATTGCGATTCCTCTGTGCCCCGGCACCCAAACAAGACTAGATGTCATTGATGACGAGGTTTGGCATTCTTTATCAAACCCTGAACGCACGGTGACTGAGCTCAAGACTAGTATCACCGTTCTGCTACAAGAGTGAATAGTCACGTTTCTGACAGAGTTTGCAATACGGCGTAGTAAATCTTCGGCTTAAACAACACTACAAAAGTCTGTATATGATGTTCCAATGGTTACTATGCATTTCTTTTAAAATCAGGAAATAAATGTTTTATGAAATATACAGATACTGGCTTTACGTCTTACTTATGGCCACCGTAATTCTTACGACGCCCTAAATTTACTCTCGTCAATAGAAACCTAACTTTGTCGCCACTCACGTACTATAATATTGCTGCTCATCTGCATAAGAAAGCTAAACTGAACCAAAATCTAACATTACTTTCTTTGAAGCTGGCATTTCCCTCAGCTCACCGCAAAAAGGAAAAGCAAAACAGAAATTATAAAGATTATGGAAAAATGTGAACTAGCCTTAATGGCTTTTACGTAGCCATCTAGAAGTTTTCCTTGCCATAACACAAATTACAAAGTTAGTTGGCATGAAATTGAATTAAAATTTTCTTTTATGATTAGCCCCATTACATTGTGCCAAATTATGCACATAAATTTTCTGCTGACTTGCATGCTTTAGAAGCCTGGAAAAAATCATATTTATGGTACCGTTATGTTTGTTATGCTTCTAAGAAGCGAGAGCACTAAAAGAATGCTGATGTTTGTGACCAACTTTACCTGCAGACCACAAGCCAACACTCACGCATGCTTACAAGCTTGTAACCTATTTGCTAGCGGTAAACTGCGAGCGTTACACACATATACACTCATTGCCGAAAGGTGAAAGGACACTTTGAGCGTCTAAATACAAATCAAAAATGGCAGCAACTTCAGTTGGAAAAGCAAGACTTTGCATGAAAATTGAAAGTCGGTAATGAACTAGTGGAACACTAGCACACCAACACATACACACATATATATATATATTTACACATACGCACAGCCTCGATCAAATGTTGCCAAAGCGCCAACAAATGTCGGAAAAACCACACAACACTAGCAGCAATATAACAGTTGTTTACGCACATACACCCTTAAACACCCTTAAACACACACAAACATACAGTCATACACACATACATTTATGTGAAGCCAACGGCAATGACTTTAACATGCAGTCGACCGACACCACCGACACTTCCTGTCATTGATGTCAACCGGTGTTTTTGCTTATTGTCCCTCAAACTGCTGCCGAGTAAGTAAATATGCGTGTGTGCGTGCATGCGGTTGCTCGGTTATTGTTCCGTTGTTGTTGCTGCCTTCCTCCTCCAGTTATTGTAGTGGAAAATGTGTTTTGTTGTTTTTACGATTATTATTATTATTATTGTCGACGTAGTGATTCATTATATTGCTTGTTGTTGTTGCTGCTTTATTCTTTTTGTTGTTGTTTTCTTTGTTATTGTTGCTGCTGATATTATTTTTTTTCTTCTGTTGCGTGGAGCAACAAGCTTTTTATTGATTTTACCCTTTTAAATGTCGCTTGGGCCAAGTCCGTACTACCGACGCACGCATAGCAGCAACAAAAGCAAGAATAATGACAAAAACAACAATGTAGTTGTTATATCAAAAAGTGCTGTGTAAAATAAGCGAAACACGCAAAAAATTTTGGGTTACACCATACGCACATATTGGCATATAACTACATATACTATAGGGAATATATATAGATTTTGAGGCTTACTAATATCCTGTAGGACACCCAGTGTAACATGAAAAAGTAGAAATTTTCGAAAATAGTTTCTATTCAAATTTAGTTCGAAAAAATATAACTTGCGTAAATACATAATTTCAATTTAAATTTGGTTGAAAAAAAAATAAAAATTTTCGAAAATAATTTCAATCCAATTTAAGTTCGAAAAAAAAAATCGTAAATGATTTAATTTCAAATTTAGTTCGAAGAAATAAAAATTTTCGAAAATAATATCAATTCGAATTCAGTTCGAAAAAATAGAAATTTTCGAAAATAATATCAATTAAAATTTAGTTCGAAAAAATATAAATTTTCGTTATAGGTAACTAATAGAAGATCAGCTTGTCTTTAAAATATATACGCCCACTGCCCATAGCACAATCTTAAGTTATATTAGTGGGGAAAGCTTTTTTACTGTCTCCAGGTTGGTTTTAGAAAACCTTTTTTTCTTTGAAAATGTTTAGCATAAAACACAATTCACCTTCGAAAGAAGTTTGAAAATTTGTGCTCAATATATATGATAATATTCTCCAAATTTCGGGAAAATCTTTTAGACATATCATAGTTGAAAACAATTTTTTCTGAAATTCCAAAACCCACAACCCCTTACATCTAGCCGAAAACAAGAAAATGTTGCTCGGTCGGGGAATCCTACGTTGATTCTATTTTGTGTGTATTTTGAGTGAGAGAGGATGATGCGAAGTGACAAAATTTTCAGCACTTTCATGAATTGTAAAAAAAACTCTCGAGGGAAATCATACGACCATTTGAAGTATCTACTTTATCATCATTTTCGAGAGAAAGGCGAGAAAATTGTAGAAAAATCACATAGTTACAGTATAACCTCGCATCATTTGAAATTAACAAAAAGAAATTCAACTTCATTAAGAGATCTCCAGTGGATTTCCCAAGAGGGCACAATTGCTTTCATGCGTATGTGCACCCCCCCACACACACACAAATACAGAGAATTGAAGGGTCACACATCCGTTAAACTACAAGCGATGATATAATAGCTACGCAATTTATTTATTTGTGTGAATTTGTGAGGGAGCGTGTGTGTGTGTGTGTGAGCGCCGGATATGTGTCGTCTGGGTATGCCGAAGCATATCAAGTTCAACGTTGATCCTTGGAGACTACTTTGTTTTCCATTATCATGAAAAGTTGCACGCTACAAGCACACATGCGCTCAATGCTAAATAGAGGCAAGGTGACAGGCACTCGGATGTACGCGTGTGTGTGTGTGTGGGAAAATACTCATGCGTACTGATGGATGGCCTTTTGCTTGACTCGACTGCGTGCTGTGCTGGGTGCGGGCGAAGCCAAGGCAGCTTGTAAAGTTGGACGCACGCAAGCTTTACGCATTTAACGCACGATAGCAACTCACAACTAGAACAACAACAGTACCAACGCGAAGAACTGCTACAACGATAGTGTAGGCATGTCGGTGACACTTTTGCCTCGTTGCGCTGAACTCGCACAGCGCAGGCGACACGCAGCGAGGCAAATGGCAAAATTATAAGTATATGTGCATGTGTGTGTATATACACTTGCATGTATATTTAAGCAACAATGTTGTTATGCAGTGAATATACATAGTTGTATGTTTGCGTTTTGGCTTCGCAAATTTGTGGGTGGGTGCTGCAAATGATGAAAATGAGGCATTAGCCGAGTAAAGTAACAGTTAAGTGGCTGAGGTGGTGTGGCAGCCAAGCAGAAGCATGCCCCATATAACGGTTCGTTTGTTTGGTAAGAACCAGAGGAGTCAGTCAGCGCGCAGTACTTGCCAAATGTACGACCAAAAGCAGTAGCAAGGCAAGTAACAACAGCAACAACAATAAGCATAACATCTATAATAAAAGCAACAACAATAAGAAAAAGAGTAAACGTTGGCATTGAAGCTATAATACCCTTTACACGTGCATTTCTTATGGCAAAACAATTAATAAAAAAAATTTTCTTTTGACTTTGATCGGTCAGTTTGTATGGCAGCTATACGCTAACATTGTTTGATCTCAACAATATATTTAGAGATTGTAGCGTTGCCTTGGAGAACAATCCATGGCAAATTTTGTGAAGATCTCTTGTCAAATAAAATAGTATTTCATATAAGGATGTGACTTTGATCGATCAGTTCATATGGTAGCTATATGCTATAGTGATGGGATCGGAACGATTTCTTCAGAGATTATATCGTTATCTTGGGAAACTATTCATGCAAAATTTCGTGCAGAAATCTCATCAAATATAAAGGTTTTCCATACAAGGACTGAATTTTTATTGATCAGTTTATATGGCAACTATATGCTATAATTGACCGATTCGAACAATTTCTTCGCAGATTTCACTGCTGTCTTGAACAACAATCCATACCAAATTTCGTGAAGATATCTCTAGAAATAAAAAAATTTTGCATACAAAGACTTGATTCTGATCGTTCAGTTTGTGTGGCAGCTATTTACTATAGTGATCTGATATCGGCGATTCCACCAAATGAATAACTTCGTGTGAAGAAAAGAACATGTGCTAAATTTCAGATCGATGTCTCTAAAACTGGCTGACCAGATCGCCTATATAAAAACAAACCGACCGGCAAGGCTAAATCGACTCAGCTCGTTGCGTTGATCTCCTACAATAAGTACGAGTGTATATTTTATGGAGTCCTCGACATTTTCTTCTGGGTATTACGTACTTCATTGCAAACCTAAAGCACCCCGTTCAGGGTATAACAAAAACACAAGAACAAAAATCTTGCTTGTAAGACCATCTACAGTTACTTTGTTGTACGGTGCAAGTCATATTAAGCCATTTATTTATTTACTTTTCTGGTTGTTTGTTTGGATTTGAGTTTAGTTGCTTTGCGGGTTCGCACTACACGCCTGATTGGCCGTGACTGTTGGCCGCCCAGCTGGTTGAGTGACGTCTGCTGGTTGTCGGCTGCCGTCTCTCGGTCGGTCCGCTATCATTGCTACACTGCTGCTTGCTGTCGCCTCGCATTCGAGCAAATAGCTTCTCAGCTGCTGATGGCTCTTTGCTATTACACTGATTAGCTAAACTACGAGTAGCCCCTGTGCAAGCAAACAAACTAAAAAATAATAAGAGATAAGCAAACAGAATACACTTGGGTTTCTTTCTACGTTTTTCCTTCTTTTTTGTGATTTTTGTGAAACACTCAGCTGATCAAAATCAAATTGAAAAAGTTTGCAAATAACTTTGCTAACGAATAAGTTGTTGGTATACAAAAATAAACAATAAAATAAATGTTTAAAAACCCTTTAGTTATTGGATTCTTCTCAAATTAGGCGTGATTTAATTGGATTTTATGCTTAGTACAGGGTGCTTTATCTTACGTTTATCAATAGTTCTATCTTTCGTTGACATATGAAAGCATAAGTAGAATTTAAGTAATAATTTGGAATTTATGTTTGAAGGAACATTTTTGTGGAATTTTCAAAACTATCATGCCTCGTTCTGGACAACCTTCGACTTCTTCAACTGGTGAAAATATTAAAAAGATGAAGAATATGGTGCTTGAAAATCTTTAGGCAAGGGTTATAAAGATAGAAAAACAGCTCGAGATCTCTCGCGAGTGCGTTCAAATGATTGTGGTGAATATTTTGGGTATGGAACGCGTTCTTGCTCAACTCGTCCCGATAAAGCTGAATTTTCTTCATACATAGTACTGTAAACAGGTCTCTTTGGACACGCTTGATCGCGGGAATTCCGATACCACATTCATGGAGAGCATTATAACTGTCGATGAAACATGGGTTTATGAGTTTGACATACAAAAAAGTCAACAATCATCGCAATGGAGGCAAAAAACGAGCCGAAAAAAGCTACGCTAAAGACGCTAAAAAATCATGTTGATGCTCATTGTTTTTTTCGATATTCGTGGTTTGGGGCATCATTAATTTGTTTCGGAGAGACGGCCGGTTAATAAAGCGTTCTAGATGACCGATTTGAGGCACTTGCGTGAGAACATCGGTCGAAAATGGTCAGAGTTGTGGAAGAGCAATTCATAGATTTGACACGATGATAACGCATCATCGCATCGGGCCACGAATGAGACTGAATTTAAGGCCAAAAGCGCAATGAATATCATTGATCAACCACCGTATTCGTCAGATTTGGCACTGTGTGATTTTTTCTTGTTCTCAAAACTGAAATTACCGCTCTATGGAATCGTTTTCAGTCCATCAATAAGATAAAACAAAATACGCTGAAGGAGCTGAACGACATCCCAAAAAGTGTTTCTGAAAAATGTTTCGAGGACTGGAAAATCGTCGCCATAAATGTATTACAACTGGGATTACTTTGAAGGCGAAGGAATAAATGTTGTTAAATAAGTAAATATTTTGCGTTTTATTAACAATTTTTAAGTACCTTTCTGTTATAATGTAAATTGTTTAATGAAGTAATAACCATTTTCTATCTCGATTTGAAAATATTTTTATAAAATATAGTAGGAATCATCATATGGTAGTCGAAAAAGTCCTTTCGTATTTTGTAAAAAAAAAATTAAAAAAGGGGTCGACCAAAATGGTACATACTTGTTTATTTATTTATTATTAAAAATATGTTGAAATTTGGTTAGAAATACGAAAAGACTTTTTCGACTACCCAATATATCCATTTGCTCTCTAACTAATTTGATAAATTGTTGGCTATTGGCTGTCAAAACCACTCTAGAACTAAATTTGCTTATAGTTATAGTTATGAATTTTATTATCTAATTATTAATTTTCTTGTGGACGTCATTCAAAGCTTAGATAAAACACACCAATATTTGAGATTTCCACATTTGGTATAGACCTGAAGTGCATGATAAAGGATTTCTTTAAAGTTAAAATTCTTAAGAAAAAATTTTTTGTCTTAGTAGAATTTTTTTTAATTGAAACAACTCATGCAAAACTATAAACCTAAAAGTGGTCTTAACGAAAAAAGCGGAAAGATTAATTTTTGTGGCATAAAATTATTATAAAGAATTTTAATAGACAAAATTATATTGAAAAGTCAAAAAAAAAATTATCTTTTTAATTTTAAAAATGATTTGATTTTTATTTTAATAGTTTTTTTATGTCAAAATTATGGTATCAGTTATGAAAGAAGTTGGTAGAAGAACAAAATCAACAATAAATGTTCCATCCTTTTTCTTTCTAAACTAAAATCAACAACTTAAATAATACTCAGAGAATAATATTGTATATTTCATTAAAGAAATACACTTTTTATAAACTCTAAACCACCTTATATCAGCTTCACTGTTGTACAATATATATTGAAGCAATAAAAATTGGCTCTCTTTCATGGAGGTAACCATATCCTGCTACACATGCAGATGTATGGCCACTTCTTCAAAAACTTGTATAGTGGCTAGTTGGGGCCAACACACACGCACATTAGGTACAAATAAGAGTAAATTGCATGGGCACACACACACACACGCACATGAAATGCTTGTGCGTGTTGCCAGATATAATATTTGCATTTGACTTGCAGCATTTGTGGCATTTGATATGTTAATTAATTTGCACTTTCACTGCTGTTGCACAACATACATACACACAGATATACAATATCATAAGCGCACATATATACCTTACATGTTGGTACATGTGTGTGTATACCCCACAAGCGATGAGTGTGCCGACCACAGTGCGCTTTATCATTGCAACACCAAGCGTTGCCAACGGGGGCCAACGAAAAATATTTGCACGAGCAAAACAAAAATTGACTAAAGTACAACAACAGCAACCACAACAAACATTAAAAGTTTTCGTTGTCGCATTGCATACATTTCGTGTGTGTGTGTGTGTATGTGTGTTGAAGTCAAGTTGCGGCGCATGTGGCACGGTCGCTGTTGAGGCAGGCAATGAAAAGTTGTTCTTGTTTTTCTTGATGTTGTTGTTATTGTTGTTGCCGCTGTTGCTGTTGATCAGCCGTTCAACTTTTGAAAAGTTCGTAAGCAAATACTGCGGCTTTCATGAGTTGCACACTCGACCGCTACCTACCGCTGTACCGTTATGCTACTTTGGCAACACACGCATACATATACATAAACACGCTTGTAATATACATATGTATGTTTGCTTGCCAGCCGGTGTTAGTTGCTGGCAATTGGATAAACACCACTGCCAGCTGCGTCTCTAATGCCGCTGCAACTTGGCAGCGTTCGCTGCTCACGCTTGAAATTGGAAATGGAAAAGTAATTTCCCATTTACATGCTAAATGGCAAGAAAATACAATAAAGTTGCTCCGGCAAAACTCTTTTGCTGCCGCAAATGTTGTTATTGTTGTTGTTGCTTTTTGCTGTCGTTGTTTTTACTATTGTTGTTGTTGTTACTCTTTTAGTTTTTACTGTTGCTGCAATTTTTTTGTTGGTTTTCATGTTGTTGTTGTTTTGTTGGTTTTATGATTTTTTCGTGTTGTTGTTGTTGGTTTGGTTGCTTATGTTTTTGTTGTTGTTGCCATTACAGCCTTTATTGCTTTTCATTGCCAGTTGCTGTTGTTATGATTGCTTTGTTGTTGCTAGCGTCACAGCAACAGCAACAAACAATTGCAAGCTGGTGAGTGCTGTGTGTTGATGTTGTTGTGCTATAATGGAAAAAAAGCCGGAAGAAGCGTGCACGATTAGGTACAATATGTAAGTACAAATGCTGGTTTATGTGCAGCAGCGCCACTGTTGCTCTAGGCCACAAATGCGGCGAAAGTGTGGAAGCAGGCCAAGTGCAAAATAGAATTGAAGTGAGCACACAAACACAACTACAAGCCTGTAGTAAGTGTATAACTATCATGTATGGTATGTATGTATGTATGCATGTATGTATGCATGTAAGCTTGTATATATGTGTGTGTCTCATCTGCACTCAATGCGGCAGGCTGTTGCGAGTCCTTGCACTGTAGGCCGCAGTCACCACAGTCACACCTACCTAAATACACACATACACATACATACATATACAGCGGCGCATTTGCACTTTTCAACTTTTCTACTTTTCCACTCGTACACTTTTCCCTTCCGCGCTGTTCTTACAAATTACAATGCGCAGAAGAAGCCAATAAAGCAATTCGTTTGCGTATTACTTTTCGCATAGCATGCACATGTGACCGTTAGATGGCGGTAATGTGAAGTGCAGGTTGTGTAGCTATTTCTCGCTAAAATACTCTCCAGGGCAGCTGCTCGCCGCTAATGAGTAATGAATATCAATGAATTGAACGCCTTGCTTAAACTTATTAGCTCACGCACACCAACTTAGGTGTATTCGTACATACATACATACATTAATGTAGAAATACATACATTCATAGATGTATACAGTCTTATTTCTTATTATATAATCGCTATGTAATTGATTATTCGCCTTTGGATTGGCAATCAATTCAGCTTAGTGTGCGAAATTTAATTTATTTCTGCTGATTTGAATGCTTTATCTGTCAATGCATTATTATGGGATGCTAAATGCTGCACCATGATTATAGTTAGAAGTGGTTATGGTATATTTTGCATATTTTAAATTGTTTGTGAAGAATTTTACTCTTCAATGGAACTGCAAATAATGAGCTGTGGCAAAATAAGCTGAATATAATTCACTTCAAGCGAAGAAATTTCAATGAATCAAAAAAAAAAAACAAGAAAAAATAAAAAAAAAACAAAAAAAATAAAAATACAACAATAACAAAAAATTAACTACTGTTGCATCGAAGCCATAATATCCTTCACAAACAAAAAGGTTTTCCATACAAGTAAATCATTTTAATCGCTCAGTTTGTATGGCAGCTATATGCTATAGTAGTCCGATCTCGAAAATTTCTTCAGATATTATAGCCTTGCTTTATATAATAATTTTTCGTAAAATTTTGTGACGATATCTCGCCACATAAAAATGTTTTTCGTGCAAAAACTTAATTTTTAGCGTTCAGTCCGTATGGCAGCTATATGCTATAGTTGTCTGATTTCGAAAATTTCTGCAAAAATTAAACTGTTTATCTTGGACAATAATCCGTGATAAATTTTTGGAAGATAAATTGCAAACTAAAAAAGTTTCCCATACAAGGACTCGATTTTGACTATATAGTTTGTATGACAGCTGTATGCTATAGTGGTCCAATTTGAATAATTTGTTTGGAGATTATACCAATGGCTTGGAAGATAATCCTTGTTAAATTTCGGTAAGATATCTTATCAAATAAAAAAGTTGTTCATACAAGGACTGGTTCTCGATCGGTCAGTTTGTACGGCAGCTGTATCTTATAGTGGTCCGATCTGAACTATTTCTTCGTAAATTATAGCGTGCTCTTTAGGAATAATCGCTGGCGAATTTCTTGTAGATTTTTTGATAAATAAAAAGTTTTTCATACAAAGACTGGACTTTTATCGTTCAGTTTGTATGTCAGTTTGCATGCTCTAATGGCCTGATATCGTACGTCCGACAAATGATCAGTTTCTTAGTAAGAAAAAAGTTATATGAAAGCTTTTAGCTCTATAGCTCAAAAAAGAAGAGACAAGATTGCGTATATATTGATGAACGGACGGCCATAGCCAAATTGACTTAGTTAGGCACGCTGACCATAAAAATATATCTATTTTAGAGGGTCTTCGACGTTGCCTTCTGGCAAATTTAATAACCCCAAATTTATTATCCTGTTCAGTCTATAAAAAACAACAACATTAAAGTAGTAAACAAAATATGTCAACTTTTTTAACTTCCAACAATCACCAGTTCAAATTTCGAGTGAGTTTCTGCATTTAGTGTGTGCTCGACAGACTTTCGCTTATAAAGCAAGAAGTTGAATTGACATTTTTGTTTCGAAAAATTAAAAAAAAACTATATATACGTGCACATATGCTTATTGCTTGCAATTTTATGCTTCCAAATGCCATCAAATTTCGTCAGGAAATCGTTGAAATGTTGCTTTGTGTGCTGCCCTCAAATTGTTGCAACAGTGCAGAGCGAGAGCAGAGTCTCTCAGATTGTGGATCGATTCGAATAAAAACTTTCAGCACTTTGCAGAAATTGAATGACTTTAAGTGCGCACGAAAGAGTGGCTTGCCAACGGAGCACAAATGAAAATCATAACTAAAATAATTTTGTTGGAGAACGGGAAGCCCGATTTATTATTAATATAAATTTCAAGTATACGCGCCGTAGTACTAATGGCTTGTAATATAATGGACAGAAAACACGAGATTCTATAATGAAAATAAAAGTCTGACAATTGATAAATACTACATATGGCAGGTAGACGTGCTTATATTGTCTCACAAACGCGAATATAAAATGAAAATTAGTCGGCTAGGCTGCATTTAGGGGTTACTTGAATCAATGGACACTAAAGGAACACCTTAGGTTATTGAACAGCAGTAACACAGGGCAGAAATACTTTGGAGTATGGCTGATGGTAAAGGACCCAAAATGTTTCTGCTCTGAGGTAAGAAGAAATTAAGTTACATTGTAGGAGAAGTTCTCTTTTTCAGAAACTAGGAAAAGTGGAGTTTCAGAGCATGCGGGAAACTTGCACATTATCTCTGCTTATGGCCAGTCTTCAGTCGTGTGAAACAGGATATCTTTCTCCCAATGTTCGCACAGGCTGATATTTTATTGGACGCCACTTGTGAACACTTGGTCCTAATGATGGCTGAGGTAAGAACCTTTTCAACCAACCAATTTTCAGTCCAATCGGAAAGTGCAAAATTTCGAATCGACTCTTACGATAATCGACCGCATACAAATATATATCTAATAATACTGAATTAAGTGAATTAACCTTAAAAATCACTGTCAACTCTGTGTTCAGGGTAACTGCTACGAACTTAGCGATCAGGTCGTTTTTTATTTGGTATACTGCGAAATATTGAAACGTTTTTTGTTACGCCTTCAATTTTAATTTTTCTTATAAAATACATACTCTATGTATATTCACAAAAAAGGAGCCTCAGCAGAATAAAAAAAAAGTCTCATGCAATCAACAAATAAAATGAAGGCATTTATTTATACAATGTGCGTACAATTCCCAATCAATTCCGCAAGTAAATAAGCGCAAGCAAATAAACAGCTGAAATGAATTTAAAAGTCAATATACACGCAAGTATTCTCCCATACATGCGAACATACTTGTATGTGAGTGAGTGCAAATTTGTGCAAGTGTTAAACACAGTTTGAGGTGTGTGTGTGTGTGTCAGCTCCGGCAAAGCTGTTAGCAATTATTTATGCATTTAGCTTTTCTTGCCGTGAAGTACAAGGTTACACGAGAGCAATTACTCAAATTAAAATTTACAATGCTGTTAGTGTGCGCTCAAGCTCAGAGCAAGTGTGAGACACAATAAGTTACTTTTGACATATTGAGTATGGCAAATAAAACCGTGCTCAGCGCCTTTGTGCAGTCAAATTGACGCTTTTATCCCTTTTCCAACGTCGATGGAAGAAGCCAATTTGACTTATTGAGGCAACTTAAATACAGACACGCGCGAAAACAAGCACACACTATACTAAACGACGCCCTGAAACCCAGTTGTTGGCTATGAAGGTATCAGTTTTGCTGTGTGAGTGCTTTAGAAGTAATACATAACAGTAATGCATGCTATTAATTACTTTACAAAAAACGAATTACAATATTCATTAGCAGTAATGCAAAAAGTAATCAATTACAATTTTACTGAAAATCTAACTTTCAACGTACTGTTTTATATAAAACTAATTCTAATAATATAAACAATTACAATATTGCTATAAAGAAATTGCAATACTCCTTACCAGCAATGCAAAAGTAATTAAGTACAATTTCATTGAAAAGTCACTTTGAAATTTTTTTTAATTAAAATTTCTTCTAATATGTACTTTGCAATAAACAAATTACAATATTCATTGCATAGTAATGCAACAAGTAATCAATTACAATCTTATTAAAAAATTTGCTTTCAACCTCCTTTGTTATATAAAACTAATTCTAATACTATAAACAGTACAGTACAGTATTGCTATAATAAAATAACAATATTCATTACCAGTAATGCAAAAGTAATTAGGTACAAATTCTGTGAAAAGTCACTTTAAAAATATTTTTAAATAAAATTAATTTTTATATGTACTTTGCAGTAAACAAATTACAATATTTATTACTAGTAATTCAAAAAGTAATCAATTACATTTTCATTGGAAAAAATACTTTAAAGTATATTATATTTTTGTAATAAAACTTATTCTTTACTATTTTTTTATGTAATATGAAGACATTACAATAGGCATTAGTAGTAATCCGAAAAGTAATCATTACAATTTAATTAAAAAAATTACTTTAAATTTATTTTTATAAACAAAGTGCTCTATCGCATCTACTCTAGTATTTTTCCTGTAATTTAAACTTGTTATAATATCCATTACCGGTAATGCAATAAGTAATCAGTGCCGAAATTGAATTTTCCGTTGTAGCACCATCAAAACTACACCTCTACTGAAATGAAATTTATGTTGGGCGCAACTAATGTGCCACTTTACTTATAAATATACATACATACATACATATATTTTGAAAAAAATTTGTGAAAATATGTAATATATAAGCATGAGCTCCACATGCAACGCTTTCTTGCCATGCACAGGGCACGTTCAAGTGGAAGTTCTTACGATTGTTGTCAGCAAAGTGCTTGTTGCTGTTCAAGACATGTGTAGGAACACATCGCCATGCATACATACATATGTATATACAGGTATACTTGTATGTAAATAGGAGCACACGTTGAAGCTCAGTGCTTTCGGCGACAGTGACAGGTGCAGTCAGCAATGAAGCACAACACTAAAATTTCACGTGTGTGGCTGTAAGGTCACAGGGAGTAGAAAAGTAGCAACAATAAAGCACAAGTGACACAAGTATGCTTTTGACAACACACACACAAATATGCATGCATGCCTCCATACATACTGGTACATATGCGAGCACTCGCAAACACCAGGCTTTGCAAGCGTACAAGCGTAGTCTTACCAAATGGATTTACGGCCTCTAAGCGAATTAATTTGAGTGCGTGATTTTCCTGCCTTACACACACGCATGCACCTTGCTTATTGTGTTTGCGCTGCCGCTTGTGTGTGTGTGTGCGTGTGTGCTTACTGTTCGCTGCTTGTATGAGTAATTGTATGGCTGTGACATGAAATGTTGATCAATTTTAATTTAAAATTTATTGCAATTGTAATTTGTCAGACACTTATGTTAACTTTGGCACCCGCAGATATGCATTTGTATGCGTGTAACTGTAAATACAGACATACAGGTACGCACACGGCCATAAGTTAGTTTACACGTGCACTAGCAGCCACTATATTGAAGCACATAAGAGCGCATTTTCACACTTATACTCTTATAAAAACATACACATCCATACATACACGCACCAATACACTTTGACGCTTTAACCGAGCAACCGTAAACGTCCCGCGGGTGCTGTCAACTGCTAAATTGTGCAAAACTTTGCCTTTTTTCGACTCGTTTGTGCAAGTTCGCCTTCCGTTCTTCATACATACATACATATATACTTATGCTTGTGTGTGTGTATTTTTTATATGGCTGTATGTATGCGTAATGCGTGCGGTTGAACACACTTAAAACTTGTTACGATTGTTAAATGAAATCTAGAGTGTGGCGCAATGCCAAACGCAGCCGCACATCATTTCCCATTCGTGCAACCAAAACAAGCGAAAAGTTGGCAAAAGCAAATAATAAAGCCGTATATATGTATATATACATAAGTAATATCGTAGTAAAAATTAAAAACCTCACTCATTATGCCACACCAACACTCTGCGGCACGTTTGTCGGCGCAACAGTCGAGTAGCGACAATTTTCCGGCCTGTCAAAGTAGTGCAATCAAGCGCGCAGGCGACTGCTGCTGGCACACAGTGGGCGCGTATTACATAATATAATAGATAAGGCAGCAAGTTTTTACAAGTTTGTGCAAAAAAGTGTTTACAAGGGAAGTGGGTGTTAGAAAAACTAATATAGATCTACATATGTTTGTCTAAAGTTTTTCGTTTCAGAAATTTCATTATTTTTTATGAAAAAATTATAAGGTTTAGGCGTTCACATGTTATTTCGAAAACTGTAAAAGAAATTTCAAGCAATTTTATTGCCTAAGTTTAGAAAATTTCAAAACCTGCTTTCTGAACCTGCAAAAATTTATTTTTTCAACTTCTTAACTTTTAAAAATATTGCTTTTAAATATTCCTCAATAATCGATTTCATACTGCAAGCTACTTGGAGGCTTATTTTTTAAAAGCATTCGACCTTAAGTTTTAGTTAATACACGTAGGTACCAAAATTTTACGAACTAATTAAACTTTTCTTACATTTTTCAATATCTAAAATAATGTGCTCTTAAGTTTTGGAGGAAAATTAAGAGAGTTATATATAAACTCAGAGGAGTTAAGATCATAATTGCTAAATAAACATTAAAAAATGTAAGCCAGACTCAAGAAAGAAGCTGTTAACAGCTTTTATAACATAATTTATTTAATTGAGTCAATTAGAAATTTATCTATTTATAATACATACAAACTACATATCTCAATTAAACGACTGTTCGAAATTCTTAGTAATGACTCAATTAAAAAATCATTTTAAAAATGTCCCGAATTTTAACTTAAGTATTATTTCTTAATTGAGTCAATTAGCACTTAACTTCTATAATTACTAATATATAAAATTTGCTAATTGACTCAGTTAAAAAAAATTATAAAAAATGTTTTTTTTGGCACATATTTTTTTAATTGAGTCAATTTACAATTTGTCGGTATAGATATTAATTAACTCAATCAAGCGACTGTTCGAAGTTCCAGGCAAGAGACAATATTTCTTAAGTAATAGAGTCTATTAGCACTTAACTTGTATATAAAATTTGCTAATTGACTCAGTTAAAAAAAATTATAAAAAATGTTTTTTTTGGCACATATTTTTTTAATTGAGTCAATTTACAATTTGTCGGTATACATATTAATTGATTCAATCAAGCAGCTGCTCGAAGTTCCAATAAAAGACAATATTTCTTAATTGAATTTATTAATACTTATTCTCTTTATACATATGTATACTAGTATATAAAATTTACTAATTGACTCGATTAAAAAGAGCAATGTCTAAAATGGCTTCTATGATACTTAGATTTTTTATTGCGTAAATTTTTTCATTTACGAGCTAATTGACGCAATTAGGCGGCTGCTCGAAATTCTTAGGGTTAGATATTACTTATTAATTGAGTCAATTAGCAATTGAACTCTATTCATGATTGTATATAAAATTTGCTGTTGACTCAATTAGAAAAGTAATGTCTCAAATGGTTTCTATGCTACATAATTTTCATAATTGAGTCTATTTATTCATTTACACATTTTACTTAGACAAACGGCTGTTTAAAATGCTTATTATCATACATTTTTTTATATAGTTAATAAGAAATTTATTCGTTTAGATTTTAATTGACTCAATTTAATATTTGCTGTGAACGCTTCAACTGACTAAAGTAAGCAGATGCTCAAAACCTTAACTATAACGCATATTTTTTTTAATTGAGTCAATTGGCAATTTATTCCTTTAAATTTTAATTGACTCAATTAAATATTAATTGACTAAATTAGGCAACTGATTGAAGCCCTAACTGCAGTGTATAATTTTTAATTGAGTCAATTAGCAATTTATACATTATATATTAAATTTGTAATTGACTCAATTAAAAAAAAAATTATGAAAAATGGCTTCTATGACACATATTTTTTTAATTGAGTCAATTAGCAATTTCTATATTAATTGACTGAAGTATTTGACTATATTAAGCGACTGTTCAAAATACCTACTGCGATATACAATTTTGTTAAGTGAGTCAATATGGAGTCTGTACGTATACTATATATAAGGGTATAAAATTATTTACTGTGAAACAGAATCAAGACAATTTTACAGGTTTTCTATAAGTTTCCACTATTTAGTTCAGCTTCAACAGATAATAAATTTGATGACGAAATGCCAAAAAGATTTAAGTTTTCTGAGTAATAATGAACTTACTTTTTGTTACCTATATTTATAGTGTTGATTTTTTTTTAGAAAAAGACTTTTGAGGTGATATAAAAAATATTTTCATCACTGAATTCGAAATTTTATGTATTGCAGCATATATAAAATAATTTTAATTCTAGCATCGGCTAGCAGAAACACGGTTTCCAACAGTGGATGCTTTAAAAAAAATTTAAAAATTGTATTTCGATGCTTTAATCCATAGTTAGTTGAATTGTTTTCTTCCAATTCTTTCGCCCGTTATCTATATATTTTCGTTCTTTTAATTGGTTTCTTTACTCCTCATCCCATAAGGGTATTTTCTCAAATTTGATGTTTCACAGCTCAGAGCTTTAAAGCTCAAAATTAGTGAAATTATAATCAAAATAAATAAATGCTAAGAAGACCCTCTTTGGAAAGTGAGATATTACAACTTAAGACCCACGATCTTTGACTTGTTTTCGATTATAAAATAATATAATATATTTTTTTTGGGTGCACAATGCATTTTTTATTATTTGATATTCAATGTAATCTGACTAAACTTTTTTTTTAACTTGTCAGTTGAGATTTTGGTTTATTATAGGTGAATATCAATATTGCACTTTCTGGAAAATTAGATCCGGTTTTTCACAAACCAAGATAATCATAAACTTAATACCTTTAAATTGGCTAATTAATATTTTTATGATTTCTAAGAAGTCTTTAAACTTTTTTGAGTTCATCAACAATTTTTGCAAGAAAGAGTGTTGGTATAAAAAGAAATGAAATTATTTTCAGGTAGAAATTATATCTCCCAAGCTCAAGTTATCAAGGCAAACTCTATTGTCATCTGTTTAAATTGTGTATAGAATACCAATTGTTCCAAAAACTTAGTTTACATGTAATGAAAAAATAAGAAAATATCTATAAAATATGCTACCTATGCCCAAAAACCATTTAATATCCTTTCTAAGTCTTTCTAAGTGTTAGAACTAAATGGAACATTACGACAAGTAATTCCGATCAATTTATTTTTATTCACACTGCCTCTATAACAAATGAAATGTGTGCGCTGTTGACCAAAGGTGGCGCACTGAGTGCGATAAAAGGCTTACACACGCGTAACTATTTAAGGCCGTCGCATGACCACATGGCCAACGAGCTCCCAAACCTACCCAGAATAATTTATTTTTGGCATACTTATTACCACAAGCTTTATTACGCACACATACATACATACAAAGATAAATATATGTGTGTTTAGTTTGTTTTGTTGTTGCCACATCCGGCATGCTCGAGTTGAGCAAAGTAGATTTTGCCACTTTATTGAACACGCAAAGATAAAAGTGCACTTGACACTTGGCAAATTTCCGCAAAAACGCACACAAACACACGCACACTCATACTTACGCGCGAATGCTTAAATTACATTAGCACGCGCTGGCATATATACATTTGCGCACTGGCACTTGCAAAACGCAGCGCACAATTCACAATCTTTTGTACGCCATGAATATTCACGCTGTGACACGGTGCGCCATGGCGTATACGCAACACTCAAGCGCACACCAGCCACGCTAAGCAAAATAATAGAAATTCAAAATCGAATTGTGGGCGGCAAAACGATGCTTGGTCATTTTGAATGCAATGCACAAACACATATATGTATATGTAAGCACACACACATATATATGCAAGTGCACCTATATACACATATCTAAGCTAGCACGTAGCAACAATAGATTGGTTATTTAGTCAGTAGTGGCGAGTGTGGGCGCAATTTATTTTCGATTTCTACAACTTTGCACGCTCCACTTTTTTTCCTTTGCCATTCTTCTTCTTCTTCTTAGTCCATTGCAATTGTCGAACACATTTGATATGTTGTAGATATGCTGAAGATAGCAACAAATGGGAAATGGAATTTGTTAGACTCAATAAGTGGCCACGTTTCACTTGGTACAGGCGAAAAGCAGGTCGCTTGCTGCTGTTTTTGTTGTTCTTGTAGCGCAGAGTGCAGAGGGCAGAGTGCACAATAGTTGTCAGCGCTTAGTGCAGGGCGCTGATAACGAAGCCACTGTCATTCTACCATTCTTCTCTTTTGCCTCTTTCACTTGGTTGCTGTTGCAGCTGCTGGTATGTGGCATGTGGCATTGACAGTGCAGCAGCAAGAAAAGACCAAACCATGCAGAATTTTATTTTATCTTTTATATTTGAGTTCTATTCCACATTTTGTTTACTTTTCCATTACAATTGCAGCCACAGTCCGCTTTTCTTATTATCTTGCATGAACATTTTACAGCGTGCGCGCTTGTTAGTTGTTGGCGTTGTAGTAATCATATATTATTGACATTTGTCATGTGACTTAGTTGTATTAAGTTATGACATGAAATGTCAGGGACTTACAAAATGGTGAATGCCAGCTCACACACACACACGCGCGCATACACAGACAGCTGCATTTGAAGCGAAGAAAAGGATTATAAATGTATGGGTGCGATTGTGTCTGTGTGAATGGTGAGCGCTGCACGCTATGCTGGTTTGCACTGTTTATACAAACACACACACACAGCGGTGCTTTTCTAATGCCAAGCCATCGTTAGTATCTACAATATATATATATATATATATATATATATATATATATACATATACATACATATGTATATACATATATATACTCTTGCCATTAGCACTGCGTTCTTTGCTGCTTTCAATGTGTCCTTCAACTTTTATTTCTATTCGATTTTGTCGTCCGCCTTATTCTGCTTTTCATGCGGGAAGGTCATGAGAATGTGACAAGTGAGGCACGTAAGTGATTAGTGGTGAGATTTATGAAACATTAATTACTCAAAGACTCAAACGGAAGAATGGTAAGCCTACGCTTTCAAAATACATGTCAGGCAACAAGGACAACGAAGCTTTTGTTGCGAGTAGTAAATATTGAAAGTGGAAAGCTGCTTTTGAGGTTAGTTGTAAACATATTTTATACAATAATGCAAACAGATTTGAATGTTTCAATTCAGTGCTATATAAAAATGACTTGGAAATATATAAGTGCATAAGAAATATAATATTATACACTTAATTTTAATGAGATTATGCAAGAAGAGTGTGAAAACTAAAAGATTTAGGGATAGATATCAGAATCTTTTGAACCATCCATAGGAAAATATCTGATTAAGTTCCATAATATTCTTCAGCATACGCGAGAAATGTGGTACTTGCCTTCTATATCGAAATCCTAGAAGAACAGCAAGTGATAAATTTAATGGAATGGCAACAAGAGGCTGCTTAGCAATAAGCGGTAATAGTAATAATATTAGAAATGTTCAAGAGCTAGAGGCCAAGGCAAAGATTTTATCCACTTTTTTGAACAAATCCACACCTTTAATTGTTCTGCAGAAACGAAACTTCCTTCTTTCGTGACCTAACGAACTTAAAAACAAAAGAACTCAACTAAGGAATGCCATCAATAAAAGTTATAGGAACAAAATTTGGCTACCACAAAACCGTGAGGTAAGCTAAGGCAGAGCCATGGCAGTCTTTTTTTGCTCATCCATAGAAAGTTGAAAACAATCTTCCAGGCTGAGTAAGATGCTTTCTAAAGAAGGCAGAGGGAAGTGCTCTGAAGAAATCCCTTCTAATGAGCGCTGCTAGTCAGCAATCCACTGCAATGGATGTTGAACCAGAACAAGCTGCAAGTACAGTAGACCAATCCAGTCTCATATTCAGCAAGCAGAAAATTGAATATTCTATTAACAACTACTCGCCATTTGAAACGGCTGTTCCAGATGCGAGTACTTCCAAAACGCTGAAAAATCTAAAGGAACCTACATAGTTGTAAGGCTTGAAAGCATCTATAAGATCAGCATCTAAGAAGATGGAAAATAATGAAGGTGGCATTCCTATCAAAAGCTGGCAGAAGATTACACCATAATGTTAAAGACCTGAGATCTTCTCCTCCTTGAGCCTCACCTAATTCATGTTGAAGGTACGACAAGTAGAAAGGCTAGTGTTTATAAATACCATATGAAACATAGTGGATAACTTAACCACGGTACTACATGCATACATATACTCGTATGGTCGAGCAATAGAAACTGCCCTACTTTCTTTACTGGCATAGGCACTGCCCTAAATGTATTAGAAAAGTCATCACAACTCAAACAATGTACAATGGCTGCCTTGCTTGACATAGAGATAGCTTTCAAAAATATAGAGGTAAGCACGATCATTGAGTCTCTGACACACTGCGGCATAGGCAACTTGGTGTAAAAATGGATTCAAGCAATGGTAATGAACAGAATTATTATACCATAGTATCATATTACTCAGTAACACGCGTAAGCAAACGGACTCCTTAAGAAGGTCCCGCTTCTCTGGGTAGTAACTATGAACAGTATATTACTTCCAAGAATCTTATTAACTTCTTATTTTTCCATCTATCAAACCCATTTAACATCTTTCAAGCGAAAGTACTAAGCACTTGACTGTGGAGTTTTATTGAACAATTTTTCATTGCCAAAGATTAATACCAGGTTAGCATAGGTTAGGTTAGATGGCTGATCAAAGTGTTCTTTGTCCATAATTCTGGCCATTTCAGACGAATAGCCTGACGCAAACAACTTTTAACCTTCAAATAGTATACTTCGTTGACAGTTTAACCCCACGAAAAGAATTCATAGGGCACCACATCACGATAACTACCTCACCTTTCATTTTGATCCCAAAGTATGTAAATATATATACTTAGATTCAGTTTCATTAATCACATATCGTATTTATGCTTCATAAATCAAGAAAAATGCCATGCCTTTAACTTAAATGTAAATTGAACTGTTTCATTTGGTGACACAGCGCTGACGTGCGTGGAAACCCAATAACCTTGACCTTGTCAATTATGACAGCGAGCCGCATTTACCTTCGCTACAAATCAAGTGTATTGAATGTGTGACGTTAAAATAAAAATTGCGGTACATATATACAAATATAGTTATATAAAATACTCAAACCGTGAATTTTTTAAAGAGTTTCGCTGTAAGCGAATTGCAATGAAACGAGCTTACAATCTCACTTATCAATATAAATACTTTACGCAAATAAAAACGAAATTTATTTTCAAGTGCTGGCATCTGACGTGGAGCGTTGGCTCGCGCTCACTTAATGCGAAGCCAGGATTTTCTATACTCTTAGCCTATTAACAAAGGACAGTAGCCCTCGATAGACACTGAAAAATGAGCGAGTGCATTTCTTTCAGCTTTTTTTTGCGAATTTTTGATATTGTATAATTAAATTTTAGCGGTTAAATGTATGCTGTAATTTTGTTTAATCATAATTCGCACTCTTGAACATCTTTTTATCTTGAATTGCTTTTTGGCTTGAAATTTTTCAGAAGTAATAAAAAATAATTATTTTTGGCAAGACAGAACATTAAAAGTCAGCTCTGATAAAGGCTAACATTTCCCAAACTTTTCAAAAATAATATATCTCAAATTAAACCCCTTCCCAGCACCTTAAGATATATTATCTCTATCAGCGCTAAAACAACGCTCGCAGAGCTTCATCCTTTGGCTTCATTTCAACCGTCCATAGTTAGTATACCCTTCCATTATTTTCGCATTTTTTCGGTCTTAGTTACGACAATTTGCAAATGCTACGAAAGTTTTCATAAATTACATGTATTACTGCCAAACTTGGCCGAAAGTTAAACGAAGTAAGTTTCGAAATAAGTTCGAAATGCAACTCTCCCACAAAAGAGTTAAGCACAACACAAAGTTTTAAGCAAATTCAACGAATTTGGTATTTCAATATTTCAGAGATAATTTCTGTGGTGGATAATTAAATGTTGAACGCAAAGTTACTCGAAATTCCATAGCACTTCAAAAGTAAAACAACAACAATAAAGCCGAAATTCTACCTGCAAAGGGCGGACAGCTAAGAGGGGCGTGTATGAGCGGGTGTTAAAGGGATGGGCGAGTGTTGCATGGATAGGCGAGCTGGGACCATTATTGTCACCAACAATGTTGCGTCTTTGTTTCTAAACACAATGTGGCAACTGTGTGTTGAATTTGGTGCAAAGATAATTTTTATTCGCGAGCGTATTATTGCTGTTTAAGGTGTGGAACGTTTTTGGTGGTTTTAGCAAACAAAAAAAAATTGAAAAATTTTGTACGAAAGTCTGAAGGAATAAAAATATAATAAAAAAAAATTAAAAAAATAATATACAAAAAAATCACTTAAACACGTTTTTGTATTGATCTGTTATGAAGTAGGTTAAAATAATAACAAAGAGAGGTATAAAGTACTTCAATAATCTGCACTAGCGTATAGAGTTAGGTCTAACTTTTCAGTGTTTGGATAAAAAAATTATATCGCAATGCTTTTAAATGGGTTTCGAAACTATAATAAGCCAATTATGATATTAAATTACAAACCTCATTTCGGGTTTTTCACTATTGTACTCCCTATCATTTCAGTATGTTCATAGCCTTAGTCAGAAAAATTTTAAAAATTTAAATTCCAAAGTAAACTTACATATATATATGAATAGAAAGTATAATTTATTTATGCTCTCTTAGTAACTTTTTAGATAATCTGTTAGAGAAAATCATGTCTATTCTTCTTCTTTACAGCTAGTGCACTCCTAAATGTAGGCAACAATTCTTGTAAAATTTTTGACTTCTGATGAGCTTCCTAAATATCGGCAACAATCTATATATTTTTCGTACCTTGTGCACTCCTAAATGTAGGCAATAAATCCTGTATACCTTTTTCACAACTAATGCACTCCTAAATGTAGGCCACCATTTCTGTTTATATTTTTCATATCTGATACGCTCTTGGATGTAGGCAACAATTTTTATTCTGATCTCCTTATGGTGAGAGGATTTATTGTATAACATTTTATCCATAAAACTTTGTATTTTAATTTTATATTTTAGATTTTAATTGATGCAGCGGTTAGAGACGTTCGCTCCTGGTTATATGCTGGTGGCAGTCAACATAAAAACAAAAAAAAAAAATCAAAAAAATTCCATTAATAAAATTAACTAACCATTCTGAAGCGACTTAAAACTCTTTTGGTTCCAAATTTATTGGACAGCAACAACGCGAAAATGAGAACAAAGAGAGATAACGAGAGAGAAACAACTCAGTCAGGCATCTGTTATGGAAAAAGGCTTTGTATATTTTAATATTTAAACATATTTACTAAGAAAAAAATAAAATATTTCTATATAAATTTACACTTTCATATTCTAGACAACAAATTGTCGTATTTTTCATTCTTTAATTTTTTATTCTTTAGCCTTTAAACCAATCCACAGTTTCCAACGTATAACAAGATATTAAAGGCGAAACAAATATGTGAATATTTTCTTTTTTGCTTTTATTTTAATAATATATTACTACTGCAAAAGCAATTATTAATCCATTTCACCATTTAAGCTTCTACCCACGCTTAAACATATTTCTTTAACACATGCCAGCGCCTATATGTATGCTAGGCATTTCGAATGACCATTCAATTGAACAGCCAAGCAAATCATGCCAGCATTTCAATTAATATTTAAAAATAGCAGCAGCAATAACTGTAGAATTCGAAAAAAATATATGCCGCTAACATGAAAAGTTTCCAGGAAAGAATGTGTTCAATGCTCGTTGCGCGCGGCTGATTATCGATAGCAGTCGACACCAACACACGCCAAGCACTTAGCCATAAAGCATTTGTGATTTCAATTTAAATTTCTTTTTTTTCTGCAATTTTCCGGGAATACTATTTCTAATTTCCGGCGCGCCGGCCTTGAAATTACCAAAATGATAACGGTGCCCAATCGGCTATGCAATTTTCGGGAAAAAAGCAACACAAATAGATCCCGCTGTTTGCTGAATTACTTTTACCAACATTTTGAATGATTACACTTTCTCGCTCTTTTTCTCTCCCTCTCTCTCTCTGTTATTCTTGCTTTCCGTGTGCTGTTGAATTTTACTGTTGCTAGGTCGGCGTCAGCAATTTATTGTGCTTTACGACTCTAAGCGCCTACTTAAACACATCCGTACATATGTGCTGCTCTGCTGCCGCTTTAGTGTTTGCATGCTAAATCAAAAATCAGCAATTTGGCATGTAAGGTGTGTACATATATACCCACACATATGTTTTTGTAGGCAAGTTGTTGTTTGCTTTGGCTTACAATCATATTTATTTGCGCCCGCTTTAGTCAAACAAAATAAGACCAGAAATAGCCCAATATTTGCTTAACTCAGAATCTTTGTTGTTTTTGCTTCACTTGTAAATTGCAATGTGTTTATCTCTGTGTATGTATGTGTGTGTGTGTGTGCCTACATATGTTTTTGCTTAATCGCAGGCACATATTTATACTTCTTGTCTGTATGTATTTGCCTTTAGACTGTCTCTCTGTGGCTCTGTGTCTGTCTGGGCGATTTGCATTGGCATCGCCAGACAGGCGTGAACTTTTCTATTAACAATCCCAGTGGCATTGTGTGGCTCTGCTGCATTTGAAATATCAATTTCCGTAATGGAAAGTGTATTTTGCTGACTCACTGCCTCGCTCCTTTTGTGTGCAGCATTTTGTTTACGATATAAAAACATGAAAGAAACCTAAAGCTGGCGGACTGAATTGTAGTTGGTAAGTCAAGGAAATGTTGCATGCAGTGCTTACTAATTTGTTGTAAATTTCAAGTATATTTATAACAGAAAATGTTTCTTTTATAAATAAAGTAAAATAAAATTTGAAAATTATTAATAGAAATGTACAAATTCAGGCTTGGAAAGCGGCTTCAAGCAAGACTTAGGTTTAAGTCGAACTTAAGTCAAATTAAAGGCTGAGAACGAAGTTAAGGTTGGCATTCTGGCTTAGATTTGATAAAGAAAATAAGTTTTGGCTCAAGTTCAGAAAAATTCAGATATTGGTTAAAATTCTAACTCAGCTTAAGGTTCAAACTTGGCACATTTAAACACGAATACCAATTCTGTTATAGTTTCAGGTAGTATCAGGACAAAGTCCTCGCTCAAGTTCATATACAAACACCAATTTGGTTGCTTATGATAGTTGAGACTCAGGTTTAGAAAAATCCAGGCTCAAGTTCAGCTTCAAGTTTGTGTTTAGGAACATATTCAGTTGATCTTCCAATGAAAGCATTAATGGGAGTACAGTTGTGAAAACTCAATAATGAGCTGTGTACTTCTCTCAAGCTTCCTTTATAACGAATTTAGTTTTTTTGAGATAGGTTAGGCTAGTATAACTCTCAAACTTTGATCACGCAAAATGCCACCAAAGCAGCAACGAACAAAACCTAGTATTTATTTTTAAGGATTTCTTTATGAAAAAATATTCATAAAAAATCTAGAATAAATTTACAAAAGACCTGATTAAAGTGAATGCGAAAGTTCACATTTCAGAAATTATATTTTCTATATTTTTCACGAAGGTTTCGCGACTATTTAAGCAACGTTCTGGGTAAGTAAGGTATAATATTACACACCTCGGTCGCACTGGCATTAAACTGCCATCAAAATTTTAAATATAGGTGCCACTGTGAAAAGATTTTGAATTATACACAAATTTTCAAAACTCTGGTAAATAAAAATTTTTAAATTTTCAATTATTTTGTAAGAAATTTAAAAATTTTTTGATACTAGATCAGCACAATATTTTCAACTTTAATGCCTAAATGCTAGCTCTGTATAAAATATATTTAATTTCTCCACTACAAAGGCTTTATTTACAATCTTTGCACTAAAATAATATATATTAAACACAGCATTCATTAACACCTTCAACTTACTATATTCGAGTGCCGCCATGGCGTATGAGCAACCTCATGAAAAGGTTGTTTACACTTGAAGCACGAAAGCGAACAAGAACAAAGAAGCAGAGAAGCAGTTATTCTCATAAAGAAGAACCGAAGAAGCACCGACTGAATAAAAAAGTATTTCCTAAATAAATTTCAACGCTTCCTACAGCCAAATTTATCTCTCATGTCTCTTATATATTCCTTATTGCCACACACATTTTAACATCTTTCCGCAGCGAAGGGATATTAAGTCGCCGAAAATGGCTAATTACAGACAGCTCGTACAGCGCTGTATATGTGTATGTGTGTGCGCTGTGCGGATGTTATGTAAACTCAATAATGAAGTTGGCACATTAATTTTATTGTGTAATTAAATTTTACGTTGGTCAATTTCGGCATGCCATAAGCCAAAGGCGGCATATACCAGTAAGCGCACACAGTCAAACTTATATGCCGCAGCTGTATAAGCAAGCAAACACATACAACTACATGCATGAGTATAGCCCATGAGGAGGATATTCCATTTTGGCCAATAAAGTAACGATAAATTAATAATTAAAAATTGTAAAATGCTTTAGAACGTAGCAGCCACCGACGCCTAGCCGGGCACTAGCGCAGGCATATGCTCAAGGAAAGTGTGTGTGTGTAAGAATGAGTATGTGTGCAAGTTGATAAAATGTAAAGTAGCAAAGGAAGTGGTAATTGTAGTTGAAAATGTGGAAGCAAACTATGCTAGTGCGGCCGGTCGGTCTGAAGGAAACTCTATTCATTTGCTGGCTTTAGCCTGAACAGGGTAAATATATGGAGTTTGTCATGAAGCTTGGAACAGCAAGAAAGCAGGAACGTAGGAGACTCTATAAAGTGTTTATACAAAAAATATATATATATATAAATGATTAGTGTGATGTGCTGAGTCGATTCAGTTATGGACGCCTGTTTGTATACACGTGAACTTGTCCCTCAGATTTTGAGATATCGATTTGAAATTTCGCACACGTCTTTCCCTCACTACGAAATTGTTAATTTGTTGGAACCGCCGATATTGGATCACTATGGCATATAGCTGCCATACAAACTGTCCGATCTAAACAGAGAACTTGTATGGGAAGCTTTTTTGTTTTACGAGATATCTCTACGAAATTTGGCATAGATAATTCTCCAAGCCAACGGTATAACCTCCGAAATTTGTTTTTAAATTACATCACTATAGCATATAGCTCTCATACAAACTGATCAATCAATATCGAGTGCTTCTAAGGGAAACTTTCTTATTTTACAAGATATCTTCACGAAATTTAACATGGATTATTTTCCAAAGCAACGGTATAATTTCTGAAAAAATTATTCAGATCGAACCACTATAGCACATAGCTGCCATACAAACTCATCTGTCAAAATCGAGTATATGTATGGGAAACTTTTTTATTTGACGTGATATCTTCACCAAATTTTGTGTACAGTATTTTAGAAACTAACGGAACAATTTTCAAAAAATTTTTTCAGATCGAACCACTTTAATATATAGCTGCCATACAAATTGACCGATCCAAATCAATTTCTTCTTTGGAAACTTTTCTATTTTTGAATGGTATTACAGCTTCAGAGCAAACGAAGTTTAAGATTTTTCTTGTTGTACTTGTATTTTTCAGTGTATGTGTATATCTGTGTATAAATATACATGTGTCTGTATGTAATATATGTATATACTTTACATCATTGCATTCATTACTAGCGCTTTATGCCCATCATTCAGACCAAAAGTGCTGCATTAAAGCCAACAAAGCCGCACTGAGCACCGAATGAGGCAGGCATAAGAAAAAGTATAACAACAAAAGCAACAACGCAGAGTAGCTTGAGTTGAGCAAGCTAAGTTAACGACAGACAACCAATAAGTGAATAAAGTAAATGAAGTGTATAACACTTTCCTTATTGATGTGCATTGCATTTTCGTTTTCTGTGGAAATTGCAATGTAACTGCAACTAAATGATGATGAGCAGCAAAGGAGATGAAAGGCATTGCGCAAAAAATGCCTGAATGAATGAACGAATGAATGAGCGATTGAGTGGGTAAGTGAGTTGAAGTGTATGTGGCAGCGACGTGGCTTTATTGTTGTTGTTGTAGCTATGCAGTGAAGTTGGCTGCGGCTAAATAAATGAAAATTTCGCTATTTTTACGGCATTTAATAAGTACACCGTTATAAAAATATACATATATGTAAATTACTATATAATAAGATCTATATATATATATAATAAAATATATGTATATATAAATTTAAATATATATATATGTAGGACACATTTCTGCTCTTTTCTCCAACTTCGTCTTAAGCTCTTTGTGCATTTCTACTAGTGGAGAGCCAGCGCAGCGCAAATTTACTATCATTTATTTAAGCAGAAAATCTGCACTAATCCCCCTTCCTTGCCACGCAGGCAATTCAAGCATGCTTGCGGTGCTTTTTTTGCATAACTGTTTCTGCTGTTTTTTACCGACAATTTCTTTTCTTCTTCTTGCTTTGCCTCTTACTTATCTTTCTCCTCCTCTTTTTTCTCTACTTGCCCATCATCTTCTGCTTGAATAGCCGCGCAAGCTTGAAATGCATAATTTGCAATCGCAAAAAATGTCT
Source organism: Bactrocera dorsalis (assembly GCF_023373825.1). Taxonomy (NCBI): domain Eukaryota; kingdom Metazoa; phylum Arthropoda; class Insecta; order Diptera; family Tephritidae; genus Bactrocera; species Bactrocera dorsalis. The sequence continues at coordinate 78,464,041 of NC_064305.1, forward strand.
CGTTGTTGTTTTTGTATTTGCATTCCTATTTATTTTCCATTGCTTTGGCTGTGTGAGTGTGTGTGTGTGTGTGTCGTTTGCGAAGACTTGAGCGCGTTTTTAATTTACTTCAAGTAAGCCATCTTCAATGAAATTAGTTTTGTAAGCTCCTTTCAAGCAACTTGTGTGGTCAATGGCGCTGTTCTTCTGTGCGCTTCTGCCGCTGCTTAGCAATCACTTAATTATGTCTATCATCGTGTATTGCTGAGTAGTCGTAATTTCACAGAAATATTGATTCGATATTTTTCTATTTATCGCAATTTATTTGGTTAGTGCTTGGAATGACGGAGTTCTTGTGCTGTGCTGTTTCTTCGACTTCGTCATTGGAATGCAGAATTTTCTTCTCAATCACTTGTATTTTATATATAGGTTTTATATAGTATTTTCAAATTAATTTACGATCTAATTTTCTTTTTCAATATTATGATGCAAGAAATATAAAATTTCCCTCATAAGGCATTCAAATTCATTTTAAAACCCAGAAAGTGCAAAATTGCAGAATATAAAAATTGTATATTGAAAACAAGCGCATAGAAATCAAAATGAAATGAAATCTAAATAATTCAAGCAAAAGCTAATTAATGACACAAAGACTACAAAAAGTAGTTGGTAAAACACAGCTGTGTTTGAACACTCACTCACATTATAATTGCAGCCGAACATATTCAATAGCGGCATAATTAACTGCGACTACAGGACTATTGGTAAACATTCAGTAGAATTTTTTTGCAATGATTTCGAAAATTATTTGACTTTTATGGGCTCCTAGAAAATTTTATATAACTATAAAGGCTGTGACTTTACAGTACGTAGATTGCTATATATATTTCTGGACCAAGCAACAATAAGTGTTGCCAGGTGCAATCTGACATTTCCATTGGAAAGTTTGACATTTTTTAGCATAACATCAAATTGTTTTATTTACAGGGAATTATAAAAATCATCTCGGCCAAAAAATGGAATTAACTCGTGAACATTTTCGTGCGATAATTTTTCACAACTTTCGACGTGGATATCACGAAAAGAGTGCATCGATGTACTAAAATCATTGTATGGCTATGAAGCACCATCCTATAGCACTGTGAGAAAATGTTACAACGAATTCAGCATGCCTATGCATTTCTCCCACCAGCATACATACCCTCGATATTGCATGCAATGAAACATACCTGGCCGTAAAAAAGATTTGTTCTCGTTAGATCCCGGCCAATTTGACAATCGCTCAAAAAAAGGCTCGTGTGGATTGGTGTAAAGAAATGCTGAAAAAATACGATCGCGGTGCTTCAAAAGACGTTTATAAGATCGTCACAGACGACGAATCATGGATCTATGCGTATGAGCCCGAAACAAAACAGCAATCGACCGTGTGGGTCTTCCAAGACGAGCCAAATCCAACGAAAAAAAAAACCATTTTCGTTGATAAATATGCCTATTTTCATTATTAGACCAGAAATATATATATTGCAGCCCTCGTATTGGAATAAAATTGGGCGAATTTGTGCTCTTGAAATAGTAATAAAAGACAAATTTTCTTAAAGTATTTCCCTGGTTTTGATTCTGGCAAGTTACCAGAGTATAAAATGTTCAGTTGGCCTTCCTTACATGTTTAATTTATTTTTAAAAATTTTCTTTAGTATTTTTTCATTTTTTTTATGTTGATTTTTGACTACTAATATTTCTTAAACGCTTAAATTAAGCGAAAAATTATATTGTAGACCTACAAGACCATGAGCGTTGCAAATTCAAATTATGTTTTTTTCGTTGTGCTATAAAATTCAAAAGAAACACAAACAAATTTGCCTTAAAATAGCCTCACTTCAACCGTTAATAAATTTGTAACGATTATGCTTACGAAGATTTGTTGGAAAAAATTTTATAGAGCATTCAATTTTCTATAAAATCATTTGAAAAAAAATATTTGTTATTGGTAGCGAGATAGAGACTTTTGATAAGAAAAAACTGATAATAAGAAAAAATAGAAAACCGTTGAGCGGAGGATCTTTCTGTCACAATTAAGAGCTCATGCTTAGAGTGCCTTTCTTAGAGGTGTCTATCAACCAACGCTTCAGAGTATCAAGTGAAAAAGATATTCAATTTTTTGGACCCACCTTAATGTACATACTTATATCCACCATATGCCATAAGCTGCAGTCTTTGTGTCTATACTTCTGAGCATCTCAAAAGAAAGTGTTTTCACGTTTACCATAGAATATTCCATAATTTGAAAGCTGAAGCTTTTCTCTTATATTTGATTAAGAAAAATTAATACTAACTGGAAAAATAATAGCTTAACATATGGTATTGTACTTTTGTGAGGTTTAAACTCTTAGATTGCTCAGCGGTCATTTAGTTCGACTCAAAATGAGTACTTTAATCGTAAGGCTTTTAAATTGGACTCCAAAATTGGAGTTCGGAATTGCTAAGCTAAGCTTAAGCTAATTAGCATTGATCCCATGTTACAAAGTGATCAATCCAGTGAAATTTGTGCCACTAGATATTTGAGCACTTTATACGCACTGACTAGCATAATGTCTAAAATCAGGGTGGAAACCAATGTAAGGATAGTTTTTGATTTCAGCTATCTACAGCTGCCTACTCTTAAATATTATATGTAGATAGCACACAGAACACCCTGTAACTTTTTAACTCACTGAACTTAATGAACATATTCTAAACATAATTGAGAGCATTTTTATGAAAAATGGTAAACCTCTAACTTCACAGCAGTTGGATATTTACGCATCTGTTCCATAAAAACTCAAGAATGGATGTGTATCGTCTATAAGACTTAAAGAACACACCGAGTGAAAATATCCAGAGATAAATTTCATTCATATTTTGTAAGGTGATACCTTTAAAAGTAACACACTAAAATGTCAAATCGATAATCCGTATAGTTTCTGAGTTATAACCTTGCGAAGTCGAGCCGCTCAAGTCAATCAGCCTCATCAGCTTTTCTTTAAGCGCATTTTTCTCATAGCTGCATGTTGTTGTTGTTGTAGCAAAAGCAATCTGTCGAGTTGATAGTTCTTGGTCGGATAAAAATTTGGGTTCGTTCCGCTTACGTAGACCCGACTATCGTGGGAACGGTCTCAAAACCGCATGTAGTCTATTTCTGTTAGTTTGAGATCTTCCAAATCGGCATCCACCATACGTAGATTCATTTCGCAAACTTCGTCAATAAATTTGCTTAGTGAATGTCCTAGCCAGCCCAATCGTTTACATTTGATGGTTAGCTCTAGTAGTTGAGTAGTTCGATGACTGATTGCTTGGAGACAAATGATCTGAACGCTTTCAACTTTTTTGGCATGTTCTGTATATATACTAATAGTTGTCCATACTATGACAGAACTTTTGATCTGTTTTTATTTCTTTATTCCCAAAAACTGCCTTTTTTGTTTTCACAAGAGTTATGGAACTTAAAAAAAGAATAAATAGAGCTAAAATAAAATTAAATTGTGAAAGCTACAAAGAGTGGCTCGCAGTTTAAGTAATTTTTTAGAAATATCTTCTTTATCTAAGTAAAGCTTTATTTATTTATTTTATAATTTTTCAACCTAACCTATGAAAATAGAATACAGGATTATTGTCATCCTTTGAATCATATTTGGACGATGGAGTCATGTGTAGAAGCTGCCACAAGTAAGGAAAGTTCTCTGGAAATTACCAAAAACGATTCTTTCGCATAAAGCTCAAGTAGCTTACGACTTCCGGTCTTAGACCAAGTATCCTCTGGGTAGTCAAAAAACCTCCAATTGAAGGGATCTGCCAGATTTCTCATCTGCTTCTGCATTTTCAATGAAAATTCTGTGTTAATTACATAATTTTCACTTAACATTTAGCAAAGCTATTAAATAATGAGGGTAACATGCAGCTATAAATTCCTTTATAGGTAATTACGCACTTAAATGCATTACTTATGTGTATATTTATATATATGTTTAAGTATATATACACATATAGTCTATGTACATTTGACCCATGCGCCTTTTTTATTAGCGGATTTTGTGATGTAATTCATTAATGCATTTGCTTGTCGCTTTACAGCTCTCAAGGTAATGCCCTTACAACAACCCATGCACACATGCATAAAAGCAAGCATTAATGCACGAGGTGACACCCAAAAGTGTGAAGTACAAAGCTGATTATATGCACACACACATACATACACATATACACAAATGCAAACATATTTTTCACTTCTATTTCCACGGCTGTCATAATATTGTCATTAAACATTTTCTGGCAGCAAACGCGAAAGGGTACTCGGCAGCAACAACAAAAACAGCAATAAGCAGCCTAAGAGCTGAGAGCTGAGAGCGCTTGATTACAAATCCCAAATTACGAATTAAAACAGTCAACAAGCTGCTGAAAGCGCACAAAAAGGTTTCAAAATAAAAAAAGAAAATAAAAAGTACAAAAACAAGCTGAGAATTTGACCTTACAAACAGTGTTGGGCATTCAAAAAAAAAGCAAAAAAAGTTTGCGAAATTGTGCTACAGCAGAAAAAACGGTAAGGAAGCGTTAGAAAAAAATTAAAACAAAAAAATAATATAAAACAAATAAATGAGAAAAGAACGTTTACGTTAACAGCGGCTACAGCGCTGCTATAATACCCTATACAGAGAAAAAATGTTCCATATAGGTATATACTTGATTCGAGCGACCAGTTTGTATGGCAGCTATGTGCTATAGTGCTCCCATCTGAACAATATTTTTGGAGACAGAGTAGCATTACCTTGGATAATAATTTAAGCCAAATTTCCTGCAGATATCTCGTCAAATAAAAAATATTTCCATATAAGAACTTTACTTTTCTCGATCAGTTTGTATGGGAGCTATATGCTATAGTAGTCCGATCTTAGCAATTTTTTCGAAGATAATATTTTTGCTATTAACAACAATATATACCAAATTTCATGAAGATATCTCGTTAAATAGAAAATTTCTTCATACAAAAACTTGATTTTGAGCGACCAGTTTGTATGACAGCTATATGCTACAGTCGTCCGATCTGAACAATACGATATAAAAAATAAAGCGACGCCTTGAAAACTAATCTGTGTCAAATTTCGCGTAGATATCTCGTTAAATAAAAGTGCTTTGCATATAATAATTTCATTTTCCTCGATCAGTTTATATGGGAGCTATATGCTATAGTTGTCCGATCTAGGCAATTTTTTAAAAGATCATATTAATTCTATTAAAAACAATATGTGGACATTTTCATGAAGATATCTTTTCAACTAAAAGAGTTTTTCTTATAAGAACTTGGTTTTGAGCAACCACTTTCTATGACAGCTATATGCTATAGACGTTCTATCTTCACAATTTTTTAAAATATTGTAGCGTTACTTAGAAAAATCGTCTACTCTAAATTTCGTGCAGATATCTTGATAATCAGAAAAGTTTTCCCTACAAGGACTTGATTTTGATAGGCCAGTTTGTATGACAGCTATATGTTATAAGTATCCGATATTAACGAAATTGACAAATAGAAACACTTTTGTAGAAAAATAGAAGTTGGCCAAATTTCGATTCAATATCTCAAAAACTGAGACTAGTTTGCGTAGTTTATAAGTCTCCGACACTTCCTTCCGGCATTCTTAATTTCTGGGTATTATTAGTTTTGATGTAAACTTAACAGAACACTGTTAAGGGCATAATGAAGCAACGCTGAGCAGCGAAAAAAATATTTAAAAAACAGTAAACAACAAAAAAGTGCGCCGCCTCGTCCGCCCGCTGCAAGCGCTGTAAAGCTGCGAGGCAACCACGACATGACGACATAATTTACAAAAGTTTACAAAGAAATCCACTCAGAGCGGCAAAAGTGGCGCTGTTTAGGTGAGTTACAAACTTGTATGCGACGTTTTTTTGTTTTTGTTTTCCAACAAATTTTTCCGCCATTACTCTTTTTATGAATTGTAACGTATTTGCTCACTTTTTGTTGCTACTTTTAATTTTTTCCGCGCTTCTTTCACTTTTAGCTGTTAACAGTTGTTTGTTGCATATAGAATCACGCGCCAAATGACAACAACAAAACCGCTCACGCACGAAATACACAACACAGCACGATTGCGCACAAAAACACGCACAAACAGCGAAACAAAAACAACAACGCTAAAAAAAATTACGAAAATCATCTAAAAACAGTTATTTGTTTATGAGCACCCTGTATGCGCCCATTTGTCGACTTAAAACAGCGTGAATATACATGAAAATCTGCTCTTTCGCAATGTTGCATCTTCATTAAAAATTTAAAAAGCGTAAATGCCTACAACGCGGCCGCTGCCACGCCTCCCCGCCAACGCCGCAATCGCCGCTGCTGGCTGCTGCCCACGTCATAGCTCTATTTACCGTTAGTGGCTTGACACTGTATGCAGCTGCGCAGCGCCGTCGCGGAATTGCCGGCATCGTTGTTGCCATTCATACTGGCCACGTCCGCCGCCGCATGCCGCCGCACGAGCGCATGTTGCATGCATTTAAATGAAGAAACAAAAACAAACAGAGAAAAAAGTAATGCAAACCTTGTTGGCATCTAACCTCGCTCGGTTACCTGAACTGCTGAGAGTCAATGGAGAACAAACAAGCCATCACACACATACACACACGCGCATATACGAGTACCGTTTGAGGTTGCATAGCAGCCTCGTTGCATGTAACTGGAAAGCTACGCGCCTCAAAGCTCTTTAGCTTGAATCAGACTGAAAGGAAGTGCTTGTGAAGCACGTTGGCTTGGGCGCGGTGGAGGGAGGTACAAGCAAGCAAAGGCAATGCCATTCAACAGTCATCGAGCACACACAACAAGCCAACCATTCAGTCGGTCCGTTAGGCGGGGCAAGCACGCGCGAAGCAAATGCCACCGCCGTAGGGTGGCGCGGGTGGCAGGCAGTTACGCCGTCACCAAGGCAACCAACCGAGCAGGCCAACAGGCAAGCCGCGAATTTGTGAATTAGCGCTTATACTCTATAAGGCCTGCTGCGGGCTCGACTGTGGGCTCTCCATCCTCCCACCGAGTCGTGCCGCCTATGCTCCAGTTGCCGTGGTCGTGGTGTGGCGCAATGACAGTCGCAGTCGCAGTGTCGGAGTAATCATAATCACCGCTATGTAAATATGTGCCGAGGCTTTTGCGTTGACTTTAGCTATGAGTCACTGTTCCTCCATCTATGCGCCGATAAGCAAACGAATTTTAGTCAAATATGCAAATGTGGCGGGGACCAGGCAAAGGTCCGACATTTGGGTGAATTTCTGTTGGCAAGTGTTACCAGTTAAATCGGAGCGAAGCATATCACCCTTTTATTTAAAGAAAATTAATGAGTCATAGTCAAAGAGCTGTAAATTTCTTAAGCTGATAATAAGCGCAAGATTTAACATCGTTATAACCCTAGCTGATCCTTGGTATAAGATTTTGTCTAACAAAGATAGATAGCAGCCAATGATAAGGACCGCTGTAACTGTCGCAAGTACCTAAGTTCTATTTGGAGGAAACCACAAACATCAACTGTCATCGCCTCACGTAACGATAGGTCCAGGAAATAGATTGTTTCGACGGAGTCGGACTTTTGAAAAAACGATTTGTCGTGGCAAGCAGAGGAAACATCATGCAGGAACTCTTTGCAATGAGCATATATGTATGTTTAGAAATGTCAGGTTTTATTCTGGATAGGTAGGAGTTTAATCTACTACAATAACCTGAACGAAGTTTCATAAAGATCACTCTGGTTTCACGCGGCAATTCGAGCATACGATCTGCTGTAGCTAGTGTTTCGGCTCCAATGACGCCATCGACTGGGCGGGAGTCCGTGAAATTGTAAAGGTCACCTCTAGTCCCCGTTAGGATGGTTCAGATAAGCTAACATCGAGGCCATCTAACGGTAGACCCAGGAAGCGTGCTGTTTATGTGGTCGGACCACAGGTAAAGGGGTGTCAGATGTATAGATTTTTCTGGCCTTGCAATGAGGTTTGTTAGTGTCATGCGGGGACTCGTTGCTCGCTAAGCATATATTTGATATTTCTGGGTCGATTTTTGATGCAAGGGTCACACTCGATTCTTGCGGAAACTGGATCTCATCGTCTTTAATTGATTCCAAGTACGCCACTCGCTGAGAGAGATTCGGTGAAGGTGGTCGGCGTATTGTCTTATGTCGAGATGCTTCTAGGAGGCGGTTCTGCTTCAAGCAGTCGACGGCATGTGCTCGAAAGTAAACGGTCTCTTCAATCTTTCTCGCATCCTTCGATCTTTCTCGGTACCTAACACTATCCCCCACTAAATTCACATTCTGTAATAGTCCGTGGTGCTGTATTGTGACATGTCACAACCAGGCAACCATATTAAATCTGGGTAGTATATGACCAACCAGCCGATTGCCTTATAAGCGGCCAGCAACGTTTCTTGCCCCAACTTCTGCCGGTTTACCGGCTTGAGGATCTTGTTACGGCTCTGCGAAAATTCCAGTTTAAGATTTTGTTAAGAACTGATAGTCAATTGATCCAATGAGAGTGTTTGGGCTTTCACCGACTTAATTTCATGAATTTTTTTATGAAAATGATGAGGAATTAATTAAACAGTCCTCGTGCCTGGTGGCGACACACGCCCGCAAGATGTGCTGACGGAATGAGAAGACTGCGAGAAATGTCTAGAGCAGGGCACCAAGGAAACAATGGAGCATCTCTTGTGGACTTGTCCGTATTGGTATGACTACGCTGTATGCATCTGGGGTCCACACGGTGTGGTATATTGGAAGTGGTATCGATAGTGAGAGAGCAGAATCTGATAAAAATCGCGTCAATCGCAAGCATCCTAAAGATCCTTTTGGACCTAGAAAATAATTTTCATCGGGACCAAAGGACCAAAACTGATCTATGCGTGGTTTATTGACCTACCAGACTAACCCAACATATCTCACAAAGTAAAAGCATCCTATGACACACCCTGTATATTTCCAATAGCAGCGCTGAAACGCTACAAATTATAATTTAATTACCAAGTTATTGTAGGTTGTTTCATAACTCAATTTTCATACATCATTAGACGAAATATTTCAATAAAAGACGAACTTTTTTCGCGCCGCTCTCGAATTTTGATTTACAAATATACACGAAGCCGCGCGATTTTGCCCAAAATAACTGCAATGGCTGTGCGCGCAAGATATGCCCACACACAGTTGCCAACAAACTCCGCAATTATTCTGCCGCGTTGCACACGCCGCGCCGGCACTCCGCTCCCGCCCAGCTAGCGCCATCTTCAACACGCTTAGCCTAAGCGCTGCGCCTGTTGTCTGCTAAATGTGGTTGTTGCTTTGACTTGTTTCGACAGAAATGTGAATGTTTTGACGGCAACATTTGCAGAGGTTGACGGAAGGGACGAGTCGCATAGAATCGCGTAATTGTATCTCACAAATTGCACTCATTAAACAGACACACACACGTATACAAATACATATACATGGCAATTGAAGTTGTTTAGCCGGCGGAGTGGCAGATATTAATACAAAGCAACAGCAGTTGAAAGTCATAGAGAAGACCTAAATAGCAAAGCCAGACAGACATCAATAGAGCGCATGGCTTCGCATAACAGCGCATAGCAACGAGGCGCTTGGCATAGCATAGCTTAGTATAGGAAGACATAGCTTTGTATAGGAAGACATAGCTTTGTATAGGAAGGCATGGAATCGCATGGCCGGCATACAGTGTGACAGATCGGCATTCGTTTGGACTTACGACCATTTCAGCTTGATATCTTCTTCAGCTGCAAGAAATTTAGTACACATTTAGTATATGCAGGCATTCTCACGAATGTTGCAACACACGCCGCATCGCATGTCCGTTGCGCCACCCGACGTTTAATCGACATAATCACTGCAAGGCGCATCTTCCTCTAGCATAGTGTACATTTCGTTACTGCCTCCCCGCCTGTGTCTTCATTTCACTGTAATTTACCGTTGCACCTGCTCCCTCTTCCACCTCTGCCGCTTATTTCACCTCTGACTTCCTTTTGTCGCTCCGAAATTACTCCGGCCATTAGCGCGCACAGCTGCCCGGCCTCATCAGCGTTTCTAATGAACAGTGTGTGCTATAAGCAAACTCACATATGTGCCATTTTATGAAATTTATTGGCGAGCGTTGCCACCTGTGTGTGCATTATCGAGCATGCAATATTGATTTTAAAATTGTACACATGAAAAAATCGGCAGATATTTCTGGTAATAAACAAAACGCAAATTGGAAAACAGTAACACGCACACAGCGGCAATTAGACGCACACACACAGACACCAACACATAAACACACAGAAACACAAACGAATATACACACATATACTCATGCAAATATCGTGAAGTGCTTTCATATCGCCGACGCAGCCATTTGCAATAAAGGCGACGCAGCAAAACACTTACGACACACACACCGTCCTCCGCGGCACTTGCCACCGCCTCGACGTATGCGTGCTTATGCAATGCTCATAAGCCTCTAAATGGCTTTCTTGATATTTCAATTGCTATCGGTGGCGTCGGTGTTGGTGTGTGCGTGTGCGCGCTTCGGCTTGTCGCTATCACATGCAATAAGGCAATTTGTGACAGATGTGACAGCTGCTTTGAATGTTTGCTGCTCGTTGGCAATTGAAATCGTCAAGCAAAATTGCTGCAAGTGTTGTTGCAGTTATTACTTAGTCCATTTAAATTTATTTGTCTTGATTTGTTTTGCCCACAACGGCGGAGTACTAATGTCGGTGTTGCTTAGTAAATGATATGCTTATGTTCACATTGCGCCTTAATTACTGAGTTAGGCGGGGGTATACGTAGTCTCCATGGGGTGTAATTATGGCAGGTTGTTGTAGTTCAAGGCTAGAATGCTGAGCTGTGGGTAAGTGATACTCTGAAGCATAGTCACTGCTGGTACTTTCCGCACGGTCGGTCGGATGATATAGCATATTTTGTGTTCGAAATATTTGACATGAAGGCAAAATTTTGCTAGACAACGAAGCCGTGCTGCACTCTCTGATACCTTGAGGATGTAAAATGATGAGGAGGTTCCGTGAACTCAGCTTAAAATAATTTTTGTTCGAAAGAAGAATAAGTAAAAGGTAGTTGTTTCTTCTTTCTTTCTGAATTTATTTTTTATTGGATGCGGTTTTTTTGTGACAGCCTAAAGCAACCCTGTTTGTAATGTGATTAACCTGTGTAGTTGGAATAAAAAAAAAAAACAAAATTCAAAATTTGTTCTTCTACTCCTTCCAACACTAAAAAAATTCGCCGATGAACACACAGAAATAGTGAAAATTTTTCTGCATGGGAAGAACTTAGCAATAACGGCTCAATATCGCATAAACACCAACTTGCGAAACAAAGATCGATATGATCGACAAGATCAACGAATATTTTTTTTAGTGAGTAAGCTTATGTCACTTTAGTTATCCTCTTATTACTGCGTTTTCAAAAATTGAAGATAATAGAATATATTTTTTATTCAGATTTGAAAGACCACATATTTATATATCAAAAATAAACAAAATATATTTACTTTAATCAATACAAAACACAAGTACGGTTTATATTAGAGAATCTAAAATTTACGGTTGGTCTCTTATTGGCTTCCTCGCGTTCGCATGTGATATGTTGGGGCAGCAGAGTTAAGCTGAGTGCCTGCGAATCCCAAAGTATGTGTCAAAATTCTGCCCGTGAAGATACCAGTACATTTTGGAAACTATCTTTTACAATATTGGTCTTTTATATACAAATATAGACTATCTCATATATGTTTTCTAATGAGAAATCTTCACGCATTTCATCTTTTTTAAGGTAGCTTTATACTCTGTTTATCAGTGAACTTACAGATGAAAACCTAAAAAATTTTTCAACCAATGTTCTGAAAGGAAGCGCGAGGTGATCCGAAGGGTTCAAGCGAATTTAGTGTGTTATTGTCACAGAATAGTTCTGAGAACAAAAATAGTCCAGTATCTAACGACATACTCAAAGCGCTGAATGATGCCTTGGTAGCCAAGATTGTATAAAATAAAATCAATCGTGAAACAAGAGAACCGAAAAACAAATTTCTTTAGCATATGTGAGTCTTAATAATGTCGAAAACAAGTCTTAGTGCCCTTCGTTTGTCGTGAGAATTGTAAGAAGATAATTCACCTTTCAGAGATTCAGTTCTATAGTTATTCTTTAAGGCTATTAACTTACTCTGCTGACTTTAATCTCTCTCTTTTATTTTTTAGTAGGAAAGAAGTCTCAAAAGTATTAATTGAAAGCTCATTTCCTTTAACAAAAATGGTACTACAAAGCAGGTTTCATGAGTTGATAAAACCAAGCATGTTAAGCTTAATAAGACCAAAGCTATTACAGTATAAATTTTATAAATGATATTCACAGGACAGTTTTGGAAGGATTCGCTTTTATTTGATAGCTTCATCTAAAAATCTGATAAATATTTTTTCTATTTTCTTATTGGTTGCCTACTGATCGAGTTTAGCGTAAAACTATTACTTTACATATAACCTGAATAGGTCTCTCAGTTTGAGTTTGCGATCTGAAATTTTGCAAAGGTCTTTTTCCATTCAAGAAGTTGCTCACTGGAGAAGTTGCAAACTTGCGAAATCAGACCACTTTAGTCAATAGCTGTCATATAAACTACCCTTTCGAACAAAATTCCTTATACGGAAAATTGTTTATTTCACAAGATATGTTGTGACAAAAACGCACCCGGAAATTATAATTAAATTCTCCGAGTAAATGATATTTCAAAAAAAAGATATATTTCTAAGTAGGTAGGGCAGGCAAGTATTAGAGAGTTCGCAAGAGAGCTTAACGAAGAAAGCTTTGATGAATTTTATGGATATGCAAAGTGTTCTTGCTCGACTCCTCTTGATAAAGGTGAATTTTTTTAATGGTAGCGGAATCAGATCTCTTTGAAGACGCTTAATCGTGCGAGTTCCGATTCCACATTCATGGAGAGCATTATAACTGCCGATGAGCCATGGCTTTATGAGTTCAAGATGCAAAAAAGTCATTGCTCCAAAATCAAGGTGATGCTCATAATTTTTTCGATATTCGTGGTTTGGTGCATCTTGAATTTGTTTTCGAGGGACAGATGCTCAATCACGACTTCTATTTGTCCGTATTGAGGTGTTTGTGTGAGAACATCCGTTGAAAACAGTCAGGATTGTGGAAGAATAATTTTACGCGATAATAAGACACCATCGTATCAAGCCACGATTGTGACCGAATTTAAGACCAAAAAATTGAAGTTTATCGATCAACCACCTTATTCACCAGGTTAGACTCCGTGCGATTTTTTCTTGTTCTGTGAAACCCGTTTTCAATCGATGGAAGAGATAACACAGAATTTGTTGAAGGAGCTGAAGGCCATTTCAAAAATGATTATGAAAAGTGTTCCAAAGACTAGAGAAATCGTTAGTATAGGTGTATTACATCTGGTGGAGATTACTTTGATTACTTAAATTTTGCTGAATAAATAAATATTTTGAGTTTTCCGAGTCAATTTTTGTGTACGTAGGCAATGTTACAATCTTCGAATATATTGTTGGTTCGGACCACTATAGCATAACGCTGTAATTTAAACTGATCTATGTAAATAAAATTAGATATTTTTGTCCTCTTAACGCTTTAAGCAATGCACCTGTGACAGGTGTTATTTTCGTATTTTTTAAATTTTTTTTCGAATAACAACAAAAGATGCTCGAAAAATATGCGCAAAAATGCTGCTCTTCTTGCTAGCAAAGCTGTTAGCATCAATTACGGTTATTAATTTAATCCTTTGCTACATTTTACAGTCCATATTTTCTATCATCATTGCAATAATTCATGTTTGCGCTTGTCAACTGCTCTCTCTCTAAAACCCACGCTCCTTTACCTCACCAATCATAATCTCGACTAATTCCTTGCGCACAACTGCACACATATTTCATAGCAGTGGACCATACTCTCAACACCCGCAACCTCGCATTTATCTTGTCAGCGCGCTTTCTATGCTCACTTTGCTTGCTGCAACGCTGCTCTGCTCGCTTGCACGACACCCATTTATATTAATGATCTTTTAGGATAGTCTTGCGCTCATGCACGTCAGCCGCACTATAACTATATAACTGTATAAAGCAGTAGTTTGCTGCTCATTGTTGTACGTGTACGAACAGCTGTCACAGCTGCTGCTTGCATTCATCATGCTAATCATCTTTGCATTTGACTAACACCGGAGATTCCCTGAAATGTCATTTGCAATGCTCAGTTTCCTGCGAAAGTTTTGCTCTTTTTTGCAGCATTTTTTTTTTTGCTTGCTGCTTTTTCCTTGTGTGCCACCGCCCACTAGACGGTAAGGTGCTGCCTCATTTTTAACAGCTGTCATGTGTCGGCGTTGGCATTTGTCTTTAACTCCAACTAATATGTAAGCAAATTGCTGGAAGCTTTGCTTGCTTGTAACACGCTGTCAGCAGCTTGCCTTTCTTTGCCTTTTGTCTCCAACTGCTTTCGAATTTTCTTACCACCGACCACCCGACCACGTGGCATGCTACGTGGCACACTCGAGTTAATATTTCGTTTAATCTATTCGCTACGCCCAACCCTTCAGCGAGCGTCTTAAGCCATTTCGCTGCTTTGTTAAACTTCCACCTACCTCCTCTTAACCCATCTACCAGCAATAACACCAACAACTTTTCATATGCTTTTTCTCACTCGTTCGCTTTATCATGTCCAATCCGTTGCAGCGTCCATCAAGCACACTTAAATCGCTTTTTGTGCTTGTAATTGCATTGGTATGTGTATTGTGTGTGTGTGTGTGTGTGTTTTTCAGTGTCTGGCCCTGACCGATCCTTCGGTTCGTTTTAACGACTTTTTTGTTTAGTGTAACAACTGTCACTGTTCTTTGCAGGTTCATAATTTTTCACCTTAATGACCGACCGCCCATACACATCTATGCACTTACTGACACACGCTCTTGCATACGTGATTGAATTGGCCACCAGCTGAGCCAGTCGGCCGAGCAGTTGACCAACACATGACTCGCCCATTCATTTAAACTCGTCCGCAGCTACACGAACTGGACAACACATTGGCTTAACTGTCAATGTATGGGTAGATTGACACACATACAGTACACACATGCATATAAGGTGCACACGCATACAAAATACACATACATATGTACATCTAAATTACACACATTCACACATACTACAATCACAGCCATCTATGTGGCTGGCTCACGTATGCATTTAGTGTCCTCCATTCATGCCTACATTCCGCCACCCAGACCCTGCGAGCCATTCTTGGCCCAATGACAGCTCCTTGCATGCCTTCGTATTTACCGTTAACCGTCATCAAGTCGGTTTTTATTGTTTTGCGGCTGCCCCACGTCTCCATATCTCCACCTATCATTCCTATACACGCTCTTCCTTACTTTCTTTTCTTTAAGACTCTACAAGGGCTTGTAGTTGCTGTGGCTCGTGTCACGTGAGGAAGAAGTTGTCATTCGTCTGTCGCAAATTGCAAGCGCAGATAATCGCTTTATTGCCAATATTTTGCATATGCTTGCGATGTATCTTTTTTTATCGCATTTTAATGACCTTACTACCTCACAGACCTCACCGACCTCCTCTCCGTACCTCGCTTCGCATTATTAGCTACCAAAGCGCGGTGAGGAGGGCATACGTGCCACTGAAAGTTCAAGAAAAGGTCGTTGTGCTGCCGGAAGAAGTTTGCGACACAAGCGCGTTTATGTGTGTGTGTGTGAGTGTGTGTGTTTGTGTTGTTGAGTTTGTAATTGAATTGTGTTAAGACAGCAAATTTACCGTAAAAGTCAGTGCATATACACATTGTTGTTGTTGCCACGAACATAAATAATTGCGGAATTTTTTCGCACGCAACAACTTACTTGCCGCTTACAAACTAAATTTGTTGTTGTCTTTACATCCCTAATGAATTAATGCTACAAAATAGTTGTAAAATTTAGTTTTTGTTTTTGTTGTACTAAAATCCACTTTTTTTCGGTTTTTTGCCCAGCACGCGAATTCGTTGTATTTGTTTTGCCTATTTTACTTTATTTTTACATTCGTCGTTTTGCTGTTGTTGTTAATTTGTTTTTTGAATTTTTTTCTAAATTTCTTATTAAATCCACTGACATGAAAACTTTTGCTGTGGCGCACGCACGATATACCCTTTTGTTGTCGTTACCACTAGAGAGTACAACAACAACTACTAAACACGTTCGTTTTCATTTATTTTCACCAACGCTCCTCTAACTCATACATATATGTATGTATGTCAGTCGGTTTGTCACCGACGAATACGCACGAAAAGTCAACGAGTTAGAAGCACAAAGCTTCAAAGTTCACCTTTACCGTTAGCGCTTGGCACGCGTGACCGCAATGTGCTAAGTCGAAAATTCAACTAAACTCGTTGGCCGAAATGTTTGAATGCGTTGCCAAAAGCCAAAAGTGCATAGAAAGCAGTCGCAGCAGTCGCGAAGGAGGCACGGCGTGTTCGGCTAAAACGCAAGCGAGCAAACGAGTGAAGTAACAGTGCACGAAGTGAGTAACAACAGCAACCGAGCGCTTGTCGAGCAAGCGAAAGGGCTGTTGAGCGCGTTGGGTGTGTGGAGTATGGGGTCGTGGCTGGTGGGTGGTGTGGACTCCACTGTGGAGTAACCGTTTGGGAAAGTGTTGTTGTGTAAGTGGCTCTGCGGCTTGCTTGTGTTTGTGTAAATTTGTTTTGAGTAGTTTCTGTGCTGAGTGAGTCGGTTGTAGTGCCATAACTTGAGCACACGACTGCCAACTTGTTGAGTGTGTTCGTTCGCTGCTGAGCGTGTTTGATCGAACCGTTACGTAGGCATATCTACACATAACAGTAGGTGTGATTCCAACGAAAATTGGTTCTGTAAGGATATATTATTTGTATACACGAAAGTATATTTTCAGAAGACAGTGTTGGAATTTTTGCCAAAATTGAACCTAAAACCCATTGAAAGAGTAAATTTAGTTGGTAAGACGAACTTTTTAAGTAACACATCACAAATTTTACAAAACAAAACTTTAGAGTACTCAATACGGAGGTCAAGGTCCGTGTGAAGGTATACTCAAGGCTAACTTGTCAAAAAATGTATAGAAAATCCAGAAAGATAGCTGGGAGCATTGCTTTACATAGTTTATGCCGATTTAACGATTTGGAAGAAGATCTAACATCCAACGGGTCCAACCGACTCTCTTAAAATTTCGGAAAGGAAATATCCAAGTTCATCTATCCTCAGTTTTAGCTTGAACTGATATCGACACCTACTTAACAGCTGGTTCAATGACCGGATAATATAGAACTGAAACCATGCTACTAAAGTTCCTTCATGAAAAATATATTCCGATTTCCAATGAATGATCTTAGCTTGATGCTATTCAACAACAGCTCCCGGAGTAAACGATGAACCTCAGCAATCATACAAATTTCCAGATCTATGAAGCTCATAAAATGGAAATGGACTCTTATATTAGTCTAGTCTATAGTATATTAAAGTATCATCCAGTCAGACTTATTCAGACTTCTTAATGGATGAACTGAATGCGAAAGGAAAGAGGAAATAACCGCAATGCTGATGAATCGAGTATTGTAAGGAAATAAAGGGGTTCGTTATTAATCTAGTATACAAACTATTTGAGTACCAATTTATCAGATAAATGACCCAAATATGGAAGGAAAATTCTAAGAATCGCAATGCTTTAAGCGAAACTTGAATCCCAGTAGTACAGAATGTCAAAAGAGATGGTCTAAAAAGCCAGAATTAAGTATCCCTCGAAGTATACCAATTTTCAATGATAAACCCAGTATGAAAGAATAGACATTTTGGGACTAAGCCGCCAACACCTGCAATAATATAAGCTTCAAGATAAAGATCTTATATATAAAAGGAACCGAACACCCTTTAACAGTCTAGTCTTTAGTCTACTAAAGTCTTGTTCAGCCAGACATATTCAGATTTCTTGATGGATGAACCGAAAATGAAAGGAAAGTGCAAGAAACCGCAATGCTTTGACCGAAACTCGAAACCCAGTAGCACAGAACATTACAACGAATGGGCTTAATGCCTTGAATCAGTACACGACTTCTGATTCGTAATCAAATAAGACTGAAAATTCGTCACTGGGCTACACCAGGAGAACTGTCGCATAACAGCTTATGCAGTTAAAACGAGGATAAACGGTGTAAAGTCGAGGAATTGGAAGAACTACGAAACATTTCTGGTACTAATGGTCCGTAGGAAGCAGAAAGCGAGTTATTTCGGATCTCCTCTCTCATGATAGAAACAGCTATTGTGGGAGCGAGACACAAAGGCTACTAGTGATATGAACTACAAGATCTCTGTAGCTTATAAATAGAAACGGACCACTTTTATTAGTCTTCTTAATAATATATTATGAACTATTAAGACAAATCAGATTTCAAATATGGTAAGAAAGAGGAAAGGAACCGCAATACTATGAGCGAAACTCTAATTTATTAGTTCAGAACGTTAGATGGGGTGGTCTTAGTAGCTAAAATCGGTACATAATCCAACGGATAATGTAATAATTTGTTTTGAAATCGTATTCGACTGAAAATATCATTGGACTTCACCAGGAACTGTTCTTCAAAATTAAATGTGGTTAAGCCGAGGAGACTAAGAGGTCTTGTGTTGAGAGAATGCGAATTATTTTTGACACTAATGGTGCGAAGATGATAGAAATCGAGTTATATCAAGCTTTCAGCCAAACATCTCGAGACGTTCCAAGTGGTTTAAAGGTTTCATTCCATCGCTAATTCATTAACACTGCTTCGCTCACTGGAAATATCTCTACCGCTAATATTATAGAAACTTAACAAAACGGTACATTTTTATGCAATTGTCCAACACTGTCACAATGTTTGAACAGATTGTTGCATTAACACTGAAGTGCCAGTTTGAGAGGCTAGGCAAGGGGTGCAGATTAAAAGCAACGCTGACATGACCGACCCCAATAATGACGCTTACTTTGAGTTAATATTAAATGGAGTCAATATGCAATTACATACAACGAGTATACGCGCGTGTGTGTGTGTATTTGAAAGGATATGTGTAAGGATGCCAGTTAGAAGCGCTGAAAAAAAACAGAATGGTAGAGATAGTATGAAAGAATGCAAAGAAATGGATAAAAGTAAAACTGAAGAAGCGCAGACAGCGCTCATGAAGAGGTTCCAACAGAATGTGGGCAGTGAGGGCACCGTGGAGCGACAAGTGCTGCGTAGTAGATAGCTAAGCGTGGGGGTGTGTTGCAAGGCTATAACTCGTAAGTAAATTGTTGCACGAAGCGAGCGCACAATGCCTGAGGCGATTGCTGCAACATCAGCGCTACAAACAATGCGCGGCGCGTAGGCAGCATTACAGGGTCACACACACACACACATACACATAGAGGCTCATGGACATTTGCACACACATAGATGTAGGAGTAGAGGCACTTGACTTTTTGCGCTTGCAGCGCTGTGGCACTTCTTCGCAGCTGTGCGCCATGTTGCCAGATGCTAACAATCGCAAGACAAATACACATACACACATACACATATATGGTTTTTTGTGCGTGAATGGCGAAACAACAGTTAAAAGAAATGACTTCACCTTCCGGCTGGACTGTCAGCGTTTTGTTTGAATTATTGATGGAAATTAAAATTTCGCGCAATGTGGCGCGCGCGATTGTTGCAACAATGCAGCAACAACAAAAAGTGCCACAAGAAGAAATAACGCGGCAGCAGATAATCTCAAGAGGGTGCAGAAGTGAAGCAGCTGCGCGGGTTAAGCTGCCGCAACGGATGTTAACTAAAACACTTGTTTCGCGGACAATTGCAAGTGGCAGCCACACGCACACACTCAACGATGCAATTTGTTGTCTTTTTTTGCAAATGCGTCATGCAACATGTAGCGCTCGCATCGAGTGAGTTGATGAAAGATTGTCCAAGGCTCGGCCGCGCCAACGACTTACATACATATACATATATATGTGTATGTACGTGCCACAAGGCGTTGCAGCCACGAAGCGCATGCAGAAGAACGTGCCCGCGGTGGCGTTTGGCTTCTCCGAAAGTGGTCAGCCGTTGTGTTGACGAAAAAGTAGCGTTAGCTTAAGGCGCCGCGTGTGGCGTGCAACGCGCTTGGGGCGGAAGTTGAGGCAGCCGTTGTGACAGCTGTCGTTGTCATTGTTAAACAGCGGCTCATGCAAAAATATAACACACTTAAAATATGGCCACAAATACAACTGTTGTATTGCCAGCAATTTCCTTTCTTTCACTCGTTGACTCTTCCACTCGCTGCGGATGTGGGTGTGTGTGTGTGTGTGTGGTAGACATCACTCATGCTGTCTTTTAATGACGTTCGAGTTCAAGGAGTTCGCCCACATGGAAATGTAAGTGCCACTTTGCTGCACATCCCGTTATTCACTGACATTTTCAGTTTGGTTTAATTTTTAAATGTGATTCTTGAGAATTATTTGCAAGAAAGGGTTACATTTGAAGAATTGTTGATAAAATTTTGATATTTATTAGAAGATGTGTCTCGAACAAGTAAGTATTAGATTAGTCTGTGCTAGTTTTGAGAGTCTTTTTTTTGGGATAAGAAAGAAAAAACGGTTTTCAACAATTTCAAGTTTATGGTATTTTTGTCTATGACGATCTTAAACGACCAAAGTTCAACAAGAGACTGAGAGTACAGTTTAAGGTCATTCATATTTCCGTTTCCAATAAGTTAACTATTCAAGTAGGATTATTTCAAATGAGTTCACCTTGTACAGATTTTGAGCTTTTTATGCTAGTTAGATTCTATGCACCATAACTATCTTATATTTTAAATATTGTTCAATTTGATCGAGGGGTTCACCTTGTACAAGTTTCGATCATAGGTTGATCGTGAGGCGACTACTTTAATTTCCATTTACTTAATTATAGTTCACTTCTGGCTTAAAATTAACTAACTTTCTGAAAACTCGCTTGTACACAACATAAATATTCTCACGAGAACCATCGTGAGAACCAACGAGAATATTTAAGCTGTATACCTGCAGGTTACCAAAATCATAGCTTAGGTTTTTGACAGTTGAAACACTAGTTTTTTGTGATTCTAAAAACTTTCAGATGTGTATTCAAAGATTCCCTTATATCGAGAGACATCTATGAGTATATTTTAAAAGTGTTGAGGTGGCCAATGTCGATAAAGGTCATCCTATTCAGTTCACCGAAGATGTTACCTTCGACATATAGTACTTTAAACACAGTCTAAAAAAAGTTCGACGGCCGAGAAGGTTTCCCTCAAACAAAGTTGACTTATGTGCATAGTGGATAGAAGCCGATGATAATCCCTAAAACTGTCATAAGATTAAACTAGTTAAGAGCAAATGGTTCAAAGATCCTCTGGGCTTGGACCAAATGGTAACAGGATACCATAAGTTTAAAAATAATTCCCAACATGTCTTTA
Source organism: Bactrocera dorsalis (assembly GCF_023373825.1). Classification (NCBI taxonomy): domain Eukaryota; kingdom Metazoa; phylum Arthropoda; class Insecta; order Diptera; family Tephritidae; genus Bactrocera; species Bactrocera dorsalis. The sequence continues at coordinate 78,485,557 of NC_064305.1, forward strand.
GCTCATTAAAAGACATATATAATAGGACGTAAAAGCTTGGAGTGATAATGTATAAGCCATAAAAATTAAGGAATCCTTCTCACAAGCACATTAGCTATCAGTGACTGCATTGAAATAGCTACAAAGTTTGCAAAAAATAAAAAAAATTTCGATTTTAAGCGAGAAAATAACCTATCACTGTAATAGAGAAGCGTCCTAACAAATATTTAAAAACATATTTTTTCGAACGCGGAGCGCTTGTTTGAGAACGGAAAATCATAAGCTAGGAATGACGGTGATTTTAAGAGCGAAGAAATCATAAAAATTCGAATCTTTTAGTTGTAAAAATCATAAAAGTGGAAAATGCATGCAGTCATCTTATAGTCAGCCTATGGTCGAATATTATGCAAAGCGAACCTCTCGATCAAACTGTACAAAAATCGGTACATATCTTAGTTATGGCACGTATAATTTAAACAAGAAGAAAAACTTATAATAAAATTAAGAATAAAATAATTAAGACACGTAATGCTTAATTTTGTTTTCTCGTTTTATAACAGTTTTTAGCTAAATAAAATCCGGGTCTATTGCAAAAACCTTTCCAGAATCTTAAGACTGACTGTTGTGGAAACCATTGATTCCTCTCATCTACTGTCGATCCGCCACATACTATATTTCACCAGCACATTTTCTTCGATTTTTGTATACATATTTTTCAGCACTTGTCTGTTATTTACAATTCTCAACCCTTTGACGTTCGCTCAGTTCATTTTTAATAATAATCCTTATCATTATTATTATTACTATTATTATTTTTATGTGTGTGTTCATGGCAGCCGTAAACATTCTGGTATTTCGCGCTGCTAGCTTAACTAAAGTTTTGACTTGTGGGCGATTGTCTGTCCTTATTTTCATGCCCCCACTTTTCTGTCCATGACTTCTCACATGCCCAAAAGCTATTTACTCCTCCAGTCCTTCAGTTGGCTTGCTGGCTGGTTGTGGCACGTCAACTGCACAATATGTTAGTTTATTTCGCTACAACATTGTTATTATTTTTAATGCACTCACCCACACACACACATATACACACGAACTGTTTTTCACTCCTTTGCTTTGTTCGCTTTCTTTTTCGCATTTTCGTGCTTTATTTTGTCATGAGTATTTGCTTTGTTTTCGCTTGCCACGACTTCTGCCAGCTCCCACCTTCTGTTTACACATTCGCTGTTGTGTCATCCTTGTGCCTGCCGGCCTCCAGCTGCTCGCCTGCCAACTCGCTCGTCTCAAATTAATTTACTTATAAATACAATTTGACATTGAGCGCAACAAAATGTAAACATTGCATGCTCAAATGAATTAAAAATGCAAAGCAACACAACACACAATGAAGATAATGTATATGCCTGTAGATGTGTATCTATAGCGCATTGCAGTTGCATTGCAGTTAAATTTATTTAGCGAAAACCAATTTAGCCGCTGGTGGTCGTTTAATTTCCAATGGTTTTGTTTAATTGCTAAAATAAATATTTTCGAAAGCATTCGAATTTGAATGGAAATAAAAAATAAAAGTTTTGTAGCTTGTAAAAAAAAATTTTATTTCTACAATTTTTTAATACGTATATAACAGCGTTATACATTGTATTTTGAAGTCCGCGGGTGATATAGGCATGATTTTGACGCGAATGTTGGCCAGAATCTACTTATCTGAGGTTTCGGTTACGTTAGGTTATGTTAGTCTGGTAGGCCAATGAGTCACGCATAGACCAGTTTTGGACCTTTGCGATACCAGATGGAGTTTAATTACTGGGTCCGTGAAGTGTAGTCACCTTTTAGGATCCATGAGTAGTAGTCATCCTAGGTTCATTTAGTTTAAAGCAGTTATATAGACGTAGTACGATTTTTTAATTTAATTTTCGTGCGAAAACCCATTCTTCGAATTATTTTTTTCTAGGTGGGTATGAGTTTCAGTGACTTCTGTGGCAAATGTCACGTCAAAATAATCACCAGTCTTTAGTATACGATTTAAATTATTCAACAAAGAAATTCCATTCCATTTCGTATATGGAATTTCTGGTGCCGAAACGTTCGGAATGTTGGAAGAGGGTTTCAGAGATAATTGTTCATTGCGAGTAAGTGCTTTTGATTGGTATAAATTTATCAAAGATGATCGAGAGCGCGTTGACGGCGAATCACGTCCAGGACGGACATCGACATCTACTGCTGATCAAGATGTAAATAAAATATAAAATATTGGTGCTTAAAAATTGACAATTACCAGTCAGAGAACTTACTATTATCGGTGGATTATCGAAAGGATCAGTATAAACTATATTTAAAGATCATTTGGGCCTATGAAAAGAAAAGTAAAAGCACGTTTGGTTCCAAAATTGCTAAATTTTTCGAAAACCCGCGTCGCGTTAACGTCTCTGAAATAATGCTTTGCGACTATCAGGGTATCATAAAACGTATTATTGCTGGCAATGAGTCTGGGATTAATGCTTAGGACTAGAAAATAGACGATCAATCGGCTAAATATCGTGGAAAAGATAGGCCGAAGCCGAAAAAACCACGTCGAAGCCGATCAAAAATGAACGTTATGTTGACAGCTTTCTTCGATTATCGAGCTGTGGTGTACTCCGAATACCTTCTAAGGAATACTATTTGAGTGTCATGCGTTATTTGCGTGAAACTATTCGTAAACAGAGGCCGGTATCATGGGCCGTCAACTCTTGGTTTTTGCAACACGATAATGCACCGTCGGAAGCTTCATTGATTCTTCGTGAGTTTTCCACCAAATTTTCAACGAATATCGTGTCGCAATCTATCTTCGAATATAGTATAACGCTTTTATACCCAAAATATAACGAATATATAACCATTTTATAACCAAAACCCAAATTTGTTTCAATATGCGTGGTTTTTATTATATCGTTTTTCCTTCGCCTGTAAACTTATGAAAATTTATGTTACGTTATTTTGGATTTTAAGTGACGATATGTAAAATTATTATGTTTCTGTACATATACAAGTATGTCATATTCAGAATAGAATATATACCTTTGCCCTAAAACTAGTAATTACTGCAAATATTGCATGCAATTAAGTAATAGTTTCGCCACTATCACTTACTACAACAACTCTACAACAATAAACCTACAAAGCACATGCAAACATGAACCCACATGCAATAGCGCCCCAGAGTATGCTACACCGAGTACATTCAACCGCAGCCGCGCCTTTGTAAAGCAACCGCCAACAACAGAGTGAGCCTCGAAGGAATTGTGCCCGTTGCGACTTGCGGACGTTTGCATAACACAATTTTAGCTATGACTAGCTTTAGCATGTTTGCAGTGGGTTAACCTAGGCTATGGTCGCCCAACTTGCTGACTGCGTGTCCGCATGGCGTGCGCCGCGCGCGACTGACTGACTGCTGAGAAGCTGCTGAGTTGCGCCATTTGAGGCGAGCGCCAGCACCCACAACGCCGTTGCTAGCTGTCAGCAAAGCTAACTGTGCACATGCATACATATATATGGTGCTTGCATGTGTGTATCGCCGAGTTGAGACATTGGAATTATTGTCATCTGCATGCCGGAGCACGGCGCGTCGCCGTAACGGTGCTCATTTCTCAAAAATGCCAAGTTCGAGTAGAATTTTCAAACGCTTTTGCGACAAAACATTTTTCATACAAATATTTGTTTTCCTTTCTTCTGCTTCTTTTACTTACTTTTCTGCTAGCGTTTTGTGTGTGCGGGTCTGCCTGCTACTTTGGTGAAATGCTAGCGCGAGCGCCTGGCCGATTGATGCATACATACACAGCAGACATACGCACGTGGGTGCACATATTTAAATTGGAATTTATGTGTTATCCAGTATGTGCGCGCGTATGTTTATGCACGCGCTGGCCTGCAGCGCGAGGCCACATCAAGTCAAGCCAAAGTAAAACAAAGCGCAGCGCCTAGCAGTCTTTCAAAGCTCAAGCGCGCCTCGCCTGGCCATTTCATTACATTCTATTTTATTATTTTATGTCATTTGCTTTTATTTAATTTTGCCAAGCGCGCTCTGGCGCCCGCGAACCCCCGCTCTCTCTACGACGCTTATTCAACTTTCAACTTGATCCTGCCCCAATTCAATTGTTCTAATGCTTCGCCTACCGCGCGCGCTCATTTTTTGTGCTTTTTTTTTGTTGGAAAATTTTCGCTTTTGTTTTTGCTAAGCATTGTTGATGAAAAAGTATTGTAAGCGCGCGAGTGCTGCTTATGCATACAGGGTGCGGCGAGCGCGCACATTTACGACATATTGCTTGTGTGTTTGTCGCGCCGCTTTCGTCTAGGATTGTGATGAGGATTTCAACCCAACTATAGCTATATCTGTATATATATAATTCTATGAGTCCGCAGGCAGGCTCGTTAGCATATTTATATGTTGTTGTTGTTGTGCGTACTTACAATATCGTCCAAGTTGTTCGTCGGCTCCTTCATACCATCTCGTAGATGCGCAGCACAGCAATCTGCAAATTAAATGGAAAACAAAAGAAAAGTTAAATACAACAAAGTAAAAATTAATGCACACACACACACACACACAAACACAAACGCACACAAACAAAAATACAATTTAGTAAATATAAATACAAAATGCGGGTTTGCGTGCCGCCATAACATGGCATTAGCTAAATGGCCGGGTAGCGTGCGCGCCACAGCACAGCCGGCGAAATTAAGAGCAAAGAGAGTGAGAGAAAGGGAGAGAGAGGACGGGGGACCGATGAAGGCGTCATTTCAATTGCTGCTACTTTTACGAGTTATTTGCATTTAAATGTCGTTTGCTGATAACAATTAAAATGAATGTCTGTCCGCGCGCGCACACATTCGGCTGGACACGTGGCGCGGCAGGAGCGGCGCGGTGTGCCTCGCTTTCAAAACTTTCCAAATATTTTCACAGCAACGATATGGTTGTTGATGCGGCTTGGTTCGGCTTCAATTGAATTGGATCGGCTTGAATGGCATTGGTTTGGCTTGACTTGGATTGTCATGCTTGAGTGAATTTGAGCAGCGTTGCGCAGAAGGAACGCCGCCGCTACGCGTTCCACCGCATGACAGACCGTCCGGCTGACATGCCACATTGCTTTGGCTGTCGCCGATGGAATGGGTTGGCTGTCGCCAGCGCCATCATCAACGCTTTCATTGCTAATGTCATGGATAAAGCTGCTTGCGTTCGCGTCTCCCTTCCTCCCGCGTGAAACTCGTGGCCGCCCCGCGTCTATGGTGTATAATTGCCGGTGATTTAATCTTACGCATTTCCGCTATTTAAGCAACACTTAAAACATCGTTTTTGGTATTTTCTTTTTCATTTCGGTTTACTCCTAATTTGGGTGGGAATTTGGCTCATCACATTTTGCACACAAATAAATGTCGCTCATTAAGCGAGGCGAGTGAAACATATGTACATTATTAGTGGGTACATACATATGTATTTTCGTAACTAAATGACTGTGACTGAGGGTTGAGTAAGATTCGATGACTGTTCCGAAGGTGGTACTTGGACTAAGTACGTTACGTAGTCCGTTGAGAAGCCATTAGAACAGAACTAGTGCATTCGATCTTAGAAGTCAGCAAGACGCCTTGTATCAATAACAAAAACTTGCTCACGCGTCTGATTTCTATTCCCACTTGCTCCGTAGGATATCTGACGGTGTGAGCTCTGAAGTGTTTAAGCCTTATCTTCGCAAACACGGCACATTCAAAAAGTACGTTTTGAGATGCTTCCACCGCTTCTTTTTCCATGCAGCTTCTGCAGCTGGCGTCCGGTAAAACAATAGGGCAATAGCATGTAAGAACTCCAACAACTAGGGAGAGGCTGCTGGTCTTACAAGGAGCTCACTTAATCCGTCACGATTGATCTGGGGTTCAAATGCGCTTGGGATAGCGCATCTGGCTATCCAGTAGTAGAACACAGAAGGAGAGTGGAGCTCGACCCATTCCTACTCTATTCTATTCATATTGAGGTACCCTTCCTTGCCAGCTAATCAGCATGGTAATTATCTAAGAATCCGCTCCTGACACCCGTACTAGTACTATCAAAAAGTGAGTCGATGCCAGTGATAACGAGGTAAGGCATTCCGTTAACAACCTTGAATGTACGGTCACTGAGCTCAAGGCTGGTATCGCTGCCCTGGTATCAGAATGAATAGTCACTTCTCTCACCATACCAAATCTTTGGTTGGCTTGGCGTCTCCCTGGTCTAAAGTATCCGGTCTAAATTCAAAGCGTGTGACGATTTCGGAATGCTTAGAAACTTGTTCATTTATAAACCCAGAATGTCTGAGTTTGATAGCAACTTTCATTTAAAACCAGAATTCTCTGAGTCTGATAGGAACTTTCGCGGTCTTACACCTTTCGGCGATATCTATTGTCACTATATGCTGAATAGCATTAAGTGATATGGTTGGAGTGGACCACACGTTCTAATGAGCGCCGCTCGCTAAAAGCTCTCTAGCTTTCCCGCAAGTGTGGTCTTTTCCAGGGTTCACCAGCACACAAATTCCTCAAGAATATAATGGGTGACTATAATGGGGTCAATATTTAGATATTTATTAACTATTCAGAGTAGCTATTCTATGTAAAACAATACTGAATCCTAAAACTCTTCAAAAGACAGGATTACTATTTTTTTGCTATTTTAAATACTTCGTTCGAACAAATTTTTGACGGTAAAGTTCTGTGGATTTATTAAGTTCCTTTAGAAGTTCCTTTAGTTGAAATTCCTTTAGAACAAAATTGTTAATTTAACATTGCTATTGAAAGCTTATTTTTCCGGTTTCCTGCTAATGGATTACTTTATCAGTGCTGTTCCTGTCAATTAAGCTGATCATTGAACCGGTTACTGGGCCATAAAAATTAATGAAACGATAATAAATCAGAATATTTATTGAATTTACATATGTAAATATTCTTATTGTATTATTGGCTGATATATTATTCACTAGATACTTGTTCGAGCTTTGCCTTTCATTTGTCGTGCGCTAATTGCAAGTGCTTGACATGTGGAGAGACCTACAAGCTCTAAACTCACTTCGAGAAGTGAAGTGTTTTTACGAGCAAGTTACTTAGAACAGAAATGAGGTCTAACATATTATTTTGCTGTGGAAAAGCGATCGCCTTTAGAAAATAATTTCTTTATTTTATTGTTTTTTTTTCTTTTTGATATTTGGTGAAATAGGAGCTTCTTTCTTTTCAACAAGGAAGAAATTAAATATTATATATGGAATAAATAATAATAAGAAGACTGAATTAGCAGCTCAATTAAAAGCTTAACAATATGGCAGCAGCGGTAGCAAACCTCACTCAAAGGACGGTGAAGCCACAGACTGATAACGGACATCCATTCATGTATAGACAGATGAATTGAGGACCTGGATATGCACTTAACGCAAAAACTAAGTGGACATGTGTGCTTTAGAAGCTTCCTGTACAGATTCCAGCACGACATTAGCCCGAATTGTGTGACCTATTCAGACTGAGTTAAAGGCTCTGAACATGTAGTCTTTTATTGACCTCGCTTTTAAGTACAAGGGAAAAACTTAAAATTACAACAATGAAAACTGGAAAGCCGTCAGCGAAGCGACAGCCTCAATCATGACGAAACTGAGACATATAGCGCAGGCTAGGCGTCCGTCAGTCCGTGTCATAGAGGAGTCTTAAATGGTTTATTACTCCTACAAAGTAATACTTAATCATAATCCGCAGGAGAGTCTGAAGTTCGGAGTAGGTTAGGTCTAGTGACTCGAAGTTCCAGACTCCGACTTTTGATGTTTTCCTCTGCTTAAAAAAAATCTCAATGGAAATGTCCCCTGCCTACCATAGTAAAATACATATTTTTGCTAATTTTTTTTAATCAACTTAGTTCTCTTCATGGGTGATACACTGATTATAGCGACCCTCCAACTTTTCGATACCATTTTTGTGGTACGATTTGTCTTTCGTTTCAAAATAGGTATCAGTTTCGGCGATCTTTTCTTCGTTCGACAAAAATTTTGTCCTAGCGAGCATTCTTTTGAGATCTGAGAAGAGGAAATAGTCGCTGGGGCTCAGATCTGGAGAATAAGATTCTTGTATTATATATTTTCCTATCTAATTTTATCTACTATTTATTTTTCATAATTTTTTTTTGTGAACCACCCTAGTAGCAACTCAGCATCGTTTACTCGGAAAAATTTTTAATTTTTATCATCAACTATAAAAACATACACTGCCATACGCAATATTGTGTTTAATGAGCATTTTATATGAACTGTTAAGATTGCGTGCCACACGTGCTTCATGAAATGGCATAAACGCTTGATGGGGGTAATGAGGCGGTAGTCGACCAAGCGCTTGTGGAGGTGGAAATCGAAAAAGAGTAGGAGTGACATATGGACATTTGCAGATAAAACTTAATGAGACAATTATTATTGCAGTGGACTTAAATGTTCGTATGTAACACAGTTTGATGGCCATGTGTCAAAACTCAAAGATATAAAAGACATAAATTATACATAACGAGTGTAAATATGTATAAGCGTATGCATGTCGATATGTAAGGCCAGTCGGCATTAGAGCTTTGCACAAGTAATTAATTCAAACACAAAATTAAACGACAGCAGACATGCAAGTGTATGAATAAATATGTGTGTATTTATTCATATGTTTGTATGTATGTACGTAGGTTCATATGGCATTACATATGTTAGCATGCCAATAAAAATTAACAACAAATAACGTCAGTTGCCATTTGCAGCTGTGCAATTGCAGCAGCCTTCTTTTCAATATATTTTCAATAAATGGCCTTTCAAATGTCAATGACTGACGGCGTTGTTGTTGTTGTTGTGTTGGGAAATTGTGTGGATTGAAAATGCTTTTAGATATACATACATACATATGTATATGTAAGTACGTGAGTACATATGTTCATGCAAGTGTCTAAATTCGGATATGTACATACATATTTGAATCCTAATTCTCCATTAGTCTGTAAGAATTAATGTTCATGGACTTAACTAAATAAATAAATATCGTCACCTAAAATGCAAAATAACGTAACATCACTTTTCACAAGTTTTACAGGCGAAGAAAAAATTATATTATAGATATCGCCCATATTGAAACAAAATTTGAGTTTTTGTTATGAAATGGTTATATATTGGTTGCATATTGGTTACATATTGGTTATATATTGGTTATATATGCGATATATATCGGTTATATCTGACAGCGGAAGCGCAAAATTTTATGCTACATTTATGTAACATGATGTAGTGAATCGTAAGCAATAAAATACTCAATTCTGAGTTTTGTTATAAAATGGTTATATATTGGTTATATAATGGTTATGTATTGGATATTTATTGGTTATATGTGACAGCGGAAGCGAAAAATTTATGTAGTGATAAGCAATAAAATACTCAATTCCGAGTTGTAGTTATAAAATGGTTATGTATTGGTTATATAATGGTTATATATTGGTTATATAATGGTTATGTATTGGATATATATTGGTTAAATGGGACAGGGGAAGCGAAAAATTGATGTAGCGGATCGTAAGAAATAAAAACCTAAATTTCGATTCCTTTGATAATATGTTGTTTTACATTTTAGGTGACGCTATGTATCTATTGTTGATATTTGTGTAAAATGGGCATTTCGGGAGTTGCTTGAAATATGTAATAAGTAGCAGGCGATCATTGTCGCCCTTAATAGTAAACTTAAATGAATTACTGAATGGATATGGATATGTAGAAGAAAGATATTCTTATTAACAACAGTCAGAGTCACAAGATATCACGAATAATGTAAAGTTTTTTTATTGAAACTGTTACAAAGTATATGCTCTAATATACCAGTTAGTTTAGCGAATATCAGTTAGTCCCACCGATATTTTTTCGGTTAGGAAAATGTAATAATATTTTTCAGTTAAATTGTGTCACCAACGGTACTTCCCTTTACAATTATTTTTGAAATTCTATAGTATTCTTGGTTTACAAAGTCTCTAACTGAAAAAAAACTCATATAACATAAGTTAGAGTATTGTTCTTTAGTTTAGCTGAAACATAAATTGTTGTTGTCTAAATTCAACAGTTATATTATTAATTAAAAATAGCATATAACAGCTGGGTGACAAACTCAGAGGCAAAAAGTAAATGCTTCACAACAAAGCTGCGGTCCCTAAATTCATTAAGAGCATCGTTACTGGTAACGAGATGTGGAAATATGACTAAGTTATTGAAACGAAAGTGTATGAAAAATTTTACTAGGAGTTACCATGGTTGTATTAGGCCAAAAGGAGTATATTTACAGGTAATAATAAATACTTGAACTAAAATTTATAAAAAAAACTCATATTTTTCTGCAGTCCGGGTCAAATTTGATCAGACCGTTTTTACAGCTATACAAAGGAAATTGGAAAATTACATAAAAATATGAGCAAACGACTAACTGAAACCTCTATGCTAAATTCCTTTCTGTTAAGCATCGAAAATGATAATCTTCTCTTATATGTAGGACTGATCTCTTGATTACAATACATTATTTCTAATACAAAAACGGTTATTGAACTTGATAACTTTCAAACTTATATTATGACAAATACAAAAACAATAGTCGATCTTAAACACCTTTCAAATTTAGTCACATTAATCTCAGCAATGCTACAGAAATTCCCTCAATTTATGAGCTATTTACAGCATAATAATACTCTTAACGAACTTCACTCAATTTTATTACCGCTCAGTTGTAACTCAAAGCTCATAAAAGTCAGTTGATAATAAAAAAATAAAAACAATTTCAATGCAGTCTTAACGGTTTAAGCAAACGCAAATCACTTATTTGATTTTTATTTACATTTTATCTTTATTTTGACTTCTTTATTAAACTCCACCTGCTTAATGCCTCAGTCAAGCCGCCAGGTGGCAACTTAAGGTAGTTAAGTATTAGTTATGCCTTTGGTTGCATCATTTATCACTGTCAGTTGTCATTGTTATTTGGTATACCTGTATGTGTGTCATAACTGTATACTACCTCAGCACAGCTGCTTTGCTTATGAGCGTGCGTGTGTGTGAGTGTGGCTGTAAGTGCAGGCGAGATTATGAATGAATGCGTAATGAAGATTTCATAAGATTATTTTGTGTTTCAACTGTGCACTTTTACTGCTTTTCTTCAATTCTTCATTTCTCTCTCTCGATTTCTCTTATCTTCGATTCTTTTATGACGCCCACAAATGCAGCACGTGTGTGGCCGCTTATCAGTTGCTCAGGCCTCTAACAGCCACACATGAGTATTTGTTGCTCTTAGCTGCAACGTGTGTGGGTTGAGAAATTTAATTTTGTGTGGGTGTGAATTTCAACGGAATTTTCAACTATTAAGTAACGTTATACAGTTATAATGTGTAAATGTCAGGCGTGTGGGTGTGTAGGTGTTGGGTGTATTAGAATCTTTTTAATTCGTGCTAGGGATTCAGACATTTAAGCGGCTTAATTTCGTTTACAATAGCTTCAATATGCATATGTATTGAGTTTACTTAGAGTTTGAAATATTTTGAAAAAGGAAATTAAATGCACATATTTTCAAAATATATTACTAGCCGATTGTGTCTTCTTTTTTAAACTTCAAATTAAGCAACCTTGGTCTTTGGCTAATAAATTTTTAATTGAAAGCCGCTTAACTTTCTAATTGAATGGCTGCTGCACTTCACACACACATACAAGTACACACACTTAAGCTCATTTTGAGAAAGGAAATTGAAATCGAATTCTCACAAGCTTTTAATTAATATTTGCATCAATTTTATGGCAGCAATTTATCACTTTTTATGCAGACGAGTGTATATAACAAAAAAAATACTTTCGAGCATTTACGTGGGAGGAAAATGAGTTTTTGTTTTGCATGTAAATTGATGCGAATACGAAGGTTGCTCTTACAGGTTTGTGCCTATTGGAGAAAGCTAGAAAATAAGTTAACTTCTATTAACTTAACTTGTGATTCTATTTCTATTTTAGAATGTTAGTCTAAGTAATTTAAATAAGTAATTACAGGGTAGGCCATTTAAAGTTGACCCTTTTGTTTCTAAAAAAAAAGAACAAAAGAAAACAATGTTTTTTGTTCATTTCAAAAAAAATTTATTTTGCTCCAAGGGGATTTGTTTCAGCTAATATTTAAAAATTAGATCGCATAAATGGGCACCTTTAGCTTTGACAGCTAAATGCACTTTTTTTTCGACATTTTCCATGACTTTGGCCAATGTTTCGGATGATATGGCGACTGTTTCACGTCGAATGTTGGCTTTCAGTTGAGCTAAGGTCTTTGGCTTATTAGCGTATACCTTGGATTTCAAATAACCCCACAAATAAAAGTCTGGTGGCGTCAAATCTGGTGATCTCGGTGGCCAGTCAACATCACCATTTTCGTTTTCAGCCATTTCGATGGCCCATTTGCCAAAATTAAGGCGTCGCGGATAATCAGCTGGGTTTAGTTTTTGTGCCATTTGAATTTTATATGGAAACATCTTCAAATCTTTATGAATTATGCGTCGGAGAGTGGTGCGAGAGATGTCTAATTCCTGAGAGCGGCGATAACTCGATGTCGATGGAGTCTCCTCAATACTGGCTCGTACAGCTTCGATATTTTCATCAGAACGTCTTGTGCGTTGTCTGGATGCATGACTGGCATTACTGAGATTACCGGTGTTCACAAATTTTGCGTATAAAGACTTAATTGTGTTCTTAACTGGAGCACTTTTCACTTTATTTTTTTTGCGAAACGCACGTTGAGTTAACACAATTGAAAAGTTATTTTGAATATAAAGCTGAACAATTTCAGCGCGTTCTTTTGGAGTGTACTGTTCCATGGTATAAATTGTCTTCGAATGACGCTTCTAACGCGGTATGACATTAGCCGATTTGTCAGCGCTGTTAAAAGTTACAGCGTTGCCAGATGGGTCAACTTTAAATGGCCTACCCTGTATTTGCATGGTTTGCCAATATTCACTATCTTCAAGTAAACACAACTTCGTATTGATTATACCAGTTTATGCGAGTTATACCAGTTATATTTTCAATTGGCTAATCTTCACAACGTGTTAAATCGATAGTTTTTTCGTTATAATAGTTTATACATTTATACCAGTTTACATTATTTATCTAGTTATCTTTTCATATCTACTATTCACCAAACAGAATAAATTTATTTATACCAGTTCTATACAATTTTTTTTAATTATACCAGTTTAGACGATTTATGCCAGTTATATTTTCAATAGACTAATCTCTACAATCAGTCAAATTGATCGTTTTTTGTTATACCAGTTGATATACATATTTATACCAGTTTACGTTATTCATATAGTTATAACGGGTGATTTTTTTGAGGTTAGGATTTTCATGCATTAGTATTTGACAGATCACGTGGGATTTCAGACATGGTGTCAAAGAGAAAGATGCTCAGTATGCTTTGACATTTCATCATGAATAGACTTACTAACGAGCAACGCTTGCAAATCATTGAATTTTATTACCAAAATCAGTGTTCGGTTCGAAATGTGTTTCGCGCTTTACGTCCGATTTATGATGAGGCTCATTTCTGGTTGAATGGCTACGTAAATAAGCAAAATTGCCGCATTTGGGGTGAAGAGCAACCAGAAGCCGTTCAAGAACTGCCCATGCATCCCGAAAAATGCACTGTTTGGTGTGGTTTGTACGCTGGTGGAATCATTGGACCGTATTTTTTCAAAGATGCTGTTGGACGCAACGTTACGGTGAATGGCGATCGCTATCGTTCGATGCTAACAAACTTTTTGTTGCCAAAAATGGAAGAACTGAACTTGGTTGACATGTGGTTTCAACAAGATGGCGCTACATGCCACACAGCTCGCGATTCTATGGCCATTTTGAGGGAAAACTTCGGACAACAATTCATCTCAAGAAATGGACCCGTAAGTTGGCCACCAAGATCATGCGATTTAACGCCTTTAGACTATTTTTTGTGGGGCTACGTCAAGTCTAAAGTCTACAGAAATAAGCCAGCAACTATTCCAGCTTTGGAAGACAACATTTCCGAAGAAATTCGGGCTATTCCGGCCGAAATGCTCGAAAAAGTTGCCCAAAATTGGACTTTCCGAATGGACCACCTAAGACGCAGCCGCGGTCAACATTTAAATGAAATTATCTTCAAAAAGTAAATGTCATGAACCAATCTAACGTTTCAAATAAAGAACTGATGAGATTTTGCAAATTTTATGCGTTTTTTTTTTTTTAAAGTTATCAAGCTCTTAAAAAATCACCTTTATGTCAATATCGGCAATTCTTCAAAGAGAAAAAATTATACCAGTTTTTATACGATTTTTTTATATAATTATACCAGTTGGAATGATTCATGCAAGTTTTTTTAAGATATACTGTCATATAAAAGATTTTTCATATATAACTTGAGTTTTATCCGTTAGTTTGTATGACAGCTCTATGACATACATAGCTTACCAAGCATTGATCTGAACAGTTTCTTTAAAAATTCTAGCGATGCCTTGCGTAATAACCTATGCCAAATTCTGTAAAAAATATAAAAATTTTCCATACAAAATCATGATTTTGATTCAGTTCGTATGACAGCTATGTATATAATATAGTATTGCGGTATCGCTTCGATTCCAAACAATTTATATTTATGTTTCATAAGATCTCCTTTGTTGCCTTTTGGTTCTTAAAAGGCCTTCGGCGAGTTTATTGACTTAGGATACGCATATATGTATGTATAATTTATATAGTATGTATATAAATATATATTTTGGACTCCTAAATTTACCACACCCTTATCAAAATTCAATAATTCACATCGTAAATCATAAAGCTTCCAAATTAAGCTTTGACCTGTGTAATTATAATTAACAGCATTATTTACTAGTTATAAATTTAAAGCATGATTAATTCACACAAACATACACACATGCATTTCATCAATGATGAAATTTTGGCATAAAGTATCTCTAATCCTACATATACATATGAGTATATACACACAACCATATCTTTCAATTTAATCTAAAGAGGCAGCTACAACTCACTGCGCTCTACAGAAACACTCATGCCCCTTCCAGTATGAGCAACTCGATATCAAAACTTCCTCAAACAGTTATTCGTACAGTTATAAAATGGCTATCCTAATAACTTCTTCCCAATTTTAGTGCAGCAATTAATCTAAAGCATCAGTTAAAACCTACTGTGGCGAGGTCTAAAATGGTATCGGCGATATTTATGCATTCTTGCTCATAATTACGAAAATTCTATGTTATGCTCCAAAAAGGGAAATTTCTCAATTAAGTGTGAAATTAGATTTGACCAAACGCAATCTAGATAATGTCGCTAAGAAATCTAAATTTCAAATTTCTATGTTTAAATTGCGGTTGCCGTTATGTTGGCTGACCTTTGCTCTAATTAACCAAAACTAGCTGCGGAAGTGGTGGGAAATTGCAGACAAAGGAAATAACATTGGCAACATAAATTTGATTGTATGAGGTTATTTAGGAGGTATAAGATTTATTATGTTTATGTATGCGTATGTACAAGTATATATGAAAGTATTTATACATTAGAGGTTATTGTGGGTGTCTTTTGAGGCAGATTTATACTTTAGATAATATTTCGAGAGTAAATCAGTTGTGTAGGGTATTTACTTAGCAGCTAAAATGCGAGGGTGCTATTGAAAAATATATGTAAATGTTTTGCATTTAAGAAAGTATACAAGTATATCTAATATAATTCTGTTTCAAAAATTATTTCATATAAAAAAGTATGAATTCATTTCACCAAGATTCTTTGTTAGCAAATTATTTTGAATTTTTAGTTTAATATGGCAGGGAAATGCAAGCCTGAAACTGTAATGGTCGAAATATTTATTGTGAAGACAGTATTAGCTTCAAAAGGGATTAGCCTATGGGCATTACAGGATTGCTAAGACCACACTAAAGGAAAATTATGTTAATAAAAATGTCAAAAATAAGTGTAAATAATCTTCATACATTTTACAAAACATTTCTCACAAAAATTTGCTTGAGCTATTGTCCTATCTATCTGAATACCTTAGATACTTTTCCTATTCAAGTCTAGCACCTTGACTATAAGTGCTTACATTGAGAGCTCTGTAAGTTTCAACCCACCTACGAGCCTCTGATTGTTCAATAGATGGCTTTAGGAAACTTTATCTTGTGTTGTTACTATACGTGCCATTGGGTTCAGAAATATGGGGTTCGAAAGATAATATTTCCAATTAACATAGTCTACCGTTAAACAATTTTGTGATTGCTCATCTCACTGTTGTTCGAGCACGCGTCAAAGATGGGCTTCAGCAAAGAGAAAATCTGCCAAATTTGTTCTTCAATTAAGGTGAAAACGCAAACTATGCGGCTGAAAATATGAATAGTGTTTATGGTCCTGATACTATTATATTTAATTATGCGATGTTTCAGTTTAGCCCATTCCGTTCCTTCAAGTCAAATATACATAAGGTTCTGGGAAGCAAACTGTTGAAAATACTGATAAAGAAATGAAAATTATATAGTCTGGCCGTCAGGTAAGCACTGTTTCGATTGCTGAGCTGAGGACTAGGAAGGCAGAAAAACAGTTTGGTACAAGCATCCATCTGTGAGCCGCTGCTGAATACCAAAAAATCGATCCACTACTAAGGCAAATGGTTACGGGTGATGAAAAGTGGTTCACTCACTACAAAGTCAAGGAAAAACGATCGTGGCCGAGTTACAGTGAACCGGCGCAAACGGTGACCAAGCCACTAGCAGTCGATCAGTCAGGAAGGGTATACTATATACGAGTACTTGTACTTGGGATTAGAAGCAAAACATCTACTTAAGAATAAACTTTTAGCACCTTTCTGTACTGTCAAAAAATGGCGGTCCGAAGAAAGCAAACGCCACGAGGTGAAAGTGCATATCAAACTCAGTATTTATGAGTAGTTTGAGCTGCAATGTGTATGTGTTTATGAGTAGTGTATAAAGTTTAACACCAAAAAGGCCACTTAACTCGAGTTTAAATCCCCACGTGAATGTGTATGTTTACCTAAGTGAGTAAGGTTACTGTTTAGTGTTTAACATCAAATAAGCCAATAAACTCGAGTTTGAGCTGCAACGTATATGCGCATGTTAAACTCTGTGCTTATGAGTAGTGTTCAGTGTTTAACACTAAAAAAATCAATAAACTCGACTTTGAGTTTGAGAAAGCAAATGCCGAGACATGACCAGCTTTTACCAACAGGGGAGTAATTGTGTTAAATCAGGACAACTCCAGGCTATATAGGCCAATAGTGACTCACCATAAGCTCTTGAAACTTTGGAGGGATTTTTTTGGGCATCCACCTGATAGTTTAGACCTGCCATCAAGTGATTATTACCTGCTCCTGGCTATGGCGAATGATATTGCTGTTGAAAAAATCGTTTCAAGAGGTGCTTATGAAGCCGACTGGTATAATTTTTTGTCATTAGGTATAAAAGTCTCTCGAATAAATCGATGCATATTTCACTTAAGTCGCAAAATTCTAACTATATGTTAAATAAAATCGCCAATTTAATAGGAAAATAATTGATTTCTTTTCATTATGAAGACCTTAGAAGTATATATTGGTGAGTATTGGTAAAATTGAAAAATATTAAATTACAAATGAATTTTCTGTAACAGAAAATGCGAAATTTATAGCGCTTCGGTAATTGCTCTGAGAGTCTCATATATGGACAGTAGTTGCGCTGGGTATTCCGGTATTCCGTTAGGATTTCATACCCTTAATTTTCGTGCATATTTCACAAACAACGCTATGAGCGTATGCGTTGGAGTATGAAATTTGTAGATAGCTAAGTGGAGGGATGTACATTTGTATGAATATGTACACATACTTATATTGTATATTCAGAGGCAGTAGGTCGTGGGCATTATGCTTTTAGTTATGCTATTTAACCAGTGTTTATGCCAAACATTTATGCGAAGTGCAAATGCCGATCAGCTGCTTGCGCACCCACCGACGCCGAATGCGGGCAAGTAAACACAGCAATTTGCATGCAAACATACAAACACACACACAGATAAAGTTTTATTTATATGTGTGTATGTGTGTGTTGGCGACTAAAAGCATTGAAATTCCACAAATGCATTGGGCAAGTACAAAGTGCGCATCCAAAGGTATGTAAGCACGGGTAATTCACGTGCCTCCATCGATTATTTCATACAAATATTACTTCGTATGTGTGTGTATGTGTGCTTGTATGCGTGTAATTACATCGGCGGATTTCTCGTTTCGCTGGCGATAATCAAATCATGTATGCCGGTAAACAAATGGGCGAATACGCCTGCGCCCGCACCCCCGCCTGCTGGGTTGGCGCGTTAAGTTGCGTAAACACAACCACACATTTACATACAAACTCATATGTATATGTGTTTGCGCGGATGTGAGTATTTGAAAATACAATTTTCATTTGATTTATTCACTGCACTCATTGATGCATCAAATATCGTATAAATAAATTATTTGTGCGGTAATTGAATCGCATATCGGTGAAAAACGGCATTACGATGAAGTTGATAAATATGCGAGCCGCAGAATATACCATGTATGACCGGCGGAATATTAAAAATGCAAATAAAAGAAATATTGAATGAATGCATTTGTGGTTGCAGGAAATATATATGTATACCGCTATAAGTATGCAAAGTTACAGCAATGCATGTGCTCATAGTAGGGCGGGCTTTAAATGTAAATAGAAAATATCAAATTTTGTATCCTGTGATCGGTTTGGTTGAAGAAATTTGACCAGTTCGCTTCGCTATGGCACTTCAAGTTATAAAAACTCAATAATTTTCTTTAAAAATGCAGATGAGAAAGCCACTACAAAGTTATCACGCTGAGTTCGCATGTATATGAGAGTATAAGTGGCCTAATTGAAGTGGGATAATTGCTTGTGACTCCATTTCTATTTCTTAGACTAACATATCTAAGTATTTTAATCAGTTATTTGCTCGGTTTGCCAATATTTGCTATCTTCTGAATCAAACACAACTTCTAATTGATTATACCAGTTTATGTGAATTATACCAGTTATTTTTTTGATTGGTCAATATGCACAAACTATCGAAACTTTTGTTTTTTATTATACCAGTTTATATATTTATACCAGTTTATGTTATTTATCTACTTATCTGCAATTTCCACAATTCATCAAACCGAAGAAAATTTTAATTTTAATATACCAGTTTTATGAATTATTATACCAGCTTACATGATTTATGCCAGTTTTTTATTCAACTTATTCTACCCACTACCGATTTAAAATGAGTTTATAATTATTGGTCTAAGTAAAATCAATTAGTTGCACGGTTGCCAATGTAGTATTCTGAAGTAAACACAACTTCTAATTGATTATAGCAGTTTATGTGATTTATACCAGATATTTTTTCAATTGGCCAATGTGCACAAACTGTCAAATCTACAGTTTCGTTATACCAGTTTATATTATTTTAATAGTTTTCTGCCCATCTCTTCAATTTATTATAGTGAAGGCATTTTACATATTATTATACCTGTTTTATATATGATTATAACAGGTTGTAGAAATTATGCCAGTGTTTTATTCAATTTACCGATTTGAAACGAGTTTACACTTGAATTTATTATTTTATGCGACTCCAAGTCAGTTTATATATCAATTTACAAAAGGGTTTACAGTTATTTGTTCAACTCACCTATCTACACCTTCGCAGAATCGACAATTTTAATATTGTTATACCAGTGTTTGCTATTTATACCAATTATTTGTCCGACTTTTTTTATATAATCAATATCAATAATTTCTATTAATTTTGTCAGTTCACGCGATTTATACCAGTTATATTTTTGTTCTGTTATTCTCTAAATTTTCCAAAGTTGAGGACAGTTTCTGAATAATTGTCAGCTTTTATTTTATTATACCAGTTTAAGTGATTTATACAAGTTTTTGAACGAATCATTGATCTCAAAAACTTTACCAAATTTTTTATTTTATTATACCAGTTTAAGTGATTTATACCAGTTTTTTAAACGAACCATTTATCTCCAAAGCTTTTCCAAATTGATTTTAGTTACAATTGGAGACGTTGGGTGTATAGAAATTCCTTTACAGGCACATCTCAACAACTCTTGAGAAGCACCACGGTCTGTATGTACTACATATACTATACAGCAATGGCGATTAGTACCATCAATCTTTAACAAATTTTACCGTTTTACTCGAAGAACCACCCTAACTCGAAAAATTTTAAGTACTGGTATAACTCCAAATCAAAGCTAAATAAATCCACAAATTCACAAATACCTATTTACACTGAGTTTCAACCGCAGAAAAAGCGATTTGGCGAAATAATTAAAAAAATAACACAAATATCCTAAATAAATTATAATTTGAAATATACGTTTGATGCAATTACCGACTCAATCAGTCGAATTGGTTTATCTAATCTGGTTGATTTCTTTTTTCATATAAATATAGAAATTTATATAACTATTCATTAAGAGTACAATAAAAAGCCAACCGCAATTCTCAACTAAGCAATTAAATATATGATAATGATCACAATTATTGTTGCTACTGTTGTTGTGCAATTACATAATGATGTTCTAAGCCTGTAATTATTTTCGCGTTAAAATTTACAATTGAAGCTCAGAAAATGACCGCACACAATCCACACATTTACTCGTCACTAATGAGTTCACACAGCGAATAACCTCACAAAAGCTACAGGAGCCGGCTAAACTTTAAAGCGGTTGAGTTAACTGAGTCTATGAATGAGAACTGGACCGCTAATCGGTCATGTTTGACCAGGTAAAGGGTATCGTGCGAAGAGCTTGAGATTTTAGAGCAAAATCTCATGAAAAATTTTGGAAGTCGTTCAAAAAAGAGTAAAATAGTTGTTAAATGAATAAATCCATCATTACATCTTGTCACCGGAGAAGCATTTTCCATATCATTGCAATCAGGTAACGTTTGAGATTAATGTCATTTAGATTCCAGCGAACAGAATTCACTGAAAAGTCTATTAGAAAGTTTCAGTCTTAGTAAGTAGATGGAGGCGTTTTAAATCAGCTGTGTTGCTAGGTTCTGATCTCAAGCATTATGAGCGAACGAAGTCCACTCCATTTCCATTTATAGCTTTTCCACTTTTTATAAAAAATTCGAGTCGAAGTCTTACTTTTTGTCAACAACTGACCAGTGTTTAGTGAACCTGTAAAATTATTATCTAAATTTGATTTGACAGCTTTAAGCCTTAAACCAGCAAAATCGAACATTTATCGAATAATAAATTTAATGCGTTAATGTCCTTAAACATGAACACAATGCGTCAAAAAATTATATTAACTCCATAATTTCCATTAAAAAAGTTAATGCCATCATTCAATTAAAGTTTGTCACCTAAAATAATTGCTGCGAACGCATATAAAATACCCCCCACAAAGCAAATTAATGGCTTTATCAAAATGTATTAAATTTAATGGCGAAAAACAATGCGAACTCAATTATGCCAACAAAAATTATAACACCACACATAAAAAAGGATTTGTATATATGTACGCAGCTATTGTTAAATACAGTTAGTTGCCGCAAATAAACTAAAAAAACTGAAGTTTTATGGTCATGCCAACGTTTATTATAAATTCCGACGCGTTAATTGTTATTGCAAAAATGCCTGACGCCGCTTTCAAAAATTCAATTTCAAATAATTTTTCCGAATTTTTTCAGCGCAGCGCTAAAAAGCATTGATAAAATATCGATATATGCAATTTGTAAAATAATAAAAGTGACAAAAAAAAGACAAAGAAAAAGTGAAATTAATAGATTTTAACAAAAGCGGGAAAAAGCCCGTGAAATAAGCGGACTATAAAGGCTAAGCGAGACAAAAAGACGGCACACAAAGCGTAACACGTACTTATGATACGGTTCAATACTTTTTGTCAGCACTGTGTGAGGGAAAAAAAACTATTGCGAAACTGCCAAAAACACGTCGATCGAAGAAAAAACAGTGTTCGACAATTAAGCTGTAAAAAATCAGTGAAAAGTTCAGTGGATAAACACACTAAGGCTTACATATAAGCGCGATTTTGAACGCAACATGCTGTTTGTATGCACTCGTAACGGTTACTGCAACTAGCCCTGCTGGGAAAAAGTAGGTCTATGATCATCTTATTTTTAAACAAAAAGTAGATTTTGTATTGCGCCAAACCTTGAAAGACAACCGCGAAAAGCGAATCGACACCACCTCTTCGCCGATTTCCAAACATAATAGCTTATGACAGCATGGAAAGGAGCTGACTTTATGCCGCTAAGTCTGAATTTAGTATCCTCGTAAAACTAATATGGTTGCTTAACGCAATACCAAAAGCTCGGTCAGGATCGGAAAGGTCCTCTCCGAGCCGTTCCGTTCGATATCAAACGAGGTTTCAGACTAAGCGACTCCCTATCTTGTGATTTTTTCAATTAACTGCTAAAGAAAAAAATTCGAGCTGCAGAGCTGAATCGAGAAGGTACAATCTTCTGTAAGAGTGTGCACTTGCTGTCGTACGGCGATGATATTGACGTCATTGATCCAAAGAGTCGCGCCATTAGTTCTGCTTTCTCCAGAGTGGATAAGGAAGGGAAATGGGTCTGATGGGAACGAGAGCAAGACGAAATATTTGCTGTCATCAAACAAACAGTGGTCGAATTCGTGACTAGGCTCCCACGTCACTGTTGACAGTCGTAACTACGACGTTGTGGATAATTTCGTCTATTTAGGAACCAGTGTAAACACCACCAACAATGTCAGTCTGGAAATCCAACGCAGGATTACTCTCGCCAACAGGTACTACTTTGGACTAAGTAGGCAATTGAGAAGTAAAGTCCTCTTTCGACGAATAAAAATCAAACTCTATAAGTCATTCATTATTCTCGTCCTGCTATATGGTGCAGAGGCTTGGAAGATGACAGTATCTGATGAGTCGACGGGGGAAGCAGAGGTTGGAAAGACCAGGTTTAACAGACCCTGGGTTCAATTGGAATCTCAAATTTGCATCACATAGTAAAGAGAAGAAACGACTGGAGCGCTGTTAACTGGCTATAATCGCGTAAGCGGTGTCTGCGCCAGTAAAGAAGAAAAAGAAACCAACCAATTTTTGATTTTCTTTTGAGAGGGACCTAAAATGTATAGGTCACATGATAAGTAGAGGAAAAGCTCTGTTATGTTCGTTAAAATATAGAAGAATCACTTACAGGAACACTTGCTGGTGATCATAATGTACTGAGTTTAAAAGTCTTTCTAGACAATAAGCTTTACATAAGTGCTTCCGAATCAAAGTGACTTTGAAGTAAAGCTAAGCCATCTCTTGAAGGTTGACATAGCCTTGAGAGTTTAACATCGTTATGGGTGACAAACACAATCGATAGCAGAGAATAACTCTATATCTAATAAATCTATGGTAGCATTTGTTTCAGACAGTATATTGCAAGAGCTCATGAAAAGGAGAGGAAATGAGGTGAAAATTTTATAGTTTTCAAGTTCTTAGTTGTCTCTCTTCGCCTGTCAGCCTTAGAGTGCCAGGGCAACAGCTCAGTTCGAAGCTTTAGCGAAGAATGGATAGAAAACTGCGGGTAACAAAGAAGAAAAGAGTAGTGCTATGACAACATGGATGGGAATTAATATGTAGAATCCAGATTAAGAGTGAGCCTTCGTCCAAAAACGATTATAGAAAGCGGTCGGCGATGATGGTTGAAGAATTGACAGCAGAAGTAGAAAAAATGCATATAACCCGCATTGAAAGTATGAGTTAAGGAAGAATTTGATAAGAAATATCTTCCCACGTGTGCCTCACATGGACCACTGATTCCATTACCCGTTATTTAGTTTTCATTGTTAGTCGTGTTGCTATTGTTCCCTCTGTCGTTTTGGCAAAGTTTGCTCGTCTCACCGCAAACTCAGTCGCGCCGACACCGCGACGTTTGGCGGTAACATGCTTTTCCGCTTGTCAAAGTGTTTACTTTCGCGCTTTTTATTTCCTTTGTGATGCACACGCATACACACAAACCCTCAGACATACACAGAGACGAACTTGTGCAGCCTCAGACACAGACTGTCATGTGTATTGTGGTGAAAATGAAAGGAAAACTGTTGAAAGTCCTCATGCCGATGATTGCCATAACGGCGTGTGAGGCGTTGTCTGCGTATGCATACAAAACAACAACAACAATAACATTGTGACAAACTATAACTACACGCGCAGTAAGAGCTTCGTTTGTCGGTAAAAAAAAGAGGCACAACAAAGAGGTCGGCGCCGTTACGCGTTTTTCTACACAAACGCCAGTCGCTTTTTGCCAGCGCTGACAATGAAACTCATTCGCCATCATTCATGACTTTTTTTAATCCTCTGCATTTTCAATTTTTAACGGTTTTTTCAGCCGCCATTCCAGCTACGTTTTTTTGCTGGTGAAAAAGTTTGCTGAGTATTATGTTTTCGCGTGAAATTATGCTCATGTGTGAGTACTTTACACCATATCCGATGTGGGTATATGAACGAGTTTGAGAGTACCAGGTGTGTTAATAGCGGGGTTTTACATTGAGCTGATTCGATTGGGCCACATTGGTGCTTGGAAAAGTTGAAAATACCACCGAGGCCATGAAATTATACAATCGAGTCTAAATCGCGTTCTTTAAGCACCTGAAATATCAAGTTCTCGGAGAATGCAGTTACTTTTTTATCGATTTAGATTATTTTCAAGCTTTGAAGATGCACTTGTGGGAGAAGCTTTGTGGAACATATTCAGTTTTAGATTCGTAATTACTCAGAGCGATAAGTCTTTTTCACTGTTCCAGCCTTTTCGTGCAACAAAAAGGCCGCATGATCATTTCTATAGAACGCAAGACTTTAAAGACTTCACAAATACCTTCTAGTTAGAAACCAAGTTTCAACTTTCACTCTCTTTGAGCTTGCCTCTGAAGATTTTGATAACATGATTAGTTTTCATAGAGTTAAAACTAATTATACTCCGAAACTTGGCAGAGATCTGGCAGTATCCCAACATGAATCCAAAAAGTCAAAAATGGTTGACTGCCATTTTTATATAACCAGGTTCTATAAAACCACGAGATTCCCAAAAGTGACGCGGGTATTTATTTCCTCTTTTGTCTGATCATGTCCTCATTGTAAAACCCTTTATATTTCGATTATTATGTTAAAGAGTTCGAGTGCAGTTTCTGGGGTAATTTTTTACAAATTAAGTAGCATAAAAAATATATTGCTTTTCAGGCAATTTTATGCTGAAAGGGTTCCAGTACAACTTATTTGCATAAATTGTATTCAAGATTCAAATCAGTGAACAAGGGCTTCTTTGTTATGCTTCACAAGAGGAACAATTGAGATCATTATTAACGTTTATCAGAGCTTTATTCAAAATTCATAAAATGAATTTGGTAGCTTCGGAATAACTTATTGGAAATGAAGGGAATGAGAAGGAGAAAACAATAAACAAGAGCTTCCGAATCAAAGTGAATACGAAATAAAGCTAAAGATCTCTTGAAGGCTGGATATTGTTTTGGGAACTCAGTATCATTTTGGACAAAAAAGACAGTGATGGATAATTCCATGGGTAATTGTTCTATGATGGCAAATGCCCAACTATACCATCGCAGAGGCTTTAAGCTTTTGACGTCTCAAATAGCAACTATTAGGAGTTTCATATAGTCCCAGAAAGTTATAAGTTATAGCGAACCGAAAACATAGCGTTGATAATTGTAACAGAATATACTAATTTTTGTTTGAATCCAACAACAAATTTTTATACATTTTATGATTTTGCGATACGAACAAGTTGGCAGTCCTCTGTATATGTATGTATGTATGGATACGTACTGTTTAATATCTTGCATTAGTCAAGGAGCATTGTTATACCCTATAAATACTAAATAAGAATGCGGACCTAGACATGACCAAATCCTTTTTTTCTAAGAAATATTATTGAATTTTTGATTTATACTCATTTTGGTTTGTCATTTCATATTTTTTGCTTTCGTTCGGTGCATGGGCCCAACTTGAGCTGTCTAGCGATCCCGATTTTCAAAAGAAAATTTTGTTCGGCAAAGAGGCTCACTTTTGTAGCTAAAGGGTGATTTTTTAAGAGCCTGATAACTTTTTTTTAAAAAAAAACGCATAAAATTTGCAAAATCTCATCGGTTCTTTATTTGAAACGTTAGATTGGTTCATGACATTTACTTTTTGAAGATAATTTCATTTAAATGTTGACCGCGGCTGCGTCTTAGGTGGTCCATTCGGAAAGTCCAATTTTGGGCAACTTTTTCGAGCATTTCGGCCGGAATAGCCCGAATTTCTTCGGAAATGTTGTCTTCCAAAGCTGGAATAGTTGCTGGCTTATTTCTGTAGACTTTAGACTTGACGTAGCCCCACAAAAAATAGTCTAAAGGCGTTAAATCGCATGATCTTGGTGGCCAACTTACGGGTCCATTTCTTGAGATGAATTGTTGTCCGAAGTTTTCCCTCAAAATGGCCATAGAATCGCGAGCTGTGTGGCATGTAGCGCCATCTTGTTGAAACCACATGTCAACCAAGTTCAGTTCTTCCATTTTTGGCAACAAAAAGTTTGTTAGCATCGAACGATAGCGATCGCCATTCACCGTAACGTTGCGTCCAACAGCATCTTTGAAAAAATACGGTCCAATGATTCCACCAGCGTACAAACCACACCAAACAGTGCATTTTTCGGGATGCATGGGCAGTTCTTGAACGGCTTCTGGTTGCTCTTCACCCCAAATGCGGCAATTTTGCTTATTTACGTAGCCATTCAACCAGAAATGAGCCTCATCGCTGAACAAAATTTGTCGGACGTAAAGCGCGAAACACATTTCGAACCGAACACTGATTTTGGTAATAAAATTCAATGATTTGCAAGCGTTGCTCGTTAGTAAGTCTATCCATGATGAAATGTCAAAGCATACTGAGCATCTTTCTCTTTGACACCATGTCTAAAATCCCACGTGATCTGTCAAATACTAATGCATGAAAATCCTAACCTCAAAAAAATCACCCGTTATAAAAAGTCATCTCTCGACGAACAAAGACCATACTCGATAAGCCACTCATTACTCCCGCCCTGCTGTATGGTGCAGTAGCAAGGACGATGACAACATCTGATAAGTCGGTGTTGCGATTTTTTTCGAGAAAAAGTTCAGCACAAGATTTATAGTGCTTCGGATATTGACAACCGCGAATACTGCAGTCAGTGGAGCGATGAGCTGTATGAGTTATGCGGCGACATTGACATAGTTCACCGTATGAAAGGACAGCGGCTACGCTGACTTGGTCAAGTTGTCCGAATGGACGAAAACACTCCAGCTCTGAAAGTATTTGACGCAGTACCCGCGGGGAAGCAGAGGAAGAGGAAGACCTCAACTCCTTTCGAAAGACCCGAAGGACCTGGTTATACTTGGACTCTCCAATAGTCACTAAATAGTGAAAAGGAAAAGTGATTGGCAACTTAAAAAACAAAGTTGTCACGTTTGAAGTGATGATAATCCATAATCCATTGTTGAGCCAACGTTATATCACCAAAAAGCTCTATGAACAGAGGAAATCATTGGTTCCTGTTTCTTTAAAACTGAAGCCGGCTGCTATGTTACAGTCAATGGGTAATGCTATAGACGTATGATTAATGACTTATTGGTACCTGAATTGGAGGATGTTGCTGTGAATGGCTTTTGTATCCTACATTGACAGCGCTACATGACATACAGCCATATTGGTGGCTTATAGCCAATAGGTGTTTGGGCTGACCCTCTGATCAAATTTGACCCGGACTGGTCTATTTAAATTGTCCGCACTAAGCGAATCAATAGAAATTTCATTTCTTTTAAAAACCTCTTTTTCATTTGACATTTGAATCTAGTTCCATAACTGAGACCTCTTTTCAAGATAAAAATTGATGACATTTTTGAGCAAATGACTAGCAAATTTAAATTTATTCACAGAGTTAGTGATTGCATATAAAATCTTCTTGCTCAATGTTTATTCTTATTTTACACGTCTTCTTACGAGGACTAAGTGACTCATTTTAGCGAATGCTTTCTACGTACAAATAGTATATTGAGTAGTTGATAGATTCGCTGTCGTGAAATTGTCAGAAGAGTCGTAAGAATTGCGTCGGTTTTACTTTGTCGACTATATTTGTATTATATGTATACACTTGGTTTTCATGGCCATTTTTAGTGTATGCCCTCGACGTTGATACAACTTCTAGGCAACTTTGAAACTTTTTTCTCGTAATCGACATTTCATTGAGTTTGAAACTTCAGATTCTGTAGAACTAACTGTTGGGATTATTTAAAAATACTAAAAAATTGTCAATTACTATGAAGAATATGTGAAAAGCTTCAATTTGGACTAAGAGTCAGGCTATATACTATAGACAATCTCTTTCATATCTCTCAAGGCGAGAGTATTTATGGCATACATTTTGAGGCATAGAATTCATTATCTGCAATATCAGCTTCCACAGCAGAAGTCAGCACCAAAAATCTTGCTATTCCGAGCCGTGATTGCCAACTTGATTTAAGCCTCTCAATTTTATAAGCATCATGCTCAGATTTCATTTCAGCTCAAGTTTTCGGCAATTAAGCGAGTGTAACCTTGTACAGCGAACTTTCAACTCGCAATTTATTCTAACAAATTTTGACTAATTATATTCGCAATTAGCCACTGCCGTCAGTGAGGCTGAGACTTCCGCTTCCAATTTCGAAGCATTGTTAATTTATTATAGCCATGATAGTAATAAGAGCACATAATTCAACGCCTTTACAACTAGTTGTACATATTAATTTATATTTTGCTGACTCAAGTCAAAAGTTTTGCTAACCTAACATATACTTAAGTATATACATACATATTTATGTGTTTGCGTCTGCAATAAAATGCCAACTATAATTATGTGTGAAAACAAACCCCATTACATTAGCAGCCACCAAAGTTAAAATGTTAAAATGCTTTTTTTTTCCACCCAAAACTAAAGAGATAAATTTTAAGTGGGAATATGGGAAGAAATGAAAACATGCGCTTTCTGCTGGCCAAAAATGGTATGCAATGAAATGTACGCCCCCTACAAACAGCGCAAACAGCAGCGGAAAGCGTTTTTTATCGAAATACACAACTGCATTTGTCCATATGTATGTATGTATGTTTGTGTGTGTATGAGCATAATAGCTGCTGTCAGACAAATGAAATGCAGTGAGGGTCACGCGTGTGAATGTGGGAATTGTGTGCGGCGAGGCGAATTGCAGTGCGGGGCGAGTGTGGCTCGGCGCATCTGCCGACTTCCGAGACGAGTGAATTGCAGCTGGCAACTTTTTTTCGTTTCTGTTTTTTGACACCGTTTTGTGAAACAAGCATTTTAAATGTGCGCAAAGCATATGCTTTTTATTTAAAAATATATATGTAAGTATATATTTACTATATATACAATGTACATATGTATATATATATTCATTTATTTATATATATATCTGCTATAAGTAGTTATATTTATATATATATATATATAACCCACATATTATATTCATTTGCCGGTAATATGAGCGCTGCTCGGTTTTTAGCCTGTCAGCAGTACGGCTTTGGCAGTCAGACTGATGCAGCGTCTGCGGTTTATCGCCACAGACTGGGTCAATTGCGTACCACTAAGTCATTGTAATCGTCGCCGCAACAGTCATCAGTCAGTCAGTCACTTAGTCAATCTAAGAACAATTGAAAAGTTGAAAGACTTCTTCGCGCTCATTGAAAGCTTTATTGGCTTTTGCAGTAATTTTACTTTAATTGCCGGGGATTGAGCATTTGTTTGTGTTGTTATTTCATTATTATTATCTGTTTTCTAGTTTTTCTACGCTGTGCACAATTACTTTAGTCTTAGGAGTGTTTTCAGCTTCATGTACACTGGCTTGATACTTTTCCAAATATATTTTATAATGAAAAATATTATTAATCTAAAGTCTTGGTTTCTCTAAAATCATAAATCTTTGAAACTAAATATCTAACTTCCGAGATATCGAAGAGCATTTACAGATTTTTTAGGAGAAGTTTCAAGCTCGAAGCTAGTCAAGGGGTGCTTGACTTCACTAGATGTAGCATGAAACTACTTCCACAACCCGATCACTGCGGAATCACTGGAAACTGCAAAGCCAATGAGCTCGCAAGAAAGGATACTGATACATTTTATCAACATCCCACATTTTCGTGCACTCGGGTGACGGTTCTATGGCCCTCGTGCGAGATCAGTAAGCATTGATCAGCAACAAGGACTTTTGGGGCGTAAAAGATCTATTTAACTACTAGCTTTTAGTCTCAAATTACACATGGCCGCAATGATAGTGTTCATTGGCATTCACGTGGTAAGACTAAAGATTTTAGAACACGCAATTTGTCAAAGTTGTAGGAAGGATGTTATGGTAGCGGCCCTAAGAAATTTCTAACAATAATAATTTCCTTTACTTTAATCCGACTTTGTTGGCTTTTGGACCAGTAGATATACATATTTGAGCCGATATGCCATTTGATCAAATTTGACCCGGACTGATCCATATAAATCTGAATCGATAACTAACTTTTTCCTACATTGATAAAACATATTATTGTGTTAGTCAGAAGTTTGATCTCCATAAGTGTGTTTGGCAGCTGTTTATTTACGGTACGAGAAGTTCGTCTAGCGATTTTTACCATGGAAATTATTAGTGTTATATTTTTTGAAGTTTTTTCCTTAAATTTCTACAAAACTTTTTTTTCATATACCAGAACCTTCAGAACCTTCAGAGTTTTCAGTTTTTCAGCATTTTCTTGTTTCTCTTTTCTTTTCTTTCTTTCTTTCCCTCAAATGAGTTTTATAGGAACTGAAATACTCCTACTGAAAGTAAGGGATCATTCAGAATGAGACACTCGGAGGGCAAGAAATAGAACCAAAAATCTCGAAACTTACTTCAATGACATTTTACCACAAAGCAGCACCACCATTGGGTATAAAAATGATTTCCGCTTGTTTTGTCTTCAAATCACAGCAATTTTTGCTGTTAAAATTTTTCTCCGTTTTTTTGTCTCAACTTTATGCGAACTCTCCTTGCGTGTCCATTGTGCTTAAGTGGCCAAAAATTCACTCGCAATTTCCGCAATGCGAAGTTGGCGCAACGCAACACGAAAAAAACAGTTGCTTATGCATATACACATGTACATATATAAAAAGAAGTAAATACAAGCGAAATGTCAGCTGGTGACCCCAAAAGTCGGGTTAATCAGCGTACGCCAGTCAAAAATTTCAACGCAACAACTTTTATTGTCGCCTCGTGTGGGCACGGCATTGTCTATGCCGTTTCTGTGGTAGTTTTTGTTGTTTTCCAGACTACCCCAATGCCCGCTCTTTCCTACGTAGTGTTTCATATTTGATTTTCTACACCTAATTTGCATAATTCGCAGCGATTTCTGGCATTTTTTTCTCAGTTCTTTCGTGCATTTTATGCTGAACCCTGGGACACACTCTATTTGGGGGAGGCGAAAAGTGGCGCTGTTGCTTGCCTAAATACGCATATTTCCCTGCTGTTTCTGATTCCTCTTATTTATTTTTTATTTAGATCGTGCTTTTTTTGCTCAATTTTGCTGTCAAATTTACGCTGGCGCTGATGAAATTTTTCATGAATGCAAATTCAGTGGAAAATCCCTCCGGCTTGGTGGCCAGCAGTTAAAGCTGGAAACGCGAGTAACTCAAGTCTAAGCACACGGTCACAAATATATATACATACATACAAACGTGTACTAAACAAAAGCACAGCGGAGCACAGAGCGCACACAGCTGGTCAAGTCAACGCAAACAGCCAGCATTTGCCCCAACTCAATTGCACAGCTGTGCGGCCGGCAGTCAGCCGCTTGGCGGTCGCGTAGTTTCGGCAGTTTCACAGTTCACCAGCAAAGTATGTACTGGAGTTGGCAATGGTGCTCTAAAGATTTGCTGAAAGCCCCTGACATCAATTGAGTGTTGGTTGGCGGTGCGTGGGCACCACTCACTCACTCACTCACGCACTCAGTTCATTCATGTGCCGGCCTATAGTAGTAAGATATGTAGTATGAAAAGACATCCTGACTCACTTATGTTGCAGCATATAAATATATATACACATACATATATACACTCTTAAGCAACATATATATACGTGTTTGGTTGCGTGTTTTAGTGCGCCAAACTTTTGTCTGCATACTGATATGATCAGCTCGGATAAGCGCGTTAGCGTCTCAGCTGTATGCATATCAGACTGTAGCGCAGTGAAACCCGTTAATAAATTCAAAAGCCGCTACCCACAAACACGGCAACCTCCCTTTCTTGCAAAACAAATTTCATAAAAAATAGTACGCACACCCACAATATGCAAAGTAGCCGAGGGAAATATGCCCATTTCGAGCATAAAATGTGAAGTCATCGCTTTCGATTAGTTTTGTGAGATTTTTTGTATAATATAATTTGGAAGAGATTCAAAGGCGGGAATATGTTTTGAAGAGTAAGAAATATGCTTTTTATTATTTTAGTAGACAATTTAAGGCAGAAATATAATTTGAGATAGAAGAAATAGTTCATTTTTAATCACTACTTATTCAAAATTTTTACTATGTTGGATAAATCTATCAGTTGTATTTGTCCAACATAGTCCTCCTTTTATTGCTAAGTACAAATGTTTAGTGCACTTTTTGGCTGAGTGATCACAGGAAAAGGTGCGTGTCTTAGCTAAAGGTATACTTTCTGTATAAAATCGGTTATTGGAAGAACTATTGATTGCTCGTGACAACTTTACTAGATGTTTGTCGTACCTTCTCACGAAGAATATGTGGAAGGAAATTACGTTTTCGAAGGAACTGTCAGAAGGTGGTAAATCTTTGCTAATACTATCGGAAAATAACAAATAATACTTTTAGTGAATATTATTCAAGTAGTTTTAAAATGAATTTCAATGATGATCTGCATGGAAATACACCCCAATATTAATATACCTTTACTAAATTATGACTTTTACAAATCTTTATTATATATATATATATATTATATACCTATATATGTAGAAGAAAGTCGTGTTAGTTACATCATTTATAACTCAAGAACGCCTGAACCGATTTGGCTGAAAATTGTGGAGAGGTAGTTCATTGTCCTCGGTGCTCATTTCGCCTGTTTCGAACTTAGCAAATATCTTTTCAACGGTGGATTTCCCTGAGCCCTGATTCAACAATATTTTCCCCCAAAAAGCAAAGATTTATTAACACACGAAATACTTTCTTATTAGCCGGCGGATTCTCAGAGAGACAATACCGCTTTACGAAAAAGAGGTCCACTATTTACGCACTAAGAGAAGTAGTTAACACTGCGAGATAATAACCCTGGATGTGAAAAATGCATTCAACTCCGTAAAGTGGGCAAATTTAATAAAATCTCTATACGAACAAGTAAGGAAGGGTTAAGTTCGGGTGTCACCGAACATTTTATACTCTCGCATGATAAAGAGATCATCGAGATTTCATTATCCGTCATTTACATATTTTTTTATTGTGCTGTAAAATTAATTAGAATTAAATTCTAAGAGATTTACCGATATTTTCGGTGAAAAATTAGGTTAGGTTAGGTTAGGCACTGAGTTTTTCGTGTTTGATATAAGGGACCTTGAAAAGTTATAGGTCCGATCACGAAAATTTTTCCACAAGGGATACCTCAGCTCAAATACCGTATTTGTTTTAATTTTTAGTCCGCTATCATCATTTGTTCCTTTTGTGTATATTATAAAGAGAAGGCATCAGATGGATTTATTCATAGCGTTATATTGGAAGAAGGCGTGGTTGTGAACCGATTTCACCCATATTTCGTACATGTCATCAGGGTGTTAAGGAAACATTATATACCGAATTTCATTGAAATCGGTCGAGTAGTTCCTGAGATATGGTTTTTGATCCATAAGTGGGCGACGGCACGCCCATTTTCAATTTTTTAAAAAAGCCTGGGTGCAGCTCTTTTCTGCCATTTCTTCCGTAAAATTTAGTGTTTCTGACGTTTTTTGTTAGTCGGTAAACGCACTTTTAGTAGTTTTCAACATAACCTTTGTATGGGAGGTGGTCGTTGTAATTAACCGATTTCTTCCATTTTTGAACTGTATATGGAAATTCCTGAGAGAAACGATTCTGTAGAGTTTGGTTGACATAGCTATAGTAGTTTCCGAGATATGTACAAAAAACGTAGAAGGGGCGGGGCCACGCTCACTTTTACAAAAAAAATTACGTCCAAATATGCCCCTCCCTAATGCTATCCTTTGTGCCAAATTTCACTTTAATATCTTTATTTATAGCTTGTTGTGACACTTTATAAGCTTTCGGTTTCCGCCATTTTGTGGGCGTGGCCCATCTTCGAACTTAACCTTTTTTAACCGATTTTGCCCATCTTCGAACTTAACCTTCTTATGGAGCCAAGAAATACATGTACCAAGTTTCATCATGATAGCTCAATTTTTACTCAAGTTACAGCTTGCACGGACGGACGGACGGAGAGACAGACATCAGGATTTCAACTCTCTAGTTTTAGGACTTACAAACAACCGTTATGTGAACAAAACTATAATACTCTCTTTAGCAACTTTGTTGCGAGAGTATAAAAACGCTCTCCTCATTATCTGACAAATATTATAATGAGTTACTTCTGAAATAGGAGATTGTTATTCGACACCGACGATTGCACTGAGAACTACACTGTATCTAGTGGAGTACCGCCAGACTCGGTTTTAGGCCCGCTACTATGGAACCTGATGTACTACGGCTAAGAATACCTCAACCAAAAATTGTGAAAACAATCGCATATGCGGAGACCTCAGGTAGCAGTAGCAAAACACCTGGATGACCGTATCAAATACAGCTACTGCATAAATGGTTTCCGCCGTTGGTATTCTACTTTGAGTCTAGAGCTGCCTTAACAGAAAACAGAAGTCTTGCTCATAATTTCCAGGAAAATTGCAGAAAAAATATTGCTCACCATAGGAGAATGTGAGATTACTTCACATCCACAGTTGTACTATCTTGGTTTAATAGTGGACTCAAGACTCAAATTCAAGGAACACTTGGAAAATACGACATGTAAAGCTAATAAAATGTATAATTTACTCCGAAAACGTATTCTTTCATTGCCCTCGTTTTTCAAGTATAAGGGAAAAGTCAAAAACCACACTTGGAGGTATCCATACAATAGAGGATTCTTAAATGTCTTTTTCTCTCCCATGAAGTAATACTTTGTCCAGAGGTCCAGTAGGAGAGACATTTGACGGGAGTAGGTTAGAGTTAGCGGATTAAAGTCCCGCACACCGGCTTTCGATGCTTCCTCCTACTATAAAAAAATAAATATATAACATAACATTCTCATAGCTGTTTCCATAGCTGTACTCACTTCTATCGAAGACTAATCAATCACACGCATTATACTAATATATACTATATGATTATACAATTTCTTGTATCAATTTCGTCACCAACATGATTTATGTTAACTTCCATAATCTGACGTAAATATCCCAATTACAAATGCAGATTACGATATTGACTTACAATTTGAATAATTGAACGATTGAATTTACATTTCCCCAAGGAAAACAGAGGGAAATATTAAATTTCCAAAAATCCACAGAGAAGCTTAAATATTTAAGCACGGACACACACAAAACAGCAACATGCATTAATATTTGCATACTTTTGTGCGCGCGCTGATCGAATGTCACGCCGCTCGGTCGATATTTGCTGCATTTCGCAGTTGCAATTTGTCAGAGGCTCAATTAAAATTTACTAACGAAATTTGCCAATTCCATTTGGGGAATTTTACAACACACACAAACATACGCACACATAAATATGTATATTCAAACCAGCAAATGTCATGAGATTCCATGTGAAGGGCACAGCGGTAGCTGAACGTGTGCGGCACCCACACAAGAGAAAGTGAATTTCATAGGGTTACCGAACGCGGCAGCGCAAGCGTGACATATGGCTGGCAAAAGAAGCAAGAACAAAAACAAAAAAATTATATTTAATTGTAAATGGGAGCGTTGCCAATAGGATCCTGCCCTACACGTACGACCACACACACACACCCACTAAAACATGCTCATGCATAGATAACTATCTGGCGGCAATGTTCGACAGGCGGATGCCACAGTGAGTCAACAATTAAATATTCAACGCACACAAACACAGGCATATGTATATGCAAGTGCGAACGTGTGTGTGTGTGTTAAAGTGTTGTTGTACATCTGTTCAATTGCACTTACTGCGCGTATGAATATTTGTAGGTAAACAGAAAAGTGTACATTTTGTTTGTGCGACTACTTGTGAGTAAATACGCCCGCATGCGAACGCCAATATGTGCATGAGTATGTGTGTATGAGAGTAAACAGCGGCACATGCTGTTGCAGTGGCCTTTAGGAAATTGATACAGACACCAAGAGATTGGTTGAAGAATATATGGAAATTTATGAAATCGGATAACTCAAAGAATGACCAGGATCGTTTTATAATCCCTAAAGATTAAACCTCACCTAAAAAATCACTCGCTCCAAACCAATTTTAGACCCAAATGCTCTGAAGCAAAGTTGTTCTTAATGATCCGAAACACATTTTTGGTTCCCTGTAATTCAACTCGCTCTAATATGCACATATAAAATGTATTTTAGATTTCAGCTAGTCAATCAACAAAATTATGACCTGCTCTGTGGACTTAGGTTGCTAAGATTATATTGGCCTCTCACACAATTTAAAAATATGCACCCTTTCGTAACTTTTACTCTAAAAGAAAACATTTAGATGAGCATCAACAAAGAAATCGCCTAAAAAATTCTGGATAATGAAAATTTACATCAGTATTTATCACCTTTATCCATCAAAATATGGCCTAATATTTAGTAAAGTTCAACTTTTTTATATAAAAATAAATCGTTAAATAAAATAGTCGCACCTTCAACAGAAATTTGCAGAATGTCTAAAGCAATGCACCACAAAGCATCTCTTGTGCTCTTGTTCCGCATTGGCAAGACTAAGCTGTAAGCATCTGTTGAGACACACCAGAGAAGGTATCGATATTAAGGCCGCAGAGTATGTTAAAATACGCGTTGACTGATCTTTCATGACTTAATGACTCCTCAAAGACCTTGTAACGGAACCCCACCTGGTATCGCAAGGAACCAAAACTAGTCCATGCGTGGCTTATTGGCTTACTAGATTAACTTAACCTAACCATAAATATTAATTAATAATATAAACTTTAAGAATTTTTCAAAATATTGAAGATGTCATTAGAATTATTTGTGTAATTTTTACGGACAGGACAATTGCGAAAATCAGAGTCATGTTTTTTTACACTTACTCATCAAAAGTTAACTAGTAAGGCGTTTAATATTACGAAGTCTCAACTCAAGACATTATATTTAACTTACGATTTATTTATCTCAAAGTCAGTGTATTCAAATTTTCCCTACAGGGTCAGAGAAATGTATGTATATACAAAAAAAAGTTCATTGCAAATTGAGTATAGTTAATTTTTTTCAAACAAGTACCGTGAAAATATTATATTTAAAACTTTGTCAACTTCGCTGTGCGCATTTAAGTATTAAAAAACCGTGAGTCTGTATGTACAGTGAACTCGTCCAAATTTATAGTGATTTACTGCATGAAAGATATTTTTGATCACACATACAGCTGAATGGATTCAGCAACAGTGTATTTTTATAAAGAAAAACTCACAATAAAGAAAAATTTTGGAACAAAGAATATTTGCTAATTAAAACTTCAAAGGTAAGAGGCAAAGTTTGCAGGCCAACTAATGGTTAAATTACTGATTAGTTACCTGACAGCATTACCAATAATGGCTGTTATAGTTTTTGTTTTAAGTTTTTTAAGTGTTTTAAAGTTAGTTTGACAAATCTAAGGGAAAATCTTGTGTACGTATTCAACCCTTTCTAACGCAAAGAGACTGACAAACCATTAAATAGAAATTACAGACGTTATAGTCTGAAAAAGCTTTGAATATCGGTAACCTATGATATGGTTACTGAAACAAGAACTTTTGGAATCGATAGACTTTTGCAATTTTTATTGAAAAAATCTTGTGTTCAGTTATCATAATTTCTTCTTCTTCTTTCTTGCTTATGCTTTTTTGACCTCAAACAGGACATCTCCGTAAAGGAATTTTACAGCAATGTCCAGAAATATTATATTATATTTGGGTATTCTCATTGACACATCTATTTAATGTCCATTTGGAAATTTACCTGTAATTATCATTTGAAAGCACCGCCTTTATCACTTACAAATTACTCGATAATTCTACTTGGTCAAATTTTTTTGGTATTTAAGGAGAAACAAGTAAATTTTGCAACAAAATATTATCCCTGTTGTGAAAAAGTGCTTGGAATACTTTCTAACTCGATTTTGATTAAGACAAACGCGAACTTTTAATGAAAAGGAAATATACTGCTAGTGAATGGGTACTGGAAAACAACATAAGATTCAAAAATAAATGTTGAACATAGAACTTTAAGAGGGGATTCATTCTGAAAAATGATAAATGCTATTGAATCCGTAGCTGATCTCCAGGTGGACCTCCGAAAAAACATCTCCAGTCTGGTTGTGTAGAATTTTAAGACGCGATTCATTCTGAAAAATCCTGTATTCTATAGACCCCATAGCTGATCTCCAAGAAGACCTCCGAAAATCGATTTTTGACAGTGACAACGTTTTTCTGCTTAAAATTATCCCAGATCAGAAAATAAAAAAAAAATTATTAATGGAACAGTTGTGTACAGGTAACGATCGGACGACAAGACTTTCCAAAAAAATTGACGTAAAAAAATTTAATTCGATAAAGTTAAAAAAATCATACAAATGCACTCAAATCTCTAAAACTTTTGCCGAAGCAATTTCATATTTTGGAAAATTTTAACAAATATATGTATATTCGATCTACTATATACTGAAAGACATTGTTTTTGGCAATTCGCAAGTGAATATAACCTCATAGTTTAGGTTAATCGGGTAGGTCAATAAGCCACGCATAGACTAGTTTTGATCCTATGCGATAAAAGATGGAGTTCGGTTGCTAGTTTAACGCCTTAAGTTTCACATTATTAATTTTTCAATGGAATTGGCAAAAATTACAAAAAATCGTTGCCTACATTTAGGAGCTGCTAAAGTAATTTATCAAAGTCGCACACCCAAAGGCGAGAAGTGTTGTAAATTAACAGGGTTTTTGATTGTAGTTAACTATAAAAATAAATTTTGTTGAGAATACCTTCTATCAATTTTTAAATTCCTTCATTTAAAAAAATATGTTGCTATTTTTTGTCACTTCAACACACTGTGCACCAGCGCGCACGCTTCATTGCGGCCAAAAAACGCGACATATGTGAGTATTGAATTGAAATCGCTGGCTGCGGCACAAGCGGCAACACTCATTGCCATATGCGCCGCCGTTGGACCACTTAAGGCCCCATGAGATGCCAAACGCGGCGCACGCGGACACAGCGCGCCAAATCGAAGCGCATTGGGGCGTGTACCAGAAGCCCACATGGCGAATGCGAATAAAGGGCAATGCATACTGCAAATTTATGCGGACTCATGTAGGACTTTATGTATGTTTGTGTGTGTGTGCCTTGAATATTTAAACACAAAATCGCATAAAAACTTCCAATCAAAAATCAAAGGCAAAAAAGTTATAAAATTAAAATTGCGAAAAATGCGCGTATAAAGTGAGTCAAAGTAATTGCAGAGTACACATGCACACACACACTCACATGCATGTATGTAGACTCACATGCGAATTGGCGCTGGCTGACGAGTGGAGCAAGCGTTGAACCAGAAATGGCGCGGCTGCTCGTGCGCTGTTGATACATTTCGAAATTGGAATTCGGATTGAAAGTGAAATTTCAAATCAGCGCGCAAATAAAGAACAAACAAATAAGGAAAAATGAAAATAAAATAAAGAAAACAACAACGGCATAACAACAACGGCGCACAATTGAGTAACGCGCTGGCGACGCATGGCCTGCAGATGGTTGCACACATGTGACCATAGCAAGCAGCCGACATCACACATATCTATTTCGGGTCGCATATATGTATGTATGTATGTATGCTTGCATGTGTGCTTGTGTAGCGCAAATGATTTGTGGGTGTGGATGCCGAATTCAAAGGCAGTGCCCAACTATGGTTTATCTGACTTCAACGTATATGGACACGAGAGCTCGCGCGCCGTCCAACAACATATCTACAAACATGTATGGTATATGTACGTATGTATGCATGTTTGTTTGCATGCAAGTTTTTACTACTAAATATCTATGTTGTATATGTGTGTGTGTGTCTGTGTTTTATGAGGTAAACAAACGTGACTTGTAGTCGGTGGTGTTACTGACCTCAGTTGATGCGCCGTTGCAGGTTCAACGATTGCCAAATAAACTAGCTGCTGCTGCTGTTTCTTGTTGTTGTTGTTTTTGCTATTGTTGCCTACTATCTGCTATCCGCGTGTGTGTTTGCTCGAGTGTGCAATTGTATGCGTGCGGTAGGTCGGTCACACGGTGCTAATGCTTGTTGTTGGTGTTGTTGTTGCTTCGTTGGCTGCACTCGCACTGTTGAATTTGTTGGGTGAATTGAAAAATTGCTGAGTTGATGGATTGCCGGTTGTGTGTATTGTTGTTGTTGTTGTTATTATTTTTTTCGGGCGTTTTTCCGTTTAGCTATAATTTTTTCGGTTTTTCTTTTGTTGTTTTCACCGTTGAGTTTGCGTTTTCTTTTTTTTTATTTATTTTGTTTGTGTTTCAATTGTTTTATTGTTGTTGTGCGGTATTGTTGACTTGACACGCTGCTGATTGCTTGTCAGCAGCTAAGCTTTGCAATGCCACTGACGCTTTTGTAAAATAATTTTTGGAAATACTTTAGACACTCTTTTCTTCTTCTTTTAAAATAAAATATATTTTTGTGTGTGCTATTTCTACAAAAAAAATCATATATTAATATTTTTTTTTTATTTTCATAATTTTTTATAAATTGTTTTTTTTTTACTTAATACTATTTTTTTCTTAAACTTTGTTTTTAATTTTTTTGTTAGAGTTTATATTATATTAAAATTAATTTAAATAAAATTTATTTTTATTTTTTTATTTTATACATTTTTATTAATTATATTGAATCTTGCCACTGCTTATTTAAAAAAATATCATAGTTTTATATGTGCTATTTATTCAATAAAATTATATATTAGTATTTTTTATTTTTTTCATAATTTTTTTATGACAATTTTTATTTAATATTTTTTTTTACACTTTTTATTAATTTGTTTTGTTAGTAGTAATATATGTATACTATTTTTTTTAAATAAATTTATTTTTTTGAGTTTTTATTTTTTAAATTAAATTTAAATTTTTAATTTTTTATATAAAAAAAAATATTAAAAAATTAAATTACTTAAAGTAATGTTGGTCCAATGCTTGGATCACCACAAATTTTGCCCTAATTTTTTTTCGGTGAAAATAAATTTTAATATTTTTTAATTGTTTTATGCATCTTTAGTCATTTTTATTAAAAAAGAATTTTTGCGTAAAAATAATAAAAAAAAATATTTAAATCGTTTATCACAAAATATGTAGCTCCTCGTATTTTGAGCATTAATTTTTTTAAGGTTTATTTTTTTAGTAAATTTACTTTTTCATATATTTTTTTATATTTTTACAAGTATATATTATAGTTTTTTCTTATATTATTTGTATTTGTTTTTTTTTATTTATATTTGTTTTCAATATTTTTTTATTAAAAATATTTTTTAATTTTGCTTTTGTTTTAACCACTCTTATTTGTATTGTTGTGTGTTTTTGCTAGATGATTATTTTTATAGTGTTTTTCTGTTTTTTTAATTGTTTCCACATTATTTATTCAAAATAAAAATATTGTTTTTGTTGTTGTTGTTGCACTATAAAAGCATATTTTCATTATTTTTAACGAATTTTTTAAATATTTTTTCCTTTAATTTTATTTATATTATTATTTTTATATACTTTTCTCTTTTTTTTTTAATAATTTTTCTTGTTAATATTAGTTATAATATTTTTTATGAAATTTTTTTTAATTTTTTTATGAAGAATATTTTTTAAAGTCACTCATGAGCTTAATTATTTTTTTTATTTATTTATTTTTTTTTTAATTATTGTCAAAATTGGTTTTGAATCATTTTTTTTGTTAATATTTATTATAATATTTTTTTTTTTATTTTTCCAATTTTTTTTTGAAAATTTTTTGAAAATATTTTGTTTCGAATAATTATTTTTAATATATATATATTTAATATTTCATACGCCTTTTGTTTATTTTTTAACTAATAATTTTTTAAATAATTTTTTTTTTAAATGTTTATTATATTATTTTTATAATTTATTTTTAAGTTTGTTTAGTATTTTTAAAGGCATTCATACCTTTTCCTTTAATTTTTTTATGAATAATATTTTTTAAAGGCACTATTGCTTTTTTCATTTATTTTTTTAACTAATAATTTTTATTAAGGTTTATTATAATATTTTTATATATTTTTTTTAGTATTTTCATGCTTTTTTTAAATGGTTCTTATGAATAATATTTTTAAATGGCACTTTTACGCTTTTTATTTACTTTTTTCAATGCTACAGATATTTATATTACATAATTTTGTACATAATGCAATTTTTGCAATTATTTATTTTTATTTAAAATTTTTTAATAAATTTCCTGATAATTTATATACACTTAACCTTTACAAACAATTTTTAATATTTTTATTAAAATTTTCCAACCCACTAATTCACCATTTTTCCTCACCTCTATCTCCGCTTTCAACATTTTTCACTCATTTTCGAACGCTGTCAACACTTTTGCCGCATATTTTAGCACAAGATTTTTTCTAACGCACTTATTTGTTGTTGTTTTCACTATTTCACTACCAAAACACGCTTGATTCCGCCTTTAACACACTTCATTAGTTCGTTTATTTTGTCGTGCTGCGTTAATAAATCGGCTCGCTGTTAGTATTTCGTATTTTCACTTTGTTAGTTTTAGTTCTGTTGTTGTTGTTTTACACCTTTGAAGACCTGTAGCCGTCTAGCTGCTGTTACTACGCACATATGCTAACTGTAAGGAAACAAAACAAAACAGAAGATGAAAATATAAATAACACACATTTCTAGACAGACAAAAATATTTCACATTTCTCCGGCAGAAGCGTAGAAAACCGGTAACCGATAAGTAAATGCGTTTAATATAGAAATTTGTGTTACTAATTTAAGCGTGGAATTTGTGTTGCGGCGGCAGCTAATTGCCTAAAGCACGCATTTTTACAGTTCATTATAGATTTTGATGGTTTTTTCCACATTTTACACAGAGACACACAATATTTTTCAATAATATATTATTAGTACATATGTACATATATAGATATATATATACAAAAATGGATTTATAACTATATATATATATAAAAATATATTTTCCTAAATCATTAACATTTACTTTAACACTTTTATTTTTTTTTTTTTGTTGTGCCACAAATTTAGTATCTTTAAGATCGCTCAAACGCTCGCGCCGCACCAACCGTTTACAACTCAACTAAGCAACTGACGATCACCACGATCGCCACGATCATCGGCAAATCACAAACTCTTGGCTCTGCGCAATGAAAACAACTGTGCTGTCTCGAGTCAGCATTGCGCTCACGTTCGTCGTAATTGTTTGACTGACTCTGGAAATGTTTATTTTTTCATTCATGCTCATAAACTCAGGCTCGACTTGTCTAAATGCGTTCGCCGGTTTTCTTTTACTTTTATCGTTTTTATTTTATCTATTTTTGAGCTCCTTTTGTAGGCGTCAATGTACAAATGCAAAGTAGAGTGGAAAATCCAACAAGATCTGTGCAAGCCACCCCCGCTTCAATATAAGCCAGCCTGTGACTGATTGAACGCCGGAGCGCAGGACAGGAAGTGAGAGAGTGATCGAGAGCAGCTCATTAAGTGTTTTGTATATTCCCGGAATCAGATGTCACAGCATGCACAAGCAAAACTATGAGTTAAGTAGTTACAAACACAGGATACAAAATGTGAGATTTTCAACAGATTTAAGCCGATGGAATGCGGATCAATAAATCAAGCGGGAAGGTAATGTTTATCTATTTATTAGTAATATGATGTAATGTGACAATTTTTTGACTTTCTCTGGATTTATTGAGGCTTATAT
Organism: Bactrocera dorsalis; assembly: GCF_023373825.1. NCBI lineage: Eukaryota > Metazoa > Arthropoda > Insecta > Diptera > Tephritidae > Bactrocera > Bactrocera dorsalis. The sequence continues at coordinate 78,529,891 of NC_064305.1, forward strand.
GTATGTGAGTTGTAGGCGAATTATACAAGAATGCTTTACTATTTCCTATAAAGGGATGGGTAGAACACAGAAATCAAATCCCTAGTCATATGGTGTGAAGTATGCTTAAAAATCAATTCGGTGTGTATTAAAGATTTTTGAGAGTTTCTGTGGAAACAACTGCCTAACAAAATGTCCCAGAATACTATTTCAGAACCATTTTTATAGCAGCAATATATTATAGTAATTTTATCAAAATTCAGTTAAAATACCGTAGTTTCCAATAGGGATGATGAAGATCGCAATTTATCGACTCTAAGCACTTCTAAAGAGTTGAGGCTGCGTCAAACCACAACCTGGGGAATTTGGAAAAATAATTTGAGCTTGCATCCTTATAAAAAATGTTCTCACTCAAGAACTGAAGCCGTTGGACTACCGTAAACGTCCAGCATTTGCTGAGTTTGCATTGGAAAAACTTGAAAAAGATAACGATTATTGTGGGAAAATTATATTCTCCGATGAAACTCACTTTCATCTCAATGGTGTGCTAAATAAACCAAACTTTCGATTCTGGTGCGAAGAAAATGCATACATTATTCATGAACAACTATTACATTTACCTAAACTGACAGTTTGGTTCGGCTTTTGGTCTAGTGGAATCATTGGTCCGTTCTTCTTTCGAAATGAACCTGGTGACCCCATAACTACCTATGGAGAGCGGTATAGAGCGATGTTAACCAAACTTTTTGTGGCCGCAATTGGAAAAAGTTGATCTTGACAACATCTGTTTCTAACATGACGGGGCTACGGCACCTGCATTAACCAAATTATTACGATAAAAGTTTGGAGATTTGAATGGCAGTCAAGAAGTTTTAACTCAGTCATTAGTACTTAACAATAACCAGACTTTATTCAAGCTTAAGAAGTCAATATTGGATTATTCATGATATATGACTTGATTTGGTGGAAGAAATACTCGAAAATTGGATTCATCGAATTCGTTTCTACAAAAGAAGTCGTGGAGGCTTTTTGAATGATGTTACATATATTCAGAACTTAATTGTATCGATCGTATTTAGCACCATATATAGTATATAAAAAATTTGAATATTCTTATTCACTTTTATTGGAAAACCCTGCAATTTTTATTATGGTTTTGTCAATAGAATGAGTTATATAAGGTACAGTGGTAGAGACAAATATATTATTTTGGCATAAAGTTGAAGTTTCTTTAGCGCAGTTTGAATGGTCCGATTTCGGTCAAATATCACAAGCTACCTGGAAATCAATCTAGTGTCACAAAGACCTCGTTTTATACCCAAAGAGCTGGAAACTTAAAAATACCGACTCTAGACTTCATTCTCATCATCTCATATCATTGTGCGAAAGCGCTGAAACAAAAACCCGGTTAACCTCAAAACGAAGACGTCGAGTGTCGCAGTTGCGGTACAACCGGTATTATTCATTATGCCACTTTGTTTTCGAAGCAAACAAACACAGCGTTGTTTGTTGCAAGACCGCAAGCCGGCAATGCTCAGCTTAGTATTAACGCTGTGTGTGTTTCTTGTTGTAGACAGAGTTGCTAGTAACTCCAACTAAAACACAAAACACAATGAGTCATCGCACAGCGTTTGGTGAGAGCTTAAAATTGGCAAGAAAGTAAGTTGTAACAACAAAAATAACAACAACAACAGCAGCAACAATGAAATGAACGTCATAATAAAGAAGTAAATAAAATATCACAACAATTAATTTAGCAACAAAGGGAGGAAGTTCGCGGTTTGTTTCCTACACTCCGCTTAGCGGTCTTTGACGGTTTTGTGTGCCATAATTCCCATTGTACACAGAATGCGACTACATAAAAGCTTATGTACATATGTTGTTGTTGTTGTTTGTGATTTCTTTGACTTTTTGTTTTGTGTGTCTTATTCTTTTTTGTTTTTGTTTTAGCTTTGCGGTTGTTTTGTTTCCCATAGTTGGCATTTGATATATACGCCATCATATATATAATATGTATGTGTGTTTGTATGTTTGTGTGTGTATTTATTGCATTGCCGTCTTTCTTGCCATTGTTCGCCAAACATTTCTTGCTGATTTTATATTTATTGTTGTTGTCGCAATGCTGCCTACGTCTGTCACAATGTCGGTACTTTACTGCTTCCTTCTTATTTGTTTCCCCCTACAATGCAACAGCAACACCAACAACAGCGGTAAAGTAACGTCTGTCACTCGCTTGCCTTACAATTGAGTTTGGTTGCCACAAATCAGCCGCGCTGCACACAGCGCCTGCGCCGCTCCATAAGCTCCGCACCCACAAACAATTGAAAAATCACATTCACAGTGAATGCTGGCTGTTGTTGTTGTTGCTATTTTTACAGTTTCTGTTTTTCTTTTTTTCTGGTATTTTTCTTCTGCACTTACGCTGTGGCCTACGCTTCACTTGGAGCACGACGCGGCGACCACAGCGCTCAACAACGCGGGCAGCGCGGCGCGAGGCAGCAAGCGCTCCCCACTGATTGTTGGCGGCGTGGAGTCAGACAATTTTTTTTGTAATTTTTGTTGTTGTTATTCATTTAATGTTTGTGATTGTTGTAGTTTTTACGCTGGTCTCTTAGCTCCATGGCTGGCGGCTGTTAGCCGCGCTTAGCGCGAAATCTCCGAACGCGCAGCAAGCGTAAGTGGCCGTGTGGAGCTGGAGCTGTGGAGAGTAAAACTCAGACCAAAAAATAGGAAAAAAAAACTAAACAATGAAAGAAAACCAGTAGAAAACAGTGAGCGCTACAAAACCGCGCAGCAAACAGCGCGGCGGCAGCAACAAAACCGGTATGTGGCGCAGCAGAGAGAAGCAACAGTTGGGAGAGCGCGCGTGGGGAAGCTGCGCTGCTTTTTGTAGAGTAATGGAGAGCGCAGCGCACAGTTGAACTATATACAACAGCAAAAACAACAAAAGCAGCATTGTGCTAGCGCTAGCGGCGCATTCCAAAGCGCGCGTCAACTGTGACTGCGACTGCGCGGCGGCAGATACAACAACATATTATGGAGCAGGCGTCAGCGTCATAACAAAAATCAGCGCTTAGTTTTTCTGCTGTTGTAGTTGTTGTTGTGATGCTTACTTTTATTGCTGCCATTCGCAGCGTTTATGTAGCTGTGTAGGTGTGTATGTACCGCCACCGCGTCGCTTTGCCTTCTTCCGCGTGTGCGCCTGCGCCTGCCAGCGCTCCACACGTTCGCTCATAACATCAGGGAAATGGAGTGGAACGCGCGCTGTTTAGGCGAAATCACTACACATGCGCGCACACACACATACACATCGACCGCTGCGCACACTCACTCACGCCGCACTTAGGCGTTCGATCTAGTTGAAACTCGAGTCAACTATTACAAAAACAACCGCTGTCGTTCGTTGTAAATACGATATTTTGCAAAATAAAAATTGCGCAGCAACAGCAGTTTGGCGACTTTTCTTCGCGCACAGCCAGTTTTCGAATGTTGTCGTCGTCATGGCATCACCGCATGCAATTCAAGATCGGTCATCGATATCGCATCGTCAATGCTGATGGTGAAGTTAATCACTCAAGCGGCAGCTGTCAAGCAATCAACCATAAATAGGCACACACACACAGGCATACGGCTGTCGATGTACATATAAATGTATATCGGATCAAGGCAACCGGCATACTTGATATATAACCGGACCGGACTCGGCGCTGGCATTTCAACACGCGAAAGCGCGCTGCAGCGGCTCGAGCGAAGGCTTTCCATACGGCAATTCAAGCGGTGCTCAACACCGGCTTGCTATTAGTCAATCGCGCAATCGATCCAATCACACATTTATCCCACTTTCAGTGCAGCCATTCACCGCGGTAAGCGTTATGTGGACAGCGGAGCTTTCTAAGCAGCAAAGCTGCGAGGCATGCAGCCTTACGTTCGACCAACCGGCCAACTGGCAATCCATATAAGCATCAGAACATTTAGTGCAACTGGTATATGAATGCAGAAAATTAGATATATGAACATTTCTAGATTATTAGGGGCGACCTTAAATGTGTTCATAATAAATTGTAGAGACTTATTAAGTTCCGAAATGCATATATGTATATGTGATATCATTCCTTAAAACTGTTAGAATAGATATTAAGTACCAGAGAAAGAAGAACACTCTAAGTTTTCGATTCATTTAAGGGATCCAAATTTTTACCTCTGTTCGACGCACTTTAATGATCATGTATAATATTGGTAGAGTTTTATTAGCAGAACCAACAATCCATCAGCATATAAAGTGCAATTGATATTAGAATGAAAACATAAATTATTAGGGTTGTCCTCAAATGTTAGAGATAAAGTTTTAGATACAATTTCTTGTACTTTTAATCATAATATTTATTAGCACTATTATTGTCAAGGATGACAAATGCAAAATTTGGTATTTTTTTAAGGCATACGCAATTTGGACCTTGGAGAGACAAACCTAAAAAACTTTCAATCGACACCAAATTTTGAATGGATATAACTATCTGTCAAAATTAGCATTACTTCGACTGAAAACATTACTTATTTGGATTTTGAAGGACCACCCTAATATTATTATTTTTTATTTATGCACTTTTGTTTATACATATTTACATAAAACTGCCCCTTAGAGCAAGTTATCAGAAATTTTTATTTTTTTTTTAAATGACCGCAATTTTTATCTCAGTGCAAAGCACCCTAATGTTACCAAAAGTCTACCAAATTTTATGTTTTACATCTACACTGCGATATTAGCAACTGCAAAACTTAAACAGTGAGCTTTCGTTAACTTGATTTCATAAGAACCACCCTAATACAGGAGTTTACAAATTTAACCACTTTGTATTTACATAATCGGCGTTTTCGACCAAGTTATCAAGAAAAACTATCATATCTTCAAAAATTTATATTTTTTAAGGATCACCGAAAATTTAAACCCACTTCGACACACCCTAATGTGCTTTAATCGCCACCAGTTTTGTCCTGTTAATGTTTCTGACCTTTATTATTGATTCAAAATAGCGAAACTGTAAACTCTTACATTTGGTGTTTTAAGAACCACCCTATTGTACATGTTTATATAACTACTCCTATATTTACCTATATTTATATTTATAAATATTCTTTAGTATGACTACTCAACCAGGCACAACGAGATTCTCACTGTACTCCAGCAAACCACCGATGTACCACACCAACGGTTATTTAGTCCGGCAGTCAGCCCACTTACAAGCATAGATCATGGTTAGCCACATGGGTATGTGTGTTCCTATTGTGGTCCAATAACTAAATGAATTGGTTGGTGAATGTGTCGCCGCTAATCAATAGTCAATAGACAAGTTGTGGCCAACCGCCATTAATACGCGTATACAAGCCATTTGTGCGTTTGAATGACCGGATGAATAACGGATGGGCGGATGAACAAAATAGCCAGTTGGCGGCCGGTGGATGGCGGATGGCGGCTAGCGGTTGACGGTTGATGGTCGGTGGTTACCTGTTGAACGGACGGATGCTTGTACAATGAAATTGTACATTTACTGAAGTGGGCAAGTGACGAGGCGTCTAAACTGTTTAACTGGGAGAGAAAATTACACAGGAGACAACTCGTGGCAAGACCTTTGATGGCTCAATAAAAACATTTTCCCAAGTACAAAAGAGTTGGCAATTGTGTGACGAAATGGTGTGCTAGGCAACAATATGTGTGGACGAGGTGTGAAGTGAGAATTGAGAACAAAAACGGGTTGCAGTAACGGATCAGAGACTCTGAACTTAGCTAAGAAATTCATTATTGATAAAAGTTGATATTTAATTCGAAATTTCAACAAAAATTATTTTGCTAAGACCCTCCGAAAAAGATTTTTACTGAACAAATAACTTCAGACCACTATTTCTAAAGATATATAGCCCAGTTCTGCTTTTTATTGACGTAGAGACCGCTTACGCGGTTATAGCCGAGTTTACAACAGCGCGAGTCGTAAGTTAGTTCACGCAAGTGAGGAAAATTCTTTGAACGTCAATCACTTGAGAGTTAAAAGAAATGATTCCTTCCCATATAGCTCATGTAGCTCTCGATCTCTCGTCTTAGAACAAGTATCCTCTGGATAGCCAAAGAACATCTGTTTGAATGCGAGCTAAAGTGAGAAGACGAACCATTCCTCTCCAGCGTCCCAAAATATCTCTCCCGAAAATATCTCGGAAAGTCGAAAAATATCCCTTTTTATAAATGAAAAGATTTCTAAAATTAAAGATGTTTTTAATATGAAGAAATCACAAAATCTGCGCAAAACTTTCACACACACATAAAATGGTATGCCAAGGGCTCAACATGACCACCATACAACTGCTGTGATGGTTTGGTTGGAAGTCTCCTATTCACTTCTGTGACAAAGGGATAAAACCGGGGGAAAAGTGTAAACAACCTTTTTCAATTGAGAGCATTTCATCATGCAGCAAGATTCTTCTCCAGCAAATGAGGCAAAAAGCAATCAGCAGTGGCTTAAAACCAATAATCCTGCTTTCATAGCTGCAGTAGACTGGACATGTGGCAGCCCAGATTCAGATTCCATGGAACCAAAATTTGCCATAGTTCGAGAACAAATCATTAGAGAGCTTATGTAAAAAACTATATTACAGTTTATGTTTTTAACGGCCCACACTTGTGAGAGAACTTATGGCAGGACGAGGTAGTATATACAAATGGGTAAGTCAATGTAGAAGTGAACCAAACAGAATGAACTATCGAGTTTTAAAGACGGTCGGGTCTACGTAACCGGAACGGACCCGGATTTCTTATAAGGTCAAGCACTGTCAACTCAACAAAATTCTGCTGCTACAACTCGCAAGTAAAGTTTTTGGAAAACATTGACGGAATCAGTTTGAAATATTCTTACTTGGCCTGAAGAACTTATCTATAAGTATGAAAACTTTATCTTCTGAAATGGAGTGTTTTAACCCGGAATAGGTATAATGTTTGAATTAAACTATAATTTGGATATATTTAAGTGAAAATTTGTATGGCAGTAAGGGAAGAGAAAGTTCATTATTTGTAGAAACTTAATCTCCATATTGATCTCTATTGACCTGCGAATGATTTGTCACAAGACTCTGTAGTCGCAGCCAATACCAGAGACTTCATTGAGTTTTACGCGAAATATTAGTTAGTTTCGGGATCTTTAAGCAGTGCATATAAGGCTGTTAATGTAGTCACTGCTGTATAAAAGTATTGTAAACGTTTAGTTCTAATGTGATTTCTAGTCAGTTTCATTACCAAGCCTAAGCCATGCGTAAATATCCGACCAACTCAGAGCATCGCTAACATATTCTCTGGTACTTTTTCTGATTTTTCGGGAATGTGCATACAACTACTTGAATTTGTACGAAAGTTCGACATAAATTAAATTTGTTATTGTAATGGGCTGGATTCATATTTCTAGCATAATAGAATATTACTTAATGATAATTGAGATAATCTCTTATATTTTCCTCACCAAAGAGGTGTAGGTTTTTCCAAATTATTACCTTCAGAGTAAACTCTATTAAACGCTATGTTCACGGACTTACTGTATTCCAAACCTTATACTTTATTTTAAAGCAGTTTTAACTTCGCTAAAAATATCGTTGCAATGATCAACGATAGTCCGAAAATACGATCTTCGGCCATCAGGTGAGTGAGTTAAATAAAGATTAACAAAACACACTGCACATAAACTCATCATCAGCTGATGGGCTGACGTGATGAATGGAGCAATATTGTCATTGAATGGATATTAGTATGGAAACGCCGCAACCCGCAAACACACCACAGCAATCAGCAGACGCGCATTGAAATTCATTAATAAATAAAGCAAATACAACAATAAATTATTGAAATCACAGAAGAAGAATTTTTCTGCGAACATCACCGGACAGCATCAGAGAAAACAAAGCAGCTCCGGCTGGACGGTCACTCAGTCAGCCACAACAGCCGCAACGTTGAGAAACTTTATACCAGTAACGGCAGAAAAAAAATTAAACAAGCGACCGCACCGCGCGTCGCTGGCATTGCGACATACAAGTCGAACAAGCGGATAGGAAACCGCGCAATCAAGCGCGCACACAGACACACACAAACAAACAAACAGCGAAGCATTGATGATGGCGACGCGCAATGATTTCCAGTTCGTTTCAGAGCGCGCGGCTTGCGGTGAACAGCGCGCGTTTCGCAAACCAACAAAAAAAATCATAAAAAAATAAAAATAAAAACAAAACGGCAAAAAATCACGTTTATACCGTTTTCATAGCCGCGGCGGTTTGTATGTGGATTTTTCAAGAGCAAATCTCTGTTTGTAACGCAATGCGATGCGCAGCGCTGCGGTGCGGAGTGATGTGGTGCGCTGCGCTGTACAGCGATGTAGTGCGCTGCGCTCTAGTGCGGTGCGGTGCGGTGTAATGCGCTGTCAAGTGTGGTGTGTGGTGTGCTGGAATATCAAGAGTACTTATACATGGAGTGAGCGCAGGTCTGCCAAGGCGAGTGGGGGAGTTTGGGATGCTGCGCGCGCGTTGAACGCGGCTTAGAGTAGGTGAGTTGGCGCAAAATGTAGAGTGAAGTGTAGTGAAGTGAAGCGCTCGATTGATGGCCGCACAGAATGCTGAAATACAATATACACTTGCATGCGCACACATTTATACAAACACATTTCGATATACATATATGTATGTGTGCTTAAGCGCTTGTGGTGACTGGCTTTGGGGAGTTTTCGGCGAGCGCTGCGCTATGTTGGGCGCCAGCTACCGCGGCTACTCGCTAGCGCGCGCTGGCAATGAAGTTGTAACTTTGTAAATTTTTTATTGTTGTTGTGTTTTATTTTTATTTTTTGCATTGTATTTGCTTGCGCTTGAATTTAAATGCTGCTGTGGCGTATTTTGCTCAGACGTTTGTAGGAAGTAAGCGATTTTGTTGGCTGCGAAATTATTTATTTTGTTGCTTTTGTGTGTTTTTTCTGTAGCAGCGTTTGATATTTACGCATTAAGCAAAATTTTAAATTTATTTAATTAATTTTTTTTTTAATTTTTAAATTTTTTTTAAACTTAAATTTTTGTTTTTAATTTCTATTTATTTTTTAATTAATTTTTGTTTTTTATTTATTTTTTTTAATAATTTTATTTTTATATATTTTTTTTGATTTTTGTATTATTTTTTATATAAAATTTTAATATTTTTTTTTATATTTTTTTATTTTTTAATTCATTTTTTTTTAATATTTTTTTATGATTATTTTTTCAATTTTTTTACTTTAATTAATTAATTTAATTTTACGTATTTTTTTTGTTATTTATAATTATAAATACTTAAGTATATATAAGTATATAGGTATAATGTGTGCATGAATTTTTTGAATGTTATTTTTAGGCTTCGCCGACGTCACTTATAGGCGCGTTGGTAACTGCCATAACAACCAATACACAGGCGCGGCTCAAGCGCACACACACTACCGCACTTTTCGCCTGTGTATTGGTGTGTATTTACAGTGAAGAATGCACGTTTGTCAATTGCACTCAGGAATTTCTTGTATTTTTCGGTTTTTTTCTTTTATTTTTCATAGTTTTTTGGCTTGAAAAATCTAGTAATTACAGTGATGCGCAAAATTGTGCTAGTTAATGAACTTTTGCTAATAGTTTAAGCATCTACCAGGCACTTGAGCATATTTTATGGTATTTTTCCACCACTAAGTACTTATATATTTATAAATATGTATATAGCGCTGTATATGTAAGCGGCATATTTGTATAATTGCACTGCGTCATTAAGAAACCGCTACGTTATAGACGTAAACGTTAATTTTTTTGTAATAATTATACATATACACAAGTACTGACGAGCGTTGACGTAAAAGCGTTTTACTCTGTTAATTCTTTCTAGTAATTTTTCGCTTCTTTCATCTCGAGCCACATCTTTTCGTGATATTTTCTTCAATTAAATGCGCGGCGTCGTCTCGCGTCCGCATAGCGCTTTGCTTCACCAAGTAAGCAACAAATACAGGCACAATTTTTATACATACAACACACATACACACACCTACACATAAAGATAAACATATACAAATATAAACACACAAACGCGCACCTTCAAGTGTAGACGGCAAGCAAGCGGGCCTGCCTCAAAAACAACAAATTAGTAACGCGCGCACACGCTCTAGCTTCGTTGCACGTAAAACACCGAAAAACACGTCCGCAAACAGGTAAATGCGCTGGCAAACTATTTGAGCCGCACTTCGATTTTGGCGAGCGCACCAACGCGCCAGCAAGCCGCTACCAGCTACCAGCTCCGACGCACAGTTGCTCACTCAGCGCGCAAGCTGTTTGTATGTGTGCGCGCATGCGGCAAGAGCGCGCCGCTTTGCAACGCATTATCATTTTCTTTGAAGAAAGCCTTAAACTATGCGCCAACTTATAATAGAAATACCTTGCAACAGCCACTTGCAACAATGTCTCCGCCTTATGTGTTGCAAATTATAAGCATATTTTACTCGCTGGCAACCGCTTTCGTGCATCAGTCTAGCTCACTTGCTGGCATTAGCGCTCTTTCCCACGCAAACAGCGTGCTCATCATTCATTAGCGCTGCGCGGTGTGCTCGCGCAGTCACTTTTTCCCACGTCCACTACTACTACACACGAATTTCTTAAACACACACACAGCACTACTCATTCGAACATCCAGCGAATCGGTAAATGTCAATAACAGTCATCTACTCTCGGCCGTTTTTTTCGTTAAGTGTTTGTTGCCTCCACACTGGCACTCGTAGTATTGGCACTTCGTACCTGTTCGCTTCGAGCTGATTCATTCGTGCGCTTGGTCGCTTGGTCGATCGTTGGTATTTCGAATTTTTTCTGGTTAACAACCTTTTCTCATTCGCTGCATTGTATTTGTGTTGAGCGATATCGCGCTCTACAACTCTCACACTCTCTGCTGCTTATCTTGCTTATACCTGTTTGTGTGTTCTCTCACCTCTATGTGTGCTCTCATCTGTGTGTATACTCTCACCTGTCTGTACGCTCTCACCTGTGTGTATGTTGAACTCACTTGTATCTGTGTGTCGTTGTAGTGAGTAACAATTTACCTGTTTTGTTGTGTTCTATTCGCTACGTTGTCATCAGTTAGAGAGTGTTTCAATGTTTAGATACGCTCAGCAATACAAATACATACACTTAAGACAGGTAATATTAGCCTCCCCATATAGGCAAGTATTGTTGGTTTGTCTCTTTCCACCTACTGTCTAAGATAATTTCGCCGCGTTGCCAACTATTTCTAAAATTAAGGAAACTTGTTTGTGTTTTGTTTGGGTACAGTTTTTGAAAACATACATGAAGTAACGGAAATTTCAAAGAGAAGAAGCAGTACAAAATTGTAAAGATTTTTAATGCAGAATTATGTTCAAAAATTTTAATTTCCCTCTCCTTGTCATGTCTCTCCTTGTAAGATATGCTCATTATTTCGTTTTGGTCTTTGATCGAAGTTTTATCCTGAAATTCGGCAAATTAAGTGAGATCATAATAGAGCTTAACAGATCTAAAGCAACTGATTTCATTCTGAAAATTCCTTAATTTCTAAATATGGAAGTTTTACCCCTAAAATGAAACGAGATTCGACCATAAAGATGAATTTCACACCCGTCTTTAGATAATTTCTCTGGATTGCCTACTATTTATAGAATTATATACATTTCTTTGACTTTTTTTGGGAACACTTCTTAAAAGTATACCTAAAGTAATGAAAATTGTGCATAGAAGAAAGGCCACAAATGCTTAAAGTTTTACAAAATTATGCTTAAAAGGTTCGACCCTTTATAAAAGGATCCCTTTTAGTACCGACCGCTTTTTAAAATACGCTTATTATTTCAGTTTTTGCCACGGTCAAAGTCTTAATCTAAAATTCACAGAGTACCAGTAAATTAAGTGAGGTCATAAGAGAGCCTCAAAGATGTAAAGGAACTGTTTTCTTTCTGTAAACCCCTCGATAGATTGAAAAGTCTGGAAGCTTTTTCGAGGAAATGGAACGAGCTTCAACCAAAAAATGTATTTAAGATATCTTTTTTATTAAAAAATCGTTCATTGGAACCGCCCTTGATGTTATAAAGGTTTTTCGACAATAGGAAAAAAATGTCACTGTCAAAAAGATTATGCTTAATACACTTAACCGCTGCAGGAACCACCTTTATGACCTGCCGAGTATACTACGATTTGGTCCCTATGACAATATTTTTTTACGCAAAACATTTTTCTACCAGTTTATGATTCTTTTGTGCCTTTATTAAATATGAATAGCATTCAATTTCCACAAATTTGTTCAATCAGTTGCAAAATAGTTGAAGAAAAGCTCCCGCTATTTGCGAAAAAAGACTTAAAGGAATAATAGAGATTCAGTTTTTCACTGGTTAGATATCGAACAGTGATAATACAACAAATATTAGGTAAATTCTTTGTCTAATCTGTAACATAAACTGTAAAAGTCATTTCTGAGCACAGAAGCCAAACACACTTGTAAACTGTTTAAATTTTATAGGTTATGTGTTTATAAAATAGCTGTGCCAGTGTTGTAAAACTATGCAGAAATTTAGTTTCGGGTGAAATAGCAACTTGGGAAACTTACTTCTTTCACTATTAGTTAATTTTTTAGTCTAAATAGTAAACAAAAAAAAAAAACAAATTGCTAACCCAATCTACCTAACCAAACATTTAGGAACACATTTGGAACATTTTACTATTAGCCTCCAACATGTAACAGTTTGAGAGCCAATGACGATAGGTTGGTTCTCAAAGAAAATAATTAGCAGAGACACGAACCATATCTAATATCCGTTACCATGCTTCCGGGTGTATTCAGGGTGTACGTTGCTGTAGTTTCTATAGTTTATTAATATTAAAAAAAGAATAATTACTAGCATCACAAAAAATAACAAACAGAGTTACATACATACACGAAATGAAATACTAGCATCAACAGTGAATGATAATGACTACAATTACTGCCAATACTAAAAACACTCATTCATCAAATTCTTAAGTAGGAATGAAAGCTGTCACACATGAGCGAATAAAATCCAATATTATATATTTGATATACATACATGCATACATACATACATTATTGTGTTATAATAAATCAGCATTACAATATATGAACATATGTATATGCTTAGGTGGCACGTAGGGCCTCAGTATATATAAATTAACACAACCAGCTAAATATGCCTTTATACATATAAACACGTACATTTACATAGTATATATTATATGTGATTCAATACATCACAGTCGATTATTTATTACACGTGAGCTATAAGAGCCACAATAAAAGCGCCCTCATTGCTAATAGCACGCCTGTTAGGGTCATAATGCCGACAATAATATGTTTAATCATAAATAATAAGAAATATACATTCATAAACTCCGCATTAATGCACCTATAAAATGTATGCCTGTTCGGTAAATAAATCAAATACATAGATTTAAATGGAAAGGAGGATATTTAAAATAAGGGAAATGGGCGTAAATAACACTTTTACCTTTCTTCAATACAAAAAATTTTATTCAGATTGCAAATAGTCGATTCTAATTTGTATATATACATTGTGACAAAAAAAGCAACCAGAAGTTGTGAATAAAAACGCAAATATTTAATTATTCATCAATATTTATTTTTTTCGCCTTCAAAGTAATCCTCACCAGATGTAATACACTTACGTGGCTTTGGCGTGGTTTTTTTTGGCTTCGGCTCGATTTTTTTTCTCCGTTTCCGATGACTGTTAACTTGTTTGCATGTCAAAGTTATAAACCTATGTCTCAACGACAGTTATGACGGTCTCCCATGAATATGGGGTCGGAATTCGAAGGATCAAGCATGGAGACCTGTCTTTATCGGGACGAGTCCGAGTATAAAACGCGTTTCATACCGAAAATATACACCAAAATCATTTGAACGGACTCGCAAAAGATGTCGAACTCTCTTACAATTTCTCCAACCCTCGCCTAGCGAAGTTGAAGATGTCGAAAAGGTCGACCAGAATGAGGCATATCTTCAAGGATCTCTCATCTTTCTCTTCTCACCACTCGTAGGCTTGCGTTTTTGGAATCACCGTAAGCCTTTTCCAACATTCGAAATGATTCCGTTTACGAAAATTAGTTAAAAATACAAACTTTGAGAAAAGTCCTGTGTTTCTACTGTCCTGTGCACTACTGAGGTAAACCGACTTACCACAGCTGCTGTAAGCAACAACAACAAACTAGTTGACAAATCGCGCTCATATTTGGCAAATTAATTAATGACAGTCCTACCAAAGTATCAAAATAAATTTCTTTAATATAATAATAATGAACAGCGCGATGAGCTGAGTCGATTTAGCCATGTCCTGAGTCCCTCAATTGTTCTTGAGATATCGAAACTGAAATCTTACAAACGTGCTTCTCTCTCAAAGAAGCAACTAATATCTGGGAACGAGGGATATCAAACTCATATAGCATATAGCTGCCATACTAACTGAATAATCGGAGTCAAGTTTTTTATATGGAAAGCTTTATCATTTGTTAAGATATCCTCACAAAATTTGACATAGAATATTGTCCGTTAGCAAAATTTCGATCCAAATCCTGTCTTTGTACGCACAAATTTTTTTTAATTGACAAAACTATCTCCACACGAAATTTTTTTGTAGATTATTGTGGCAAAGCAACGCTGCAATGTCCGTACAAACTGTTTGGATCGGACACTATAGCATATAGCTAGTATATGCTACTCACTGACCGATCAAAATCTAGTTAAATTACATTTTTGTACCCTTTCATGCTGTAAAAATCCTATTTGTGAATGATAATTATAGAATTCAGTGTAGTCTCATTTAGGTTTCTTGTTTTATAACAATTTATGTAGCTGCCCTCATTTGCTTAAATAATTCCAACCATGAAATGTATTTTCTTTCAAATAAACTGTTGTTTAGCTAAAAAGTTTGGACTACACTTTGGCGCCTTTACTATTCCTTTAGATTTTTTATATAAATCCCTAAGGCCGATACGACCTTTATTGCTTTATTGTTTTACTTTGGAGCTTTTTTAATGGCAAACGCCTAGCACGTAATCGCATAAATGCTTAAGAGTTGCGTAAACGGAAACGGAAGTCAAGCACATATGAACAGCAGAGTCATAAGCAACCGCAGTTTATAACAGTTACAGGACGCATGTACATACATAATCGTAAGTTCAATAAATAAATATATTTTTCTTATGCGTTCCAGTACGTAAATATGTATCACCCGGACGGTAGCGATAAAAGTAAGTAAAGGGTGATTTTTTAAGAGCTTGATAACTTTTTTTTAAAAAAAAACGCATAAATTTGCAAAATCTCATCGGTTCTTTATTTGAAACGTTAGATTGGTTCATGAACATTTACTTTTTGAAGATAATTTCATTTAAATGTTGACCGCGGCTGCGTCCTTAGGTGGTCCATTTCGGAAAGTCCAATTTTGGGCAACTTTTTCGAGCATTTCGGCCGAATAGCCCGAATTTCTTCGGAAATGTTGTTCTCCAAGCTGGAATAGTTGCTGCTTATTTCTGTAGACTTTAGACTTGACGTAGCCCCACAAAAAATAGTCTAAGGCGTTAATCGCATGATCTTGGTGGCAACTTACGGGTCCATTTCTTGAGATGAATTGTTGTCCGAAGTTTTCCCTCAAAATGGCCATAGAATCGCGAGCTGTGTGGCATGTAGCGCCATCTTGTTGAAACCACATGTCAACCAAGTTTCAGTTCTTCCATTTTTGGCAACAAAAAGTTTGTTAGCATCGAACGATAGCGATCGCCATTTCACCGTAACGTTGCGTCCAACAGCATCTTTGAAAAAATACGGTCCAATGATTCCACCAGCGTACAAACCACACAAACAGTGCATTTTTCGGGATGCATGGGCAGTTCTTGAACGGCTTCTGGTTGCTCTTCACCCCAAATGCGGCAATTTTGCTTATTTACGTAGCCATTCAACCAGAAATGAGCTCATCGCTGAACAAAACACGCGCGCGGAAACACATTTCGAACCGAACACTGATTTTGGTAATAAAATTCAATGATTTGCAAGCGTTGCTCGTTAGTAAGTCTATTCATGATGAAATGTCAAAGCATACTGAGCATCTTTCTCTTTGACACCATGTCTGAAATCCCACGTGATCTGTCAAATACTAATGCATGAAAATCCTAAACTCAAAAAATTATTTCGCAGATATTGAAATCAAGTTACATCCAGATTTATGATGGTAAGAAACAGGGATATATGAATGTGGATGTAAATGTATATGTCTATAAACGAAAAGTATGTAAATAAATCGTTAAAGGCCATAAAGAGTGCTTAGTAGCGGAAGGGAGTATAAAGTTAAGGCACAAGGCGACGAGTCTGTAGCTTTCTACAAACACACACACACAAATCTGAAATAAGTCAGAGCAATTAAATATTGCTTTAGTATGGATCTCGTGCGCTTAACGAGAAGTGCTGCAATAAGTAGTCCTTTGAGGCCATAAAATATGAAAGCGTTTCACGGATTTGGATTCAAATTTTATTCAATCAGCGCAACTGTCACAGGCGCAAGCCATAATATTGGTGGTAGTCAGAGATAACTACCTTCAACTCACACATGCACGTACATACACACACATACAAAAAATAAATATAACTATATGCACGCAAAGAGCAACAACAAACAGCTGAAGGCGCGTGAAACGCAGCGTCGCTCGTAAAAACCTGTTGATTTAATTTACTCACGTTTACAGCAGTGTCTTGTGTTTTCCACCAACAATGTATGTGTACATATGCGTTTGAAGCAACAACAACAACAACGCGAAAGCTCATAAAAACTGGGTGTCAGTGATAAAACTTTTCGCTGAAAACTTCTTCGCATTCCATTTGACGACTGCTTTAACACTCGCGCTTGCCTCGTTGCTCAGCCATGCTTTGCTGTACTACGTCTGGCTATGTCTTCTGAGACAGGCTTCAATGCGAAAATATGAACTCATAAAAAAGTTTGGCGAATTTCGCTACTCTTCATCGCAATTTATTGCTGTCTGGCATTAAAGGCTTTAAAGTTTACTGTTTTGACGCTTGTTGTTTTTGTTAAGAGTTGTTAGACTAAATTGTGCGCAAGATAAAGGTAATAGTGTGAAAGGAGTTAGATATTGCTCTCGCGTTCTAAGCACCCATTTTCCAAAAAAGTTTCCTGGAACATTTTAACTCTCTGATGGCACCCTGTATTGGTAGGTTTGGGTAAGTTATGTTAAAAAGACGATCTTAAGAAGGATCTCACTTAAGCAGCTTAAAATGCTGGTCCGTCTACCTGACTTCTCAAACGGAGTGGAGGTGTTCCTCTTCATCCTCTTCCTTAGGCGGAATATATAAATTAAATTCCAATTAAAAAGCAAAATTTGCATAAAACTTTATGCTCCTGAAAATTGGCAACATCGGGTACCCACTTTTTCGTTTAATTTATTACACAATTTCTACCCGAAGAAAACTAGTCCCGGAACTACAATTCTTAGTTTTAAAATATGAAGGATTTCCCTACTTTATCATCAGAAAAATTCTACCCTACATTCACAACTAATTAATGCAATCCACTAACAAAATCAACATATCGCAAAAAAGCGAATTGGAAAGGCAGTAGGCGTGAAGCAGAACCAACAATTAAATCACACCTTGAGGTGGAATAATTTAACATAACTTCATTGCAGACAATATAATATAATGGAACAGCACCTAGACTACCAAACAAGAACGCACAAACAACATCTAAATGAAATCTAAGAATTAAATCAGTTTGTCAGCGAGCCTAAATGCGGCGAAATTAGAAGAAATGGCAAATGGAAATTTGGCAGGCGAATGCTGAGAGTGTTGGATCTTCGCAAGGAAGGCAGATGCTAACTGAATTATGTTAACGGTATATGTACATAGTATGTCTAGAGTATGTATGTGAAAGTATACAGGTGTGACCTTGCTTCAATCTTGGTATGTCTGAGTTATTGCCCCTGCAGGAAAAACTTACCAATACTCTATGATTTCATTCTTCGACTACTGCTAAAGCCTTGTTATCAGAGATATCTGGCTGGACATAAAGATTCTAGACTTATTGACGCTGCATTAAACTTAAAGAAATTTAAGATCCCGAAGCTATAGATCTCCATACATATACTATTTATGTAAATTCACAGCAGGCTTAGAGACAATTTTAAAAGATATGCGATAAAGGGCTACCTCACCAATGAAGAGTTCATGGGAAATACTATACATATATTTTCTACTGTCTTCAACGCAGACTTTATACAGAAAATTTTTGAGCAAGCACATATTATAAGCATCCTGCCTTTTTCTCTTCCATTATCCAGCCTTTGCAGACAAAAACTGAAACATCTCGGTAGTCTTACCTACGGCGGACAAGAAGACATAACCGAAACTGGCCGTCTCAACAAATTTCTGAGAGGCTTAAAGCACTTTCTCGCTTTGTAAGGGTCTTATTATATAGCATATAGGAATTTTTTTCAGGTACCACAACGGTCTTGCGTATGAAGCTCTCCAAATGAGATATCTCTTAGGAAGAGATCGAAAAAAAAAGATTTGCAAGATGGTGGAATAATTATTTTATGCTTTCATTTTTATTTTATATGCCGAAGGGTTTAGTTAATAATTGGAAAAGACATGACGATCATATTTAACTGTAGAGAAGTAACAAAACATTCAAAAATAATTCGTAAACTGAAATTTCGAAAATGGATCATCAAAGTCTACCCACTGGAACAACGCATTTGATGAAGGAAGTCGGCATAGAGTTGCGCTTTAATATTTGTTCGAGAAAATTCAATCATTCACTCAACTTTTTTGAAAATCATATACACATGTGTGATTATTACCATCAACATAAGTCCGACAGCTGGGGTTTGAGATTCATGTTTCGAAGTATAAAAATTTACTTTCAATCTCACTTTAACTCTTATGGCACCTGTCATCTAGGATTTTTCAATAGGGATGCTAGAAGAAAAGACCAATAGAGACAGCAAACGACCGTGAAACTTCTTTCAAAAAGGGTTGCCATATCATCATGGAAATATATGTGATTCAACATGAGTGACCTAAACTTTAAAAACTGGACGAAAAATGGTATGCACCTTTGAAATGAGAGGAAAACGGAGATGATATTTATATGTACATTTATTTTTTTCTTGTAGGTTACCTACTATGTTCAATATTTGTTGTGTATAGTTAGTCTTAAAACTACGAAAACCGACGAAATAATTGATTTTTTCTATTTATGACCATAACAAAAGATGTTTGGTCCATCCAGGAAAACGACGATTTTAGCATACAGTGTGATATTACCCAATAATTTTTTAAATTGAAAATAAGGGCGCTAATGAGACCTGATTTAAACAAACCTACCTAGAAAACAGCAATCGGATGGTGCTAAAATTTCTCACCAGGAACATCACGTTGTCAGTTGGTTTGTAACTGACACTTATACACCCTCGGTAAATGGAAATCACACAGGATAAACGGTTCTGCTTTTCAGAGGCGAAAGCAGCAGCAAAGTAAATGAAAACGAATGGAATGTGTCTGTGACATTACGAAACGACACCTGTCTGAAATTTTTTGCATATATTTTTGGTTTTGTAGGTGGCTGTGTTATGGGAAGCTTTACGCAAAATTGTGTCACTAAAACAACTACACAGAGATTTACTTAATAGATGTATATGCTATGTATATGTAGGTTATTATATATTCAGAAAAATGTGTACAGCTTGCGACAGCTTCTGCAGCGGCTTTATTGTCTAGCTATCAACTGTCATTAGGCGGTGCTAGTTAATTTCATAAGGATGTGAACGTAGTGGAGTGATTTTATCATAAAAAGCGAGTGATGAGAGTGGAGATCAAAACAAGAAAAAGAGATGATTGATTGTCAAATGCAATGAATTAAAGGAGATTTTGAGTGGCTGCTTCAAAAAAATAATACAAATACTAGAGCGTTGAGGTCAATTCTGGAAAAAATACGAACAAGATGTAAACTTCGGCTGCAACGAAGGTATAATACTCTTTTCTGGTACATTTTTTATAGCATAAAGTAAGTAAAAATATTTATGAACTTGTGAAACAGGAAATATTTATGAACTTTAGAAACAGAAAATTTGTTTCTTCCGGTTGCCTTCGTTTCACTGTGTACATAGCCTTATGTCACCTTCGTCTTCTTTCTTCGTTCACTTTACTTGCTTTCTGTATTGCTCTTAATTCAATTCATTTTACAATATTATTTTTATTTGCATATTGTCTCAAAACTTGCCTACTTTTTCGCATAAATTATGCAGGATTAAGGTGCACCTAAGTTGGCAATTGAGCCGATGAGTATGACAAAGAATGGTTTTAATTGAATTTTCATTGTGTGGCAAATACGAACGCGAAGCAAATTAAATAATTTAAATAGAATAAATAAATTGCTTATCCTAATGCTTTTAAGTGCTAATTGGTCTAGCTAAATTTATACTTTTGGATTATGTTTTTCCTAGAAGTTTTCTGGGATATTTTCAGGCTTAAATTTACTTAAATTATTTAGAGAGGAAGATAGAGAGATAAAAAAAGCAGTTTCTAGAAAATGAGTGTTGAAGTTCTTACTTAAGTGGGCATAAAAGACTGAGGTTGCGGTGCAATCCTTATCTATTTATCTTATCCTGCCTAAATCCCTCAACAACACTGCCGCTACTTAAACGCCTAATAGCTTAACAAATATTCAATATTCGATTCTTTTAAGCAAAAATATATAATAATTAATTAAACAAACTCTTCATTTACATAAAAATAAACGAAAATTAATTTCGCTTGAATTCAACCGCTTTCAATTTTAATAATTAAACAATTCTTATCAGACCATCTTGAGTTGTCTTTAAAGTCAAAAGTTTGCATGAACAAAACTTAAGCGGAAAGGTCTTTTTGTTTGTGCAAACTTTCACCTGTCTAACTTAGCAAAACCGACAATTCACTTTCTTCCCCAACGTGCCGTATAATATATTTAGATATTTTCTATTTCCGTTGAGCGTCCCCTTGGCAATTTAAATATTTTCTTTATCGATTTACAGCGCACAACTACAAATATATACATACTTGTATTTAAATTAGTGAATTTGAAGCGGAAGCAAGTAAATATATTTGCATGTGTATACCAGTGTCTTCTGTCGCATCTTTTGAAGTTTAAAGACTTACGGTAGAAAGGCAACTTGCTGCTTTGCAGCCATATACAGACATTTAGTTAGTACAAACACTCTTAGAAGGGTAAGAAAACATACCGGAAACGCAACAACGTACCACAACTCAATATTGAAATGCTTCAATGGCAAAGAAAGTCGCAATCTTGTAGCTATTTGCTTGAATGTAACATTTATGGGACTTATATACTTTCAACAAAAAATGTCAACAAAAAGTTGTTTTGAAAGCAAAGACAACTCTTTCGAGTCGAATGCCAATAGAAATTAGTGAGCACTCAACTTTGCAAATATTTTTGAAATTCCTAATGAATGAGTTCAGCACTCAGCGGGTATTTTCTTATTGTGGCAGTGGAAAGTTTAACACGGTTGTATAATATTCGCCCTTATTTTCTTTAAAGTAATCAATTTTCTTAATGGAGCGAAAATGAAATGAATCCTTAATTGTATAATTGATGAGTACCATTAGAATCATGTGCAACAAAATGTTGGATGCGGCATTTATGAGTGACAAAAGCAAATAAAATGGTTGTGCCTTACTAGCTTATAAGCCCTTCAATGTGGGTAATTAAAGAAAATAAATTTATAAACAAGCAAGAAAGACCTAAGTTCGGGTGCAACCCAACATTTTATGCTATCACAGCTTGCAACAATCATAGCTGAGGAAATACTTTTAAGTTTTAGCTGAAGCGGGTCCCAACCCCAGCGCACAACCTTGGGGAAGAACGGTTCGCCTTCCCACTTCAGGCCACCTTTTAAGTAATGTTTTTTAACTACTCAGACGATACTTGGTTTAAGACCAGAGGTCGCTGAGTTGCTTGAGCCATATGTAAAATAATCATTTCTGACCACTTCCAAAAAGAAGAAGCTATAATGCTTTCACAGCTGATTTTTTTATTTAAAAATGGTAAAGAACATCTTTCGCTGTTTTGTGATCGGTCAGTTTGAATGGCAGATGCCAAATTTCGTAAAGATACCTTGACAAATAAAAGAGTTTTCCAAACAAGGACTTATGTTTGAACTTTTAGCATATATATATACTTATATTTATATTATAAGGGTGGGACAAAAGTTTTAAAGCACAGGTTCTTAATACTTTCAACACCTAAGAGAGCCTCTCAGTATGTGCTCTTAATTGTAACGATAAGGTTCGCCGCCTTGGAAAAACTTAAATCTCACTCCCAACTACTTGAAAATATATCGTTTCATAGAATGGCAGCTCAAGTAAGGGAAAAAAACTATCAAAGAGCCTAAAGTTTAAATTATCGCTGAGAAAAACTAAGTCAAGAAATCGATGAAGACTATTTGAATAAAAGTTAATGCGAATCAGATTGAGACTAAGCAGGCTATCAATGAGATATAACTCATGAAAGACGACACATTCATTCAACACTCAAAAAAACGTCAATCACTGCTTGTCAATGAAGCTATTTGTGTATCGAAATGTGTTTCACACATTTTATGACTTATCTAAAATATATTTACATAGCGAAGCAGTCACATGCCGACCACATAGCAATGGCCGAAAATGGGTCAGTTATTTTTAAATGAATTATTCATAATAATAAGGCGCAGACAAAGAGTGACCCGGAAAACCACCCTTCTTAAGCACATACAACATGTCGAAGGCAGAAAATAGTTCATGTGTGTGTATATATATTATATAAAAGCCTTTTTTTTCACTTTTCGCCGCACATTTTTCCAGTTCATTCCCAAAACATGCGCCCCTACGTGACAACAATGAATCATTTTGGGGTAAATTTAGGCCAAGATAAGCAAGTAGCACACCGCAGCGGCTTTGTTTTGGTACAGTGCCGGGCAAGACAACAACAAAATATGGCTATAATAATAATAACAATAAATTTGGCGAAGGACAAGCAAGAGGGGTTGAAAATAACGGAAAAATATTACAAGAGAAACAAGAGAATTTATGGGAGGAAGAGTGAAAAAAGAGGAAAAGTGAAGGAAATGACCAAAGGTGAAATTATGGCAACTTTTTTCTTGTTTCTTTTTTTCTACGTTTTCCCAATTTCACGTTGTTTACATGAGTATGTATGCATGCGTGTGTGTGTCTGGGCACATAAAGACCTATTATGTCAACTTGTTGTGCTGACACGAGACACGCCGGCCGACAGGCAGTCAATGACTGATGTTTTGGAATTGAAAAGCATAATAAATAATAATGTGTAAATAAAGCGAAAAATTACACAAACAATATGTATTCATACTTACAGAGATATACATGTATGTGAATGTGTGTCAGCTCTTTGGATTATTGCGGCGATTCATTAATTTTTACGCACACCCACTCGCTTAATTTGTCTGTGTGTGTGTGTATGTCACTCAACTTGTTTTGGTTCACCGCGGTGCAAACACCCAAATGTTGGTGAAAATTTTTGGATTAATTTATGTGCTGAATGCGAACGTACGTTGCTCTGTATATAAAGCGGCTGTTAACCCTATGCTTTTTGTTGTTGCTTTTTGGGGTGATTTAGAAAACGTTAACACGGGCGTCGCACGCTTTTCGGTAATTTCGTTATTATTGAAATAATTTATTTTATTTTTTTGTTGGCAGCACTTTCTGTAAGGCGTTGAGCTGTTGGCACGGCACCACGTGTCTATGTTAACTGCAAAGAATGTTGAAAAAAGTATTGTAAATCCTTATGTATATTGTTGTATATATATATGTATGTGTTTCTGTATGTATGTATGCAAATTAGTGAGTGATAACCATAACTTCTTAATCATAGAGGTTAACCGCCTTATTGTGACATTTACCAAAGTCGCATGTCAACAACGCATCAAGTATATATGTATGTAAGTGCAGAATGAATGCGTTAATATGTCATAAAATGCAAGCAAGGGTTACTTAAAGACATAATTGTGATATTATTGTGAATGAAAAGGACAATATGTTCACATGGTTGCATTGAAGCTACAATACCCTCCACAAATAAAAAAGTTTCAGGAACTCGACTTTGTTCGATCACTTTGTATGGCAACTATATACTATAGTGGACCGATCTGAACAAATTCCTAGGAGATTTTACCGTTATAGTAGAAAATAATATGTGCCGAATTTCATGCGGATATCTCTTTAAACAAAAAAGTTTTCCATACAAGAATTGAATTTTAAAAGATCAGTTTGTATGGCAGCTATATGCTATAGGAATCTGATCTGAATCATTTCTTCAGCAATAATAGCATTGTCTTTGGCAATAATGTATACAAATTTTCGTGCAGATATCTTAACAACTAAGAAAGTTTTTCATACAATACCTTTATTTTGAGTGGTCAGTTTGTATGGCAGCTATATGCTATAGTGGTCGGAACTGAACAATTTCTTCGGAGATTGTACCATTGCTTTACAGAATAATTTTTGACAAATTTCAGTAAAATATCTTGTCATATGAAAAAGATATCCATATAAAAGCCGACTTTTTGGCGTTCAGTTTGTATGGCAGCAATATGTTATAGTGGTCCGATCTGAAGAATTTGTCCAAAAATAATAGCATTACCTAGAATAATAATGCATACCAATTTTTGTGCAGATATCTCAACAACTCAAAAAGTTTTTCCTACAACAACTTGATTCCGATCGTTCAATTTGTATGACGGTAGTAGTCCGATATCGGCAGAACCGACCACTAAGCAGCTTCTTGGAGAAAAAATGATGTCTGCAAAATTTCAAAGCAATAACTCGAAAACTGAGGGACTCGTACACATACAAACAAACAGAGGGTCGAACACACTTGGCAAAATCAACGTAAACTACGCAGGGTATAAAAGCAATCAAATTGAGAAATACTAAATTTAATAAAAAATAGAAAAAATTAAATTAAAACAAATGTAAAATTACATTAGCTAAACGCTACATTTCAGCTAAAATAATAGCACTCGACGCGCAGACGAACACGTTGCCTGTTGCTATTTTTATTAGCAATTCAACGATGCCGTCAGCAGTCACACCCATTTAGACAGCGCACAGTATAAGCATGTGTGTATAAATGTGTATGGCATTAGAGATAAAAAAGATTTTGAAATAAGCAGAATTAAAGCAATATCGTCTTTATATATTGCTACATATAAATTTATATTTACACACATGCAATAGATATTTATATGTATATACAGTCGTATATAAAAATATGTATCTGTGAAATCTTGTCGAAAAAATAGAACATCTAACAAAAAGCGCAACAACAATAACAACGTGTATGTTTCTGAATTATGAAAATTTCGAAAAGTTTTCGAAATACGCTGGCAGCTAGCGGCTCGTCGCGTTACGTGAGGTCAAGCAAACGAAGCATGTGATTGAGAATTGAGCAAAAGCAGAAATACGAGTGTGTGAAGCTGTATATACATATGTATGGTACTAAAAAAAATATATGTGTATGTAAATAGGCATATACCTCAATTTGAATTAAGAAACATCTTCTTTGTGCTAATTTTAAAACTACAGGAGAGTACCACTAATACCTGCAAGCTATTAAAAGGTAATACCCAAATGGGTTTTATTTTTAATTTTGCCTATTAAAGCAAATACTACTATGAGTAAACAATAGTACGAATTTATTCTGAACTTATTCTTTGCCGGAAGGAATTCGGAATCACCACACCTCAATAATCAAAAAAATTTTTCAACATAAGCTTGATTTTTGACCTGCTTTTGACGTGTTTTTTTTTTTGGATTCGGCTCACCTTTCCACGATATTCGGCCGATTGATCGTCTGTCTTCAAGTCGTAAGCATACAGGGTTGTCCGAAAAGTAATAGGACGGATTTTCTTTCGCCGCGCCTGTACTTCGGAGAGTGCGATTGTATTCGGTAGAGGGCGTCCCTAGCTAACCAACGAACAGCTGGTCAGTTATCTCCGAGAACTTGAGAATCAGGACAAACGTTTTTGCGCGACGTGTTTCTGTGCAAGCCGAAAATGCAACGTTCGTTAGAGCAGAGTTACGTGTGAAACTCGGTAAATCTGCAACAGAGACGTTTGATATAATCAAGCAGGCTTACGCAGATGTTGCTTTAGCAAGTTGTAGTGTGTTGCAGTGGCACCAGGACCTTTTGGAGGGCCGAGAAGAGGCTGCTGATGAAGACCGAAAGAATGAGCAAATCCAAAGCGAAAACGATGCTCATTGCCTTTTTGGACACTAAAGACATCTCCACTATGAGTTTGTTCATCCTAGACAAACTATCAAACGGATCCAACAAGAGATCGCAATTGATTGGAAGTTGCACCACGCCTTTCTTGTGAATAGCTCCCTAATTAAGGCCGGCATCCCAACGCTTCCGCAGCCGACCTACAGTCCAGATGTGGCTCCCTCGGACTTTTCTTTTTTTCCTTGTCTGAAAAGGCCGATGAAACGCAAGCACTTTGAGACGACAGAGGGAATTCAAGCGGCATGCACCTCGGCTCTTAAGGCTATTCCGGAGAATGCCTTCCCAAATGCCTTCAATGCTTGGAAATCGCATTTGATGCGTTGCAACGATGTAAAAGGAGCCTATTTTAAAAGTTTTTAAAGAATTCTAACGATTGGTTCAATAAATTTGTTTAAATCGACTCAGCCCTATTACTTTCAGGACAAACTCTATAGTTATTTTTCGGAAAATAAACTATAAATTCAGACTTCTTTATAACTAATTCATCATCAATTTCAGGAACCTCGGATTTAAAGCATCGGAACGAGGAAAGACTTACACCTGAGCAACGTTTACAAATCGTTCAACTTTCTTACGAAAATCGTGTGATATCACATCGTTAGATTTTTTCCTTGGAGATATGTAAAGTCTAAAGTTTATGCGAAAAATCTCGCTTCGATTCAGACCTAGGAGCAAAACGTCATGCGTGTCATTCGCCAGTTAACAGTCGAAATGTTCGAACGAGTAATCGAAAATTGGACTCAACCGATTGATCAACTGAGATGTAGCCGAGGCCAACATTTGAAAAAAATAATCTTCAAAATATAAATATGAATTTGAAGTTTTCTTTAAAATAGTAGGGAACCTCGAAATGGATCACCTTTTATATAGTTAAAAGATTTCTCTTTCGACATCTTCACCTGTGTTGTATATTTTAATACTCAGGTAGCTTCCGCACCATCTTCTTACTTACTGTTTTAAACTGAATTCGGCGATTAGCTAGAAATCAGTGAAACCCCAGCAACAAAATTTATTAAAATCTGCCCATCACCGTAAAAATAATATGTTTTCTTATCAAAAGCAATATCTCCTTTCATATTTCAAATTGGCAAACCTTGAGTGTCTTGTCCTTAAATATTTGCACGAACTTAAAATCAAGCAAACGTCATAAAATTCAATAAAAATGCCAAAAATGCTGAAGTAAGGGTTCACATTGTGCACAGAGACAAGGCAATAACCACATTTACTGGCGATATAAAAACATACAAACACACATACAATGACAGCGATTAGCAGTTGCAAGTGCAAAACTGACAAAACGCCTTCGAGTGGCAAAACGTCACCGGCGCGATGCCGTCGACAAACGCTAAAGCAAGGCGAGCGCGCGCAGGAACGACGACAAACTGACAAGGGCTAGGACATAGAAACATATACACACACGCTTAGAAATGAATGCTTGCATATTTTTATGTGTATGTGTGTGACGCTGCCAGTTGAAATAAAGCCGGCGATAAAAAAGTCAAACGAAAACAAGTAATGACGTCATTATTTTATGAAATACATACACATATACAAACATGTATTAATAGCAACATTAAGAGGTTGCACAAGCGAGCAGCGGGAAATTTTCAAATCAGCGCCAACAAATG
Organism: Bactrocera dorsalis; assembly: GCF_023373825.1. Classification (NCBI taxonomy): domain Eukaryota; kingdom Metazoa; phylum Arthropoda; class Insecta; order Diptera; family Tephritidae; genus Bactrocera; species Bactrocera dorsalis. The sequence goes on from NC_064305.1 coordinate 78,557,915, forward strand.
CAACAACATGAAAGAAGACCAAAGCAAAAATTGCGCAAACATAAAAGAACCTTCAACTGCCGCCATACATCCATATATACATACATATGGTGTCCTAAGAGCGGCGTAACATGTGATAGCGTGGATACATACATACAACATAGTTATAAGTATGTTTAAAAATATACATTTATGTGCCTATAAAAGAGCATGCTCTTATAAATATCTGAGTGTGTGCTTCTACAAGTGCATTCCTCTAACCTTATATGTCAATATATATGTACATATATTCCACTACATATAATCTACAAGCCGTTCGGCAATTCAATGGAGCTTTTTTGTGACGTCACTTGGAAAAGTGCAGAGAGCGCGCGTGCGAGTGTGTGAAGCTGAGAGCGCGGCAACTTCAAACTTACTACGAAGAGCAGTTATTTTATTTACTACCGTTATTATGACCTGATTTCAGCAAGCTTACAGAGTTGTGTAGAAATTCGGAAAATACAAATGTATGAAAGATAAATATTGGACAATGGAGGGAGAGAGAGAGTGTACTTTTATAGCACATGGCCGGTTCAAAGCGAATCTAACAACTAAGGAAGCAGAATTAGCATTCAGAACGATGAGTTGCATTATGGCAAAATCACGAAAAAATTCTATATAAAAAGTTTTTTTTTGCATTAAAGTTACTATATCCCGGGAAATTTTCATTTATTACAAGAACAAGGTGGCAACTCTATTTTTTTAATTTTAACAATTTGCTGCAGTTATTGTTTTTTACATTAAAACTATTATAACTTTGAAAAAAATTTTTTTTTTAATTAGGTGGTAACTCTGAAAAATATTTCGATGCTGTAAGCTTAATTATATCAAAATCCAGAAAAAATTTCAAACAAATAATTTTTGCATTAAAATTACTAATTTTATTTAATTTTTTACAGGAACAAGGTGGCAACCGATCAATCGTTAATTTTAAATTTTTTTTATTGGTTTTTTACATTTAAATTACCATAAATTAGGAAAATTTTGTTTTTTTCAACAATTAGGTGGCAACTCTGTTTTTCGATTTTGAATTTTTTTTGCAGTTATTGCTTCTTACATTCAAATTACAATAAATTTGAAAATTTAGTTTTTTTGGAAAAATTAGGTGGCAACTCTACTTCTGGATTTTTATATTTTTTTTTTGCAGTTATTATTTCTAACATTAAAATGACTATGGAAATTTTTTTATAAGGTGGCAACTCCATATATTGATTTAAATTTTTTCTTGTTTTTACATTTAAATTCTTGTTAGGAAGTTTTCGTTTCTTTAAAAAAAAAATAGGTGGCAACTCTATTAATCGTTGTTTTTAAAATTCTTCTGCAGTTATTGTTGTAACCTTATAACTATACAGTAAAATATTACCAAAATATACTTGTAGATACATACCTACAGATCAAAATTTTTCAAATTAATATTTTATTTGAAAATCAAATTCTAGTATTAGGTTAGGAAGCTGTATACTTATATTCACATTAAAGCTATCTTTTAATAGATAGACAAATAAATATAAAAATTTTAGTTCATACAAAAATGTATAAAAAATTTTAACAGATGGCAATACTACGAAAAATATCTGTAACAAAAAATTTTCTTTAACTGTTTAGTTTGATATCACTGTTCATAGCATGTCAATTTTCTAAAAAAAAAAAATCAGCAATTCATTATTTTTCACAAAGATGGCAACTCTATTTTTTTTTAAATTTATTCTGTTATTGTTTTTAAATAAAATTAAAATTATAAAATTTTTATTTTTTGCAAAAATAAAAATATTTTTATTTTTTAAATTTTTTTTTCATATTGTAAAAAAAAAAAAAAAAATTTCCAAAATATGTTTTGTAATGTGCTTGAACTTTTTAGTTATGTTATATTTTAGGTTGACTTGTATTTTATTTTATTTTTATATTAAAACTTTCAGTAAGCTGGCAACATACTAACTCATTTCCAAATACTGAGTGAGTTGTGAGATGGAATCCTATAATTAGTTAATAATTCATGACATGGGACTACCCATTATTCCACTTTATAATATAATATGATATGATTTCTCTCTGCACACTACCTTCTTCATAACCGAGAGTTTACCATTCAATTCTAACCTAAGTTTTGCTAATCCATTGCTTTATATTTGTACCAATCAGAATTACCTTGATCATACTTTTCTTAGTTAGTTATTTTTTCTTTAACTCCAATCTCATTTATTTTTTCCAATAGTAGGTATTTAATATTTTTTTATTCTACATAATATTATTAGTTCTTCTATCAATTCCGCGTTTCACAAAGTCCACTGCAAATCCTAGGCCCAATACCCGCAACGCACGATTCGCTTTGAAAAGCTCTCACGCGGAGAGTCGACAAATAAGTACGAGTATATTGGCACTTCGTACAAGAAAGTTGCTGACGAAGCTATGAGTACGAGGTATACGTATGCATACGAGAAGGAGCTCGTATCGTGCGGGCATTGGCCTCGTGAGCGTGCTGCCACCGTCGCTGTCGCTGCGAAACGCAAATGCAGTCTACAATTGCTTACAAGGTGTAGTGAAAAAGGAAAACAAAAACAAACTGAAAGTATAGTACAAAAACAAGTTGGAAGAGAAATAGGGAGGAAATTGAGGAGCATTATATTTATAAAAATTGCTGAGAAAGAGAGTGCTGGAGGAACGGAATTGAATACAACCGCGAAAAGCACAGCCGACTGGCCAGGCGGGACGTGCGCCTCCAATGGGAATGCATTTGCGGGATTTAATTTTTGATGGCATCTTTCGCATTGCAGTCGAGTGCACAAATACCGAGCCAAAAGGCAGACACACACACATACAAAGCCAAAATGCCGGCTATGCGTCGCTGCTGGCGTACAGAAAGCTAGCTGCAGCAGCGACTGCGGCAGCGCGTCGACGACCGACAGCAGGAGGAAAAGACCACAAGTAGCTGCTTTCAACTAACGGAACATTCATTTCGGAAAATTCAGTTCATAGCCGACACACAACGCGTGCAGACGACGACCGAAGCTAACGGCAAATATAAAAATATATTTATTTATTTTTTTTGGTGAAAAGGCAATTGCCGCTGTGTTGAGACCAGTGTGTCTAAATATATGTGAATGTGTGTATGCGCGTACATGTTTATGCGTTATTCTAATTATAATATGTGAATATTGAGCAAGGCAAGGCGTAAAAAAAATAAAAATAAAAAATACAACAACAGCAACACAAAAATTAGAGCACCGGTGTCTATTTTCGAAGCAATAATTTCACAAATTTACGCGAAAAAGAATAAAAGAAAAGCAAAATTGAAAATTCACGCACTAGAAAAGCAACAAAAACAAGCAGACGTGCACGCAAAAACGATTATTGAAACATTGTAACGGTAAGCGGAAATTGCACGGCACTCAACGGACGTTTGTTTTGGCCGTTAACGGTTTATATTTTGCGAACGTGGGTTTGGTCGCTGGAAAGCGCATTCGCCGGCGCCGCGATTGTGGTTTATGTGCAGTGAATTTAGTGGCAAAAACACACACACACCCCGTTAAATAGTTGAAAAAATACAAAACTACGCCAAATACACAGTTTTGTTGTTGCTGTGTAAGGTGGCAAGCATTTCAATTTAAATTTTTTTTTTTCAATTTTGCGCGTAAAAGCGTGAGCACTCGACTCGCAGCTGCGTGTACGTGAGCCGAAAAGTAAGTGTTTGTTTGCTGCAGCATTAAAGAATAATGTGGCAACCCTGTAATTGAAATTGATTATTTTTTAGTAGAGATTCTATCAAGAATTGCAGAAGTACGCATAATGCATATTTATTCAAAAATCATAATATATACTATTTTTTAATATATATATACTTGCAACATTCGCATAAAACATCTATGAAACCTTTTTAAAAAAATTGTATTGAATTCAAAATATAATATCAGACACAATAGCTGTGCATCTTCGAATATTAAATAAATAATTTTAACTGAAATTTCATTACAACCAAATCAAATCTATGTTTCAAAACCATGAAACTAAGAAATACAAAATTATCAAAAATCTCTTCGCAACAGTTTCGTCAGTTGGAAGGCAATATTAAGCCGCAAAGTGTATTTTTATGATGAAAATAAAATAGTAAAAATAGTACCCGGAAATTATAAATAAAACGAAAAATAATTTTTTCGCCCTCAAAGTAATCCCCAACAGATGTAATATTCCTATGCCAACGATTTTTCCAGTCCTCGCAACACTTTTCATAAGCTGTTTTTGGAATGGCCTTCAGCTCTTTCAGCTAGTTTTGTTTTATCTTTTCGATCGACTGAAGATGGATTCCACAGAGCGGCAATCTCAGTTTTGTAAACAAGTAAAATTACATGAAGCCAAATCTGGTGAATGTGGTGGTTGATCGATGGTACTCATGGCATTCTTGGTTTTAAGTTTGGTCACAATCGTGTCTTCATGCAATGGTTCATTATGTTCACCATGTAAAATCCATGAATTGTTCTTCTACAATTCAGGCTGTTTTCGACAGATGATCTCACGCAAATGCCTCATTATGGCCAAATTCAACATCTTATTGACCGTTTGACTCTCCAATACAAATTTATGATACACTACAGCACAAATATCGAAAAAAAGATTAGCATCACCTTCATTTGGCCTTTTTCTTTTGTTTCGGGTTGTTTTTTCCTTTCCATTCCGATGATTATGGACTTGTTTGCATGTCAAACTCAAAAACCCATCTCATCATCGGCTGTTATAATGCTCTCCATGAATGTGGAATCCGAGTTCGCACGATCAAACACGTCGAAAGAGACCGATTTGCAGTACTCGTTTTGAAAACATTATCAACTTTATGGCGGCGAGTCGAGCAAGAACGTGTTTTGTAACCAAAATATCCATCAAAATCATTCAATCTGACTCGCGAAAGATGTCGAGCTCTTTTTCCATCTCTTTAACAGTTGCCTGATGATTTTTAAGCACCATATCCTTTACATATTAAATATTTTAATCAGTTGCAGAGGTCAAGGAATATTTTCAATGATCTCTCGACAGTCTGTGAAGCCTTTGTATCACTCGTAGGTTTGTGTTTTTGATAAAATTGAATCACAGTAAGCTTTTTCCAACATTCGCAACGATTAAGTACACGAAATTTTGTTATAAATACAAAATTTGCCAAAGATGCTTTGTTTGATAATTTTTTATCTGTTGTAACAATCGCAACGCACTACTGAGGTAAAGCGACTTACCCAGCTGCTGTGAACAAACTGGTTGACAGATCCTGATCATATTTGGCATAGTAATTAAGGACAGTTCTATCACCTTAGCAAACCTTTTTGTTTTTTTTTTTTTTGAAATATCATTTACACGAAGAATTTAATTACAGGTTTCGAGTGTTTCTTTGTCTCAATGTGTCATATTACAAAAAAAATGCGTGAAACTATACCCTAAAATACTATACTATATGGAAATCTGGCTATTGGACCAACGTATCAAAGTCAAAGTCATTTCTTTGCACAATAGAACTTTTTTCACATAATATGAGGTAAATCGTGGAGTGTATAAACAAATCTTTTGGAATTTTTTGATGACATCTGTCGGAGAAATAGCTAGCTGAATGAGATGCGTTTTTTCACTAGCGGACACGATTCCTCATAATTGGATAATCTGAAATACAAAAACCCACTTTATTCTTAATGTTGATAAATAAAAAAGTAATCAACTTTTTTTTTATTTTTTCCCCATGTTTTTTCATATAAATTTCGTCATAACATTGTCAATAAATTATGAAAAATATAAGGACATTAAAAAAAAAAAATTTAGCAAATCGGTTGAACAGTTCGACCGGAATCATGTACGCCAGAATAAAAAAGTGTGTGTTTGAGAAAAATGCGTTTAAAGTTTGAGGTACTGAAAAATCATACAAAGAAGAATATAAACGTTGAAAAATATAAATCTTCTTCTTAATTGGCGTAGACACCGCTTACGCGATTATAGCCGAGTTACCTTTTCATTGGGGGTGTTTTTTTACGTGGCGGGTCCCAAACCCAGCGCACAACCCTATGCAGGGGATGTTTCGCCTTCTCACGTTAGCTCGCCTTCAAACGGATGTTCTTAGGCTACCCAGAGGATACTTGGTCAAAGACCGGAAGTCGTGAGCTGCTTGAGTCATATGCAAAAGAATCGTTTCTGGCCACTCCCAAGTGAATGGCGATCAGAGAACTTTCCTCACTTGCGTGAACTTCTACACATGACTCCATCCTCCAATATAAATACTCCTAATTATTATTTTTGAGCCTTTTTCGAAACCTTCCAATGGTAAAGTGGGTTTCTACATTTATTCTAAGCGTATAAGGGAAGAGAAAATGCAAAAAAAAAAAACAAAAATTAAAAAAGATTACCCTACTGATCCCTTAATGACGAAAAAACAATTTTGCTCTTACAATTGTGTCCTTAGATTAGCTATCTTCTGTTTTTTGCTAAGCTCAATATTTTCGCAAAAATAATATATTAATTTTAGGGCCAAAAAATTTTTCAAAATCAGAATTTCAAAATTTTCTACAATTGCATTTAGTCTTATAAACCAAAAACAGGCTTATTTCTCAAATCTTATCCTTGCTTTTGATCTGTGATCTGCGGTCATTTCCCAAAAAAAACCAACTGATTATAGTAATCACAAAAATTTGAAAAATTTTCATAACCAAGTTTATTGTATCACCAAAAGCATTGCTATTGCTTGGTGAAGAAAATTTGAGAAAATTCTATTTGCAAATTGTGTAGCGTGTTTAATATCTCCTTATATACAGAAAAAGTCATATAAATATGGTTCTCTTATTAAGTTACAAGACTCTCAGATTATCCATCATCAAAGTTGTTGCACAGTTTTAAGTATTTCTAATAATATGTGGCATGATTATGAGTTCAAAAAACATATTTTTGGGTGAGCAAAAAAATAATTTTTTTTTCAAGCAAAACTGTTCGAGACCACACATGAATTAGATAATTGTGGAATTTTTGAGTTTTTTAACAAAAAATTAAATATGGTTATCTTTTAGTTACAAAAAATGGATAAAAAATATGTATTTCTTAAAATTTACTCGAAATTCAAATATATCACAAATCAAGAGTTTTTTTTATGTAACTGGGTTTGTCTTTGGCCTACCTATACAATAATTCATTTTCAATTATTTGAGTGAAATGTGTAGTTTCCTAAAATTTTATCAAGCATGTGATGTATTTACCTCATCACGAAATTTCCTAAAATCCATCAGCTAGCATCTATCTTTCTTTGTTTAATTATGCACAAGACTCATGTTCAAGTGTTTTGCATGCATGAATTACTCTATTGGAATTATAAACACTGAGAGTACAATTTAACTGCCAACAAATATTCTAACGAGCTTCAACACAGCATTCAATCAGCAATAAATGCAGAATTTCAATGCAAAATAGTTTCGAATTGGCATTGTTGTATTTGGTTATAATCAAGCAAGCTTGAATATGCAGACAAAGCTTCACCACAAATACATACATGCATACATGCATACATACATACGCACTCTTTTATGTGAGTTGAAGGAATTGTACTCAAAATTCGAACGCATGCAACAATTGGTTTTCACAAACGCACACACATACAACAACAAACTACCACACACATTTGCTGAAACATTTTCACACATTTTCACAAATTTCCACACATATTCACTGCTAGAACGCGCTGAGTTGCGCTCAAAAGCAGACTACATAAAACAAAGCCACATAAAAAACACACATTACGTATACGCAGCGCACAACCGCAAATACAATATTACATAAACTACAAATATTCTTACTATTGTAAAAGTTTCATTCTCCTCTTTTTTTTATTATTTTTACACATTTTCATTTCTGCTACGAAAAGTTCATTGCGCCAGAGCCACAAGTCGGCGCTGCGCACATAAATGTGGTTGAACCGCAAGCAATTAGCACGCACATGTGAAAATAAACAAGCTAGAAAAGCACAATTAAAGGGTGTCACACGAGTTCTATAAACTATAAGAATGTATAAAATAACTCAATGGCTTTCGTGTGCAAGGATAATTATGTTGTTAGTCAACAACTTTTTGTGGCTTCGGCAGTCTGTCAAGCGCCGCAATAACAACAAATGAAAAACAATAACTAGTAGCTTGTGTGGCAACAAAAAATCTTACAAAAACAACTACAAATAATTTAACAGCTTTTATTGTAACACCAAAGCCAGGCATGTTGCCTACATAAAAGGTTTGTGGCCCCACCAAATCTCTTATATGCCTGTGCCTGTGTATGTGTCATTGCAGAGCACACACATACATAAGCGCCAGTGTTCCAATTCATTAAGCACGTTAATTGCAATATTCGCTTTTATCTGCGTGGCGTACGGCCACTTCGCTTTCAGTTTGCCTTGCTTTTGTTTGCGTTCAGTGACTTCTCGAGCTGCTGCGGTGGCGTTTTCGGTGAATAGTGCGGCATTCGAGTGTTGTCTGTCTCATCGCCTCGGTGATGACTCTTCCTTGTGCTTACTTGTGGCTTCAGCAGTGATTTTTATTGTTGTCTTTATGCATGCTCTAAGTGGAATGCAAAGAATTCACTAATTTCCGAAAATATTAATTTTGCTCAATTTCCACTCGAATGCATCTTAACTATCTTCACGAATAATTAAGCACAGCAAGACTTTGCTGGGGTGCAAAATGGTTGTAAGGGTTTGTAGTTAGTATTTTATTGACAGTAGAGTAATATTAGAGAGGTGGATAAGTTGAAAGGTTATTTCAAGGCGGAAATTCGCCCTGAAAAATTAAACATGTATGGACAATACCAAAAAAAATTTTTCTGTATGATAGCTTTTTCCTTTAATAGTCCGATCTACGCAATTTTTTCGCAGATTATATCAATGCTTTGGAAAACAATATATAGCAAGTTTCGTGAGTATATCTCGTCAAATGAAAAAGTTTCCCTTACAAGCATTTAATTTCGATTTTTCGGTTTATATGGCAACTATATGCTACAGTGCTTCGATTTAAACAAATTCGTTGGAGATTGTAGCCTTGCTTTATACAATAATTTATGTCAAATTTAGTAAAGACATATTTTAAAATAAAAAAGTTTTTCATACAAGGACTTCATTTTGTTCGTTCAATTTGTATGATAGCTATATGCTAAAGTAGTCCAATCTGAAAAATATTTGAAGAGCATGCAGCGCTGCTTCTTACAATAATCAGTGCTCATTTTTGTTAAATTATCTTGTCAAATAAAAGGGTTTTCTATGCAAGAACTTGATTTTGATCGTCCAGTTTGTATGGCAGCTATAACTTTTAATAATTCGATATCGGCGAATACGACAAATGAGCAGCTTCTTACAGAGAAATGCGCGCCTGCAAAATTTTAGATCGATATCTCAAAAACTGAGGGGCTATTTCAGGTATAAGCAAACTGGCGGACACACAGACAGATGTATATATGGCTAAACTTCGTGGCAAACTTAATATACTTAGTTCAGACCAAAAAAGCTTCTTATTGGATATAAGAAGATGAAATGGGAAACATTTTTTTCTACTTTTTGTATTTAGAATACCGTTATCTTCAACAGATGTTTCTCTCCCTCTCTCTAGGACAAATATCCTTGCCCTAAATATATACGCGCCCTACTCTCCCGATCTAAATCGCTTTAATGTTGCCAAAAGATGATGAAATCTTGACTTTTTAATCAGATTTAGAACAGTTTCAGTGCTAACTTCGGAATCTTCATATTAAAAAAAAAAGACTCGCTCCTTATATATACATAACTTTTATATCGATTTTAGCTGCTTAAACGCTTCAGTACACGTTCTTCTTCTTCCTTTTAGTACCGAAAATCTTATGAACGAAAAAATTATCATAATTCTTTCAAAAATATCCGATAAAACTTATATTAAATCCAACTTTATGGCTTAGATCACAGAGACTTAGATAAACACGGTGTGTAAATATCTTTAGTTGCGCTTCCACTAATAAAAGTTAATCTTCTTCCTCGATCATTTTGGACACGTTTCACTTTCTAGAAAAATCTTATACACAATATGCAAATCTCCGATATAACATATATTATTTCCATCTTTAGGGCTCAGATCACAGATACTTAAAAAAAAGTATTGTAACTCATACGCCAAGGTGTGCAAATAACTTTAGTGAGATTTATACTAATAAAAGTTGTTCCTCTTCATTTATATCGGTCTTTTTCGACATGATTCACTTTTTAGAAAAGTCTCCTACTCAATATACAAAGCCAAAACAGATTGAAACTCATTAAAAATACACTTTATCAGAGATACCGATTCAAAGTTCACATATGATGTCGTTGCTGTCCGATTTTTTCATGACTTAAAATTATTATTTTTAATTATTATTATCTTTGTCCTCACATTTTTGAAGTAAAATTATTAATAAATACCAAAAAAAAGTATTCAAAATAATTTTTAAATTTTTTTATGGTATTAAAATTTATTTTATAATATTAAAAATTATTTTTATTGAAAAAATAATAATGAAAAAATTAATAAAAATATCCAAAAAAAAAAGCTTCCAAAAAATCTTTAAAATATTTTGTATTATTAAAAATTATTTTCATTGAAAAAATATTTTGATCCAGTACAATATATACTTATATATAAATTTTTTACATTACTATATAACATTTTTTGTATGTCATCTTCACACATTTGAATTGAATTTATTAATAAATTTATAAAAAAAATCTAAATAATTTTTAAAATATTTTATAACATTAAAAACAATTCTCATTCAAAAAATATTTCATCATAAATCACTTGAAATTTCACAAATTTCATTTTACAAACAAAAATACTCTTTCTTTTCTGCCAAATATGCTAACTTGGCCTCTAACACTGCAGTCAAAGCGCCGCACTACAAATTCCAAGGCATGCACATTTCTCAACGTTGTTGTTATTGTTTGTGCAAACGCATTATTACTCATAACACTACTCATAGTTATCTATGCAGCAAAGTGGAATGCCGAGGCTTTCAAGAATTTCTGTGATAAATGCACGAAAACGCCTACACACCATGCAACACTATGCCGTTAATGCTTATGATTCATAGTTGCAACTACTCGGAGATGCGCTGCGGCAAAGTAGGCCATTTCTGAACATAGGCTTATTTATAAACACACAAAAAATAGATAGGCATGTTTATAGCTAAGTCTAAGTGTATGTAAGTATGTAATGAAGAGGTGAAAGTGTTGTTTATTATATGGATGACACATCTGGGTATGTGGGTGTGAGGTAGGCGCAGGTGAAAATTGTGAAATTGTGCTATGAGGCTTTCGAAGCATATGTTACGATATGATTTCTGGGAAGTTCTATTATCATTTAACAGACATAGACATGTGCAGCTTAAACTTTGTTATATTGTATAAAATATTATACAGCGCGCTCAAATGTATGCTAAATATTTAATTTTTCATTTTTATAAGCACTCGCTCTCTGCCTTTACTCCCTTTTTCCAATGGTATATTAATACAATTTTGGACATACATATGTACCAATACACAAAATATTTTAAAATAAATTAAAAAATATTTATAATTTTTCACAAAAATTTCTCTTGCTCTCCTCATGCTGTATATTTTTATTTCAATGCGTTTGAAGGCCATAGTTACACCGAAAATTTCCGAAATATTTCACTTGAGAGCGTCCGTTCACTCAACCACTACTCCAAGGCGTTTTCTCTTTGCCACATTTTTGGCAAATATTTGGTGAAAATAACTGCTAGTTGAATCTGCAGTATGCCACTGCCAATTGCAATGCTGCAATGCGAAGAATGGTGCGCTAGCAGCCACTTGGCGCCGGACGCCCAAGAATGTGCAACAAAATGTCAATGACCAGTTGCAAGATAAATGTATACAATGAAATGGACGAGATGTGGAAATGTGAAGGAAAACCGAAATTGAAGCTCCGTTAAATGTGCTGACAAACACACCAAGGAGTATATAGCAGTGTGTGTATACATATGTGTTTGTGACAGAAGCGCTTACTTTGTACTCTAATACAACAGTTTTACAAAAGCGCAGCACTTTATGCAATTTATTATATTAGTGGTCATTAATGGCAATAAAATCGTAATATTTGTCCAGCGAAAAGGGAAATTTTGATATTATGTCACCGCAACGCAGTGGTGGAAAGCAATAAGGTTGGAGATTTATTGTGGTTACACAGAGTAGCATTTTTCAAATCGCTACGGTATATTTTTGCATGAAATAAACAAAAAAATGCAAAAAAATTAAACTATTTTAAATTAAATTACATGTATTTAATTATGCTATAAACAAATTGTAAATAAAATATAACTATCAAATGAAAAATTAAATAAGTTACTGGTAACATAAAATTAATTTAATTAATTAATTATAAATACAAATTATAATTATAAAAATTAATTTTCATTATTAATTATAAAAATGAAAAATGTAAATAAACAATAATTAAACAACATTTAATAACTTTGAATTAAGTAAATTAATTAAAATATAGTAGAACTTATTAAATTAAATTTAAAAATTAATACGAACATAATGAAATTAAATTAGATTAAACAAACAAAAATTTTATTGAGTTAAAAAAAAAAAATAATTTAATTAACCTAAAAAATGAGACTTTAACATAAAAAATAAAAGATAATTATTTTGAATAAAGTGAAATAAATTAAACTAATCGAAACAAATTAAAATTAAACTTAAAATTAATTAAAATTAAACTCGAAAAAGGCGGAAAAATTAAATTATTTCTGTTAAGTAAAGTAAAATAAATTAAATTAACCGAAAATAATTAAAATTAAGCATGAAAAATTTAGAAAAATTTAAATTAATTAGGTTTAATAAATTAAAATAAATAAAATTAACCGAAAATTATTAAAATTAAGCATGAAGAATTAAAAAAAAAAATAAATAAAAACTAAATTGGAAATATAATAAAAAATAGAATGGAAATAAATAAAACAAAAGCCAAAAAAAATAATACGACTTAATAAATTCGATTAAATTAAATAAAATGAATTAAAATAATAAAAATAAATAAAATTACTTGAATAAAATAAACAAAAATATAAAAAATAATATTAAGAAGAAGAAATAAAATTTAATTTAAGTTCGGTAAATAAATTAAACGGAATAAAACAAATTTTAATTAAAACAAGAAAAAACGGACCTACAACGCCGATCCGTTTGGCTGTTCAAGTGAGATACCTATTAGGATCGCCCTGTTAACCTAACTTAACCTTAAGACCACATAAGACGTTAGCGCCTGTTTCATCGAAGATCTAATACCCTTCACAAATGCATTTTTTAAAGCATAAAAGCATAAAAGGTTATGAAAAGGTCTGTATCATGACTTTGATTGATCAGTGTGTATAGCAGCTATATGCTATAGTTGTTCTATCTAAAAAAAAATAATATTCGGAGATTGTAGTAAAGAGAATATTTCTACTAAATTTCGCAGAGACATCTCGTTAAATTTAAGAGTTATCCATATAAGCATATGGATCGTGTGGACGAATCAACGGTTTCGACAAATTAGTAGCTTCTTGGGGAGAAATGAACGTGTGCAAAAATTAAAATCGATAACTAAACAACTGAGGGACTAGATCGCATATCCAGTCAGACGAACAGGCAGACGGACGTGACTAAGTCGATCATGTTGATCATTTATATATTATTTTTATATGATCTCCCTGCGTTTTCTTTTGGTTGGTACATGCTTTGTGGCATAAAATGCAAAGTGGCATAAAGTCTCTGACCTCCTTGCTCTTAGGAAAGTCAATCTCGCTGCCATGGTAACCATTCTGACTGGGCACTGTTCAATAGTCCTATTTTGAATGCTGGGAAATAGCGAGGGTGGAATTATATAGGCACTTCCTTCCTAAATTTCCAACTGCTGCCAGACTGTTGTTGAAATATCCCAGTAGAGACAATTTCGGTAATTCCGGTGAACTTGCTGGGACTGATAATAACCGGCTCCAAGCGATTCGTCGATCAATAAAGGTCTGGTGATCCATATCTAGCAGTTTTGGGAATCACCAAAGACCAGTGTTTACAGAATTTTCATTACTATTTCCACAAAAGGAACACGTCACTCCCTTATCGTGGCAATACTTGTACAGGTACTCTCTAAAGCACCCATGGGCAGTTAAATATTGCGTCATATAAAAATCAAAATGTTCATAATTTCTATTCACCCAGATTTTGACATTTTTAATAAGCCCGTGCATCCATTGTTTTTTGGCTGTTGCATCCCAGCGGTTTTTGTTTAGGCTCTTTGGTTTTTTTTTCCTTTCGTTCTTCCATAGTTAACAACCTACCGAGAATTTTGCTGGTATCGTATATTCTTTTAAGCTCAGCGGCCATTATATCTGATGGCATTATACCTGACATAATGCTAACAGCTTCGTGCGATGCGGTACGAAATGAACTGGCTACACTGAGCGCGTTTAGTCTGAACAGAGGAAACCCGTTTTTGGCATATATTTTATGGGTTTACGCATGGGTTAATGCTGGTTGCGCATACAATATTATTGATTGGCTGGTTTTTGCTAAAACTAACCGTCTGTCTAAGTTTGGCCATAATTCACGATAAGGCTGATATAACTCGCACAGCTTTTTCACAGGTTTTTCGATGTGCATCTTGTAGTTGAGTAATGGCTGTGTTGTAATTGTATACCTTCAATGTTTAGAGTAATCGTCTCTATTTTTTTCTGCTCGTGATCAGAGCTGCTTCTGTTTTCTAGCCCGCTAGCTGAAGTTTCAATTAAGTTAGGCAGTTTTTATTTTTCCGGGATGTGAGTACGCAAGCGCTTTGGATTTGATGCGACTCCATACCTACTATTGCCACAGCAATGACGGCAGAGTATCCAATTATTTTAGTCTCTTTCGGTAGACGAAGCCGCAATATTCCATCATATAATATATTCCATAGCAGTTACAGTACCCTTACCCTAATCCCTACGCCAGTTTCGTATGCCGTTTTGAGATTCTGTAACGCACGTATTATGTGGGGCCAGCTCAAGAGTATACACACAAACACGTGTTTCATGAAGTCTTAAAGCGAGAAACTAAACTCTTTTTCCGAGAATAATATATCGTAGTTAGACTTTTGATTGGAGTGTGAAATTAAGTCAGATTTTTCAGATCTCTATACTGTTCCAACCACTTAATAGCACGAATTTCGCATCCTTTCGCTTAAGGATGGTATAATCAGTTCTTTATTAAAATGTCTGTTAATATCGAAACTAAAAATGAAAATTGCAAGCCTGCAAAAAATCAGTTTAAAGCTTTCAGCATATTCACTTTCCACAGCTTCATTAACTTTCAGTGAAAATTATTTTGCACATCAAAGGGTGCTCGCATGCGTCACGTGGCACCATGCAACTAATGCAAAATATAAATTGAATTAATTAACCGTTAAATTTTGTCGAAAAACGTTCAATTAATGCGAAGTATCAAAAGCCAGCACAGCAGCTACCTTCCGATAAGAGCAAATTAGACTTGCAAACTAGATTAGGAGCAGTCAAATGTGTGCAACAACAAAAACACTTAGACGGCGGCTACGCATGCGCCAACAGCGCTGCAACTGACTGGCTCGAAAATTTTAATTGAGTTATGATTAAAAATGCTTCTACGTCAGTGGAGCACGGACGAGTGACTATGCAAATCAGCAACAGAGTACAACAACAACAAGAGTTAGAGTTGTAGCAATTTTCAAAGCAAAGCCATATTTGGCCAGCACTGAGTGAGTGCACTCTGTTGCTTTTGTTGGCTTAGAATGACAGTCTGGCGCCATGCATGCGAGTTTATTCACACACACATTCAAGAGGTTACAACCACACACACATTCACACATACGCACTGTCAATGGCAAGGACGCTGGTAGCTGCAACGCTGTGACAATGACGGTAAAAGTGTACTGCTGCAAGTGCATATGGTTGTTGTTGTTTGTTGCACTTTTGTTATTATTGTTGGCTCTGTTACCGTTATTATTGCTTGTAGCGATTTTGTGTCGTGTTCTTCGAAAAGACATGCATGCCTTGCCCTTTTTGGCACCTAAACAAATGCCACCAACGGCATGCGCACGCAAAGCAATCTCACATAACGGTACTTGTATGTTGTTGAATATGTATATATGAATGTATTCGTACGTGCCACAGCATATGCTCAGGCACGCAAAAGTTTCCAAAAGTTGTTGCCGAATTTTTTGAAATTTTTTTTTCTTATTTTTTTTTTTAGTTTTTCCACACAGACGAAAAGTTATGGCGAAGCATATTCCGTGGTTTCATTGTGTGCCGGCATTATTTTCATACTCTCGCCATTGTGTGGCATAATTCACTTCGCCAACAACAGCTGAGGCGATCTTTTGTCTCCGGTGTGCGTTTATTCTGCACACAGCCATGAGAATGTTGCACGTTGCTGCAAGCGCAGCGGCACTCAGGCGAACTTTTGTGTGCTACAACAATAACAAAATCAAGTATTAACATGTGTGTATATATACATACATATTTACATATATGTACATATTTTACAGCAGACTTAGGCTTGTTAAGCATTCGCTTCAACGTTGCAACAGCATTGGCGCTCAGAAGTTATGAAGTGACATTTTAGCTGTTTCTCGGATTATTTAAACACCAAAAATGTTATACACACACACATATATATATATATATATATAAATATATATGTGTATTCATGTCGCTAAAAAGTCAAGAGCTAGAAGCTGCATTTTGTGCACTTGAATGGGTGAAACTTTGTTAATTTCCTGTCATGTTTTCGATCTAAAAAAGTAAACTGATTGAAGGCTTCTTTTTTTCAGCATTTCCCTTTCACTTCTTTCGCACAAAAGACGCAATTAAATAAACCTTTGTATTCAACCAACCGTAAATTGATAGAAATGGAAATAATTTTATAAAAATGAAAAAGAAATTATTAAACGTGGCAACCTTTTAAGATGTAAATGTGCAGTATTTTTTCAGCGAAGCAAAAAAGTATGTAAATGCAATACAAATTATAAATAATTTTTGAAGCATACAAAAAATAATTTTATAAAATGTGGCAACCCTTAAAAATGTTAAATGTTAGAAGTTCTTAGCAAAGCAGATAAATAGTAAGAAAACACAATATAAATTATAAATAATTTTATAAAAATACATTATATATATTACATATATTTTTTAAATGTGGCAACCTTTTAAGTTGCAATTGTATAGGTTTCTTTCAACAAAGCAAGAAGTTATATAACTACAATATAAATTAGAAATAATTTTAATGTAAATAAGGAAATAATTTTCTAAAACGTGGCAACCCTGTAAAAAATTTTTAAATTGTGTGGTATTTTTCAGCAAAGCCAGAAAATATCCGAATACAATATAGAATAGAAAAATTAGAAAATTTTTAAACATGCAAAAAAATTTATAACATTTGGCAACCCTTTAAATTGTAATTGTGTAGTATTTTTTCAGCAAAAAAAGGAAAATTTGTAAATTTATGATAATTTAGAAATAATTTTGTTAAAATGCAAAAAGTAATTTTATAAAATGTGGCAACTGTTCGAATTTTAACTGTATAGTATTTTTGCTATAAAGCCGATTTATGGTTGGAAACAGTCGAAAATTGGGTTCAGTGTCTGGACTTCTACAAGCGTGCCTGTGAAATCGAGTTCCTTACATATTGTCGAATATACTTTCACAGAAATAAAGAATTTCATTGAAAAATTTTTTGTCACATTTTTTAATAGGGTTGCCATTTACAGCAAAAATTTAAACATAATATTAAATGCAAACCATAAAACATACTACGAAGAGTGTACCAAAAATAAGCCATTTAAAAAATGTTTAGTATATATTCATTTACATACACTATTGACATGGCTGCCACCCATCAAAAAATTAATAAATTCTAAAAACACTTCAGCTTCTCTGAGGTTATAATTTGAAAATATATAGTATTTTGAAGTAGAGTTGCCATTTATACAGAAAGCATAAACCTGAAGCAAACTTGACAGAATTAATACCAAACGTAAGTGCATTTAAAAAGATCAGAGGACCCTTAAACACAGACAAACACTCGATATGCGTTCTGTTAACTGTAGATACAAAAATAAGACCAAATATTTCTTAGCTAATTGCTTAAGTGCAATCGCCTACGTTCTTTCGACCGTCCTCTTTAACCACCTATTTGCAAGTACTCTGTCACGGTTTCGATAGGACTACAGAATGCTGTCTTCAAGAGTGCATCCAGCTTATTTCCTATGCTTTTAAACTGTTAGTTTCATCTATTGATCTTCTCTATAACTACGATTAATATCTAAAGGCAGTTTAGCTTAGGCATATTGAAAAGCGAAAACTTCATAAATTTTAGAATTCATTATAATCCAACCGACGGCAACTAAAAATGGCTTATTATTAACACCTCATTGAATAAATAATTTTGCTATGCAAATACTTGCCTCCACCAAAATTGCTGTTTATTCTCTCTATTTAGCTCATAAGCGCTTTGCATATTTAATCAGCCAAATATAAATAATATTTTCTTATGAAGAGTTAAGCAGCTAGCTGCAACACAAAGAAAGTCAATCCTTCTCTCGCTGTCGACTTCTTAGTTAACATTTATCAGCAGCCGCTGCCTTCTTAAAATAAGCCCTTCATTGTTAACTAAAAATTTGGTAAATTTTATTTTCGCTTTCACTGCGCGCACCCTTCTCTCTATGTTTTACCAGCGGTGGCCTTCAGTTTAATTTGGCTGCCGTTATGCTGACGACGCTTGTCTTGCTACATAAACTCAGTTTTGCTTTGAAATCACCCTTCCACTTTGGCTTTGTTTGCCTAATTCACGTTCACCTCTTGTCACAATTCCTTCAGTTTCTGGTATTTACACGCCGCGTTGCGCTGCCGCACCTTTTAACCCCCGCTTCTTACCTAAAATGTGTCTGTGCTATGCTAAGCTATATCGTGCGCTAATGGGCTCTTCAGTGACTCCTGCTAATATTCTTGTTAGTGACTAAATTAAAGTCATATCAGTGCTGCGTTTACAGTCTACAACAAGGCACACATATATATGTACATCTACGCTGTTATACACATACACGCATAAACATACAGCTACTCATATACGTCTGTATATATTTGCAGTAATTTCCCCCAATTGCCATTCAATTTGCTTTTTACTATGTCTTTAGAGAAGCTCTCACACTTTTGTGTCACAAATTTATTATTTATTTTATTTTTTTCTTCTCTCTTTCGTGTTGTTGTTCTATCATTAGTCGCCCTTAAGTTAATATACCTGACAGTCTTTCACATTCATAATGCAGCCAAATTAGCAAATTATCTTTTATTACGTGCATTTATTTCCTTTTATGTTTCAATAAGTATGTAAGTGGAATGCTTAAAGGAGTACTAGTCGACGGAAGGAGACTAATCTGTTTCGGTGGGGTACTAGACCAATTGGTTACTTTCAGAAATAATTCAAGCTAGTTTCAAGAATTATTGATAGCAGTTTGTACATGAAAACAACGGTATAAAGAGAGAAAATAATATAAAAAATTAACAAAAAAATATTTAAAAAATTAACAAAAAAATATTAAAAAAAAAATTAAAAAAGAAAATAAATAATGAAAAAATTTAAAGAAAACTCATAAAAAAAATCTGAAATAGCCAGAAATTTCAACTTTACTTTTTAAAAAATCTCTAAAATATTGCCAAAAAAAAATTGTTTGAAGTTACCACCAATTTTTCTGGTTGCAACGAAGCATCATAAAAACTAAAGAATCCATAAAAGAGCTTGACCTCGATCGGCCAGTTTATATGATAGCTACAGGATATAGGGTCCGATAAAATTTCATGAAGATCGGTTGAGTAATTCTCGAGTTTCAGTACAGTACAGTCAGAGTACAGTTTCGAGAAAAACTCGTTTAAAGGTGAGACGCTACGAACAGGCTTTATAGCAAATCAGTGTGATGTTCGTGGCACCGCTTACATTTAGGTGATATCCCATATCTCATGAACCATTCGACCGATTTCAACCATATTATGTATATAATAGTCCACTAACATGCTTCTCATACAGTGCGAAAGTTTACAAAATCGGACAACAACCACACATTCTTCCCAGATAACACAATTTTTACATTCCATCTGAATCTGAATTTTTCCAATATACAAATCAAGAACCAATTAAGGTATCCGGATGGCTCTTGACACGAATAATGCCTGCCTTTGAAGTGTGTCACCTTTTGACCAAAAATTGTCAAAATCGAACTACAACACTTCAACCGAATATGGGGAACTCAGTACCTATAGCTGACTTTTTTATCGAGAATATCAGTCAATGTGGGGCATCTAATTAAAATTCAAAGGGAATCCTTTTCAAAAAATTACAATTGCCATATGTCAAAAATGGTTTTAATCGGATAAATAATTGCTTTAGTCCCACATAACTAAGAGAAAGATAATCGCACATCCGACTGACTTTATATCGTATATATTGGTCAATATGTGAGTTATTTTAAAAAAATTGAGAGGGCGTATTTTTCTGATAACGTTGTATCTCTCTGTAGAAAGTTTTTCCTAGACCCATATAACTAATACTAGGTTTTCCGAACATCCGACTGACTTTATTCTTTTTATATAGATGTGAGATATCCTAATGAAACTCATCCTTCATCATAGCGCATATTGTTATGTTAAATATGGCATATGTAGTGTTTCTTAACAAAGATAAAATCGGATCAATACTACTTCTATCTCTAATAGCTTTTTGCCGTATATTTTGGCCCGGAAGTAAGATATCTTAGCAATAATTAACTGAGCGTGGGGTATTAAATGTACTTTAGTTTACACAAATCCCATATAATACATTTGTATAATGATTTCCGTTATGCCAGCAAACCTTATGCACCTTAAGGTATTTCTCTGGTTTTGATTCTCGTAAGTTTCAAGAATATAAAACGTTTGGTTTCATACGAATTTGGCCCTTCCTTACTGGTTGAATATATTTTTGTCATAATATATGAAACTCATCTGATAGAAGCTTTTGAATAAACTTGTGACTTCACGTTTTTGTGCCATTTTGAGGCCAAAATATTATATGCAAAATTTCTACTAGTCCTTCGAGCATTAAATGTGTCCATAATTTTTGTATTTGAGATGCTTGTAAGAAGAAAAATCTTCCTTCCCGCCAGACATCGTTTTCAGTGAAGGAAATCTAAGCTTGTTCAAAATTAAACATGAATTATAAAAATACAAAAAAAATTTTAAATTCACGTAATTTTTATTTATTTCTAAAATGTCTCTTCGAGGCAAAAATCACGAAAGAAAGCGATTTATTCAAAAGAAATGCTAAGAAAAGAAGAAAGAAAGTGATGTACATATATTACGAAGAACATTAAATGTGTTTAAGCTAATAAAGCCAAAAAATCAGAAACAGCATATGTCAACTTAATAAAGTCTCAATTGTGCAGTAAAAAGCAAGCAAATATGCTGAAGTATTCTACTTACTTATGAATATTAAAATACAGAGCCACTCACTCACTCAACGATGCCCGAAAATGCGCTAAAGCTCTCAAGCATTTTATTTGCTGCTCCCTGTGAGAAGGGTAACATTTGTTTGCGTATTTTTATGGCAAGCAAAAGTAAAAAAAAGAATGAATTTAAAATATATGCGGAGCAGGGAAGTGGTCGCCGGCGCAGTGGCAAGTTATGCAAGGTAGTAGAAGAGGCATAGGAGGGAGCGTAATAAAAGAGTGTAGACTAAAAATAACTCAAGTGAATATTTTATTTATGTAAAGGGTGATATTTTGAGTGCAGAGAGTTGTTGAAGAAAGAAGCATAAGTAAAAATTATAAAGAAAAAAGACATTTATTAATTTCACGGCCAAACAGATGTTGGTTCATTGTTAAATCGCAGCTTTATATCAAATTTAATTTTATTAAATTCAAATCATTAATTATAAATTAATTAATTAATTATTTCGAGAGAATTTGAATGAGATTCCAATCACGTAGAGCGTGAAAATCCCAAAAGAGTACAAAAAATATATATATAATTATGTACATACAAGTATATTAGGATGCTTTAAACAATTTTTTATTTTTTTTTAACTCTTAACCTCAAATATATCTATACGTCTTTTTGTAAAATATTCTCACACCAAACACATAATAGTCCTATAGCTATAGTAATTTTTTTCTTAGCACCCTAATGCATAAATTATACAAAATTAAATGACAAATATTTATGGGTTGGAATTTCCACGCGCCAGCTACCTATACTCCCACATACTTCAACAAATTTCAATAAATTTTAGTCAGCAGTGCTGATTGAGATATTTATTCATTAACTAATGATGTCAGTTGATAAATATATCTAAGTGTTAAAAAAATTTGGACACTTTTTGGCTTAATTTTCTATTTTTTATTAATTAATTATTGTAAATATTTTTTTCGCAAACACATTTGAAATATTTTCGAAGTGAGTAAGCAATGAAAATTATTTGTTGGTGCTATTTTCGATAACAAATTTTTTTACTATATTTTTCATTATAATTTCATTTATATATTTTTTTTATCACGTGTTTATTTTTATCATATGTTTGCTTCTTTCACAATTTCACACAATTTTCGCTCTTTTCATATTATTTCACTAATTTTTTTTTGCAAGCTTACGGTGTCTTTTTCGTGGTCGTTTTCGCGCTTTTCTTCTGCCATGTTGTTATTTCAGCAGACGTCAAGGCAAATTAGCGCTGCAAAAAATGGAAAAATCTAAAATTTTTTTGACATGGCACAAAGTGACAGAAAAATGTCGAGAACTAGCTGTAGTTGGTTATATGTGCTTGTGATCATATTATAGTATGTATATGTATATTTTATCTTATAACTCAGACAACAGGTCGCTGAAAGAGCTCATTACTTAACTTCTCCAAATACATATTTATTACTTTTTCAAAATTTTTTATGTTTTATTTCTATACGTTTTTCTGTATTCAGTAGCCTAGAAGTGCGTATTTGTATGACAGTCACAT
Source organism: Bactrocera dorsalis (assembly GCF_023373825.1). Lineage (NCBI taxonomy): Eukaryota > Metazoa > Arthropoda > Insecta > Diptera > Tephritidae > Bactrocera > Bactrocera dorsalis. The sequence goes on from NC_064305.1 coordinate 78,580,965, forward strand.
CACTGAGTAGAATTAGTGCCAACAAATATAGGACAAGGCGATTTATATTTGAATTCTTAAAAAACGTACTTAATTTTGAAATGCTCCGGCATTAATGAAGTGATACAAAATCTGTGAATGAATCTTATATTTTTGGGTGACGCAACAGCAATTTATTCATTTGGAAAAATTCTTTAAAAAATTAATCTATTATTGCTATTAACAAGAAGTCGTTATATAAAAAAAAATTGTGGAAATGATACTATTGAAGAATTTTTAATGAAAAAATAAATAAAAATAATCTGAAAAATTATAAAATATTTCTTCATTAAATAAATATTAATTTTTTAAAATTATAATTAAAATAATGAATTATTTTTTATCAATAAAAAATAAAATAATATAAAATAAAATAATTAATAATTAAAATTAAAATAATGTAATTAATAAAATAATAAATAATTAAAATAAAATAAATTAATTATTAAAATTATTTTAATTTTTATCCTCCAATTAAAAATATTTTATTTTTATTAAAATAAAAAAAAATTTAAAAAATTATAAAATATATTTTTTAGGATAAATAATAATTAATATTTTTTATTTAAAATTAATTACTTAATATTTGATAAAATTAAAAATAACAAAATATTTAATTTAATTAAAATAATTTAAAAAATCAAAAATATTTTATTTATAAATATTTAGAAAATTTATAGATAATTAGTTTTAATTAAAAAAAATTCTTTATTATTAAAAAATGCTTATATTTTTGAAGATTAAATAAAATAAAAAATTAATTAAAATAATTATAAAACACTATAAAATATGTTTTTAATAAAAATTCATTTTTTATTATTTTTTAACTTAATTTTTAATTATAAACAGTTTTTCAAAATATTTTATTATTTTTTTCAATTATTTTAATAATGGAAGAGATATTATTAAAAAAAATATTCATGAAAAAAATTAAAATAATAAAAAAAATAAAATCTTCTTTTATTAAATAAATAATAATAAAATAAAAATAAAAACGTAGTTATTCAATTAAAATAATTTAAAAAAATAATAAGACATGAAAAAATACTAAAGGCCAGACGAACAAATTTTAGAAACAATTTTTATAGGAAGAAAAAAATATACTACAACTTTGCTTCCGCCGGCTTTATTGGCTTTATTGTATAAAAACGGTCCAAAAGTGTTTTCCCTTATTCCCTCAAAAAGCAATGTTTAGTTACCATACGAAATGCTTTATGATCCATTTTTTTGTAAACTAACACAAGTTGCTTTACAAAAATTCATATTTTTAATACCTATAAGAAATCATATGGATGGTAGTAGTAGAGTAATAGTATTAACTATGTATGTGTCAGCCTTCGTAAAGCGAGGACGGGTTCTCAGCCGAACATTTCTTGGAATTAAAAAAGAAAAGCAAAATTTCCCGCAAATGTCGAGAACTCCACTCAAAAAGTAACATTTTCAGTTGAGAATAAGTTTGGGATGCAAACAGATCTTTACAAATATTTTGTTGGGTTAATGTTGACGAAAATGTCCAAGATCGATAAACAACGATTTAATCGACCAGTGCTTAACCTTGAAAAACGGCGGAAGCAAAGTTGTAGACCTAATATTATTATATACCTTATTTAACGCGGGTTGTCATGGTATTTGAAAACAGAAATTATACATAAGAGGGTTTTCAAAAAAATAGTATTTGATATCAGCATTTTCCTATACCGAATTATTTTCGTAAAAATAATATTAATGAGTTTTTTTTTTTAATTTTGCTATATCAACAATTTCACCCCGTGATAAAATAAGTAAATAAATTATTAATAAATTGTTCAACAAAGACATAAATTATTTTATTTATTGTTGATTTACATTTTAATTATTTTTATTTGAGGATGGAAATGTTTACTAAACAAATTATTTGCAAATTTATTTTTCAAATAATTTTTTTTTTTCAAATAAGAATTATTCATTTTTGCTGTTTATTGACAGAATTTCCATGTCGGACATGTGTTATTAAATATTTCTTAATTTTTAGAAATTTTCGGTAGAGCATTACCTATATTGCAGATATTTGCCAAATAAATATTTGATATTTTTGTATATCAACAATTGCTTTATCAACAGTTTTTCAATATCTGACATTAATAATAAAATTTTCACGAAATACATGGATTAATTAATTTTTATTTGAAATTTTTTTTGCTTAATTGCTTTTACATGAAAAATTTGATAAATATTTATTTGCTTAATTGTTTTCGCATTATTTCTTTAAATAATTTTCTCTCATTCTATGCATAACAGACAGTTGCAATGTCAGACATGCATATCTCGAATGAAACTGACAGTTGAACAGCGCACACGATTAAATAAAATTTATTTATTTTGATTAAATAAAATTATGATTGACACTTTTACATTTATAAATAAACAATTTGATTTCATTTTTCATTTTTTTTTGTTTCATTTCAGTATATTCATAACGCTTGGTAGCTTTGTATTGATTTTATGTGAGTAAAATTCGTTTATTGTTGACTTATTCATAAACACTGTATATAAATTCTATATACGGTATATTATATTCCGTTAATATAATATACTTTAAATTATTTTAAATAGTAATATTTTTGGTGCATTTCTTCTTTCCAATTAGAATTTTAGCATAATACAACTTGAACTTCTTTTAGTTCAAATGGAGCATGTGGGGACGCGGCGTATACGCAACCTCAAGTTGGCTGCTGTGTTTGCATAGAAAAGTAGTCTACGTTGAACACGAAAGTTTTAAGCTCTCAAAATGTTTTAATAATATACGATTGTGTTACTAAAGAGCATGCTTCTTCTTGCAAAAAAATATTATTTTAATGGTTGATATCAAAAAAATATTTTCTATGTTTTTCTCTTGAATTTATTGCTTATATATTTACATTCGTATTCATATTCGACTCAAGAAACATATTTTTATTGCTTAAATTGTTTGATAAATACATTTTTGTATCATAACAATAAAAAGAACAGCTGAATTTGACATTAACGACACAACATTATATAGTTGTGTCTTGACTGTAGACAATTGAGTGAAAGTTTCACGCCATTCTCTAGTGTAAAAACAAATTATTATTATTTTTAGTTTTTAATTAAATTCTTATAGTTTTTAAATATTGATCAAGGCGTAAAATAATTATACTATTTTCCAAATTTTTTTTCTTAATTTTTAACGCCTACTATAATTTGAAAATGGCTACTTTGTCAGATGCCAAATTGAAAGAAGCAACAAATGAGAATAGTATGCATGTTATTAAGCTGCTAAATAAACGAATTTTATTTGTTTTTGGTTAACGTCAATAAATTACCATTTTTATTACGGTTACGCGCAAACTAAATGTTTATTTGTAGTTGCCATTATTTATTTGAAGTAAAAAGAGGCAAAAAATTAACAAGGCCTTATTTTATTATAGCTGTTGACCAATTTAATATTTACACAAATACATGCATATATATGCAAATAAAATATGCAAAATACAAGGGTTATTGTAAAATTCATTTTATAGCCTGTAGTTTTCGGACACTCTCTCAAATTAGTTTGATTTTTTGTTTGATTTTTTTTTTTCAATTCTTAAATCACTAATACAAAAGAGTGTGGCAATAATAATATTAGAACAAATACTTTTATCATAATTTTTCTAGCACATTAGTGTTTCTGCTTTCATTTTAACCCACCCTAATGTTAAATGCCATACATCCAAATCGGCTTAATGACCACATTGTATAAAAGCACTGTGTTGTCTAGGCTAAGTTAACAGCCAATTTCAATTTTCAGTTCTTACCTTCAAGTTATTTTACTATATATATGTTTTCTTCATGTGAGCCTTGTATGTGAATACAAAGATAAGCTACTTTATGCACTTGGAGTACTAAAATACTGTTAATTTTCATCATCCGCTAAAGTTCAAGTCATTATTAGCGGTTGAAAGATCTGATGTAGTATATGACGTATAGAGTTGGGCCTAAAATACTGCCCTGTGGTACACCTGCCCTTATCTGTCTTTCATCAGGTATGAAATCTCCTACTTTAATCATAAATTATATATTTTTTAAATAAGAATCGTATATAAAAGACCTTCACGCCAGACCTTATCGAACGCCTGAGCCACGTCTAGAAATATAGCTGAACAGTACTCTCTGTGCTCAAATGATTTTCTTATTTCGTTAGTAATTCTATCTATCTGCTCTATCGTGCTATGTTTTTCACGAAACCTGAGTTAGTGCGTTAGTATTATATTATTTTCGTGGAGAAAAGGAGACATATGTGATAGTAACACTTTTTCAAATATTTTAGAAAGACAGGGTGGGAGACTGACTGGTCTGTGTGAATATGTCAGGATAATCTTCCACTTTTTCCATAAAATTGGATAGTGTCCAAAACTAAGAATTGCATTGAAGAGCAAAAAGAGCTCCTCTACAGCAATATTTGGTTACGCAATTAACATTTTTGAGGTAATCTAAGAGCTTAATCCAAAAAAGTTGCTAGGACATGATAAGATTACCTCAAAAATGTTAATTGCGTAACCAAATATTGCTGTAGAGGAGCTCTTTCTATGGTTCTAATAATTTCAGAAGGTGAAGTCTTAAAAGGCTTGAGCAACTCATTAGTTGTGTTTGGAAAGATTGAAAGCTTAAAGTTGTTCTTTGGGCAATTAGGTTGAAATACCTTTTCTAGGTGATAACCTTTTCCTCCTCACTTCGAACCCCATACCCACCAGTCTCGTATAAGCATGTTGGGAGGCGACTGGTGGGCTTCATGGACTTTTAGGCTATCCAAATGAAATTTTTTTGAATTTGAACACATGGTTACATGAAACTTTTTGAAACCTCTACCGCATCAGCTGCAAATTATAAATTTTTTTTTGTTTTTTGATTTTTTTCTATATACTTGTAATGTTAATAAATAACTAATATAGAATTGGTAGTAAAAATTCATCATGACACTTCAAAAATTACCTGAAATTCATGTTTCTAACCTAGAATACCCGCTTAATTCAAATTTCACTTTAAATACGCTTTCCATTCATTTTATTACAAAACAAAAAAATTTTATCAGTTCAAAAGTAGTTCGTAGTTCATCATCATAACTTTTCCTTGCGCTCAGCAATTCACTGAATGCCAACAGCTGCATTCATTTCAACACTCACACTCCCACAAAGAACAGTAAACAATAATTTCTTTATAACTACACTCGAAAATTGTACCTTCTGCAGCTGCAAGAAAGACAAACTTTCGTAGATATAATCAGACGTACTTATCTGAGGCACTTGTAGTATACTTGCAGGCGCATAGCCACGCTCGCAAGCAGAATCCAACTAAAACGCACAATAATAATAAGCTGCTTACAAACACACATACACACGCACACTTTAAAGCTTTCACTGCAATCTCAAATGCGAATTAACTAATTTATTATTTATCTCATAACTGTATTATTGGCAATTATGTTGCACTCTTTTTCAACGCGAGCTTCTTAACTTTTTTTCTAAATGTCGGATATGATATATAACTTTTTTTAATTTTTTGCTCATTTTTATATTCCGCTCGCTGGCAGTAATATCAATTACAACAACTGACAGCTAGATAAATTAAAACTTTGAGTGTATTAGTGTCGAGTGGCATGAAATGCTGCAATAAATAATTGGAAAGTGATTAAGTGGCAGCTGCTAATTTTTGTAATTGGTAAAAAGTAGTAATGTATTTGATTTATGAAGTGCACTAAGCACATTGCACAGGATATTTCATTCATTTTACTCAATATATGTGTAATAGAGTATAAAATATTGCGAAACCATGACTGGGAAGTTAATATATGAAACCAAGATTTGCTATAAAAAACCTAAATTTGTCGAAACATAAATAAATTTTTTTTTTTAAGTTCAATTTAATTGTGCAATTCGTAATTAATTTTTTTCATAAAAAAGGCAAAAAACACAAAAACACTTTGAGGACTATCAAAAACAATTTTCTTCCCATTGTTACCCAACAATACATTTTCTTGACTTAAAGCAATCATTTACTACTTCAGCACATATAAAACCGCAGTAACTATAAACATTGAAGTCAATTGACGGCAGCACACATGCATTAAGCAGTCAAACAGTCATATGAAAAATTATGTTCATTTGAGCCCATAAAAAACCAAACACAATTGAAGCGCTATAACACGCCAGCATTTCAGTTAATTTCATTTTTATTGTCTGACATGCATTGAGAGCGCATAGAAAAAGAGAAAATGGAGAATAATAGAGCGGTGATAAGTGTAACAAAAAACTTTGGCTAACAGTTTCTTAGAAAAATATACAGGAAACACTGAGGACTTAAGCTGAAGTTAACTAAATGGCTTAAAGTCTTAGCAAAATAATAATACATGTGTTCTTATGTATTGGCAGATATTTAGTCAGCAATATGACAAGTGTATTAAGCTAGGTTAAAGAAATGTTATAAGGTTTTCCAATAAAAGTGATACGATTAAAAAAAAAACTGACTGTTAAGGAAATTCAATTTTTGTTTTTTATTTAGCGTAAAGTACAATCGTTACAATTGAGTTCTGAATATAAAATTCTGAAAATAAATATACAATTAAGTTCTCAAAATTAAATGGTCTCCACGACTTCTATTGCAGGATCGAATTCGATGAATCCAATTTTAGCGTACTTTTTTCCACTAAACCAAGCCTTATGTCATGAATAGTTACATAATGACTTCTGAAGCTTAAAGAGTTCTGGTTTATTGCTAAAGCCCCATGAATTCAAGTAATCCCACAAACAGTAGTCTAATGGTCTTAAATCTCAACTTCTTGGAGATCGTGCAAGGCCACAATTTCTTGAAATTATCGAATCTCCACACTTTTTCTAAATAACTCGGTTATTGCACGTGTTGTGTGGCACGTGGACACGTCTTGTTGGAACAAGATGTGGTAAATATCAACTTCTTAAAATTGCAGCCATACAAAATTCGTTTTCATCGTTCTATACCCTAGTAATATGCGAAAATAGTATCATGTCTGATGATACATTCAAAGGTCAGTTGATACAATGAGAATAAATTTAGACAAACTTAAAAAAATAATTATCTCAAAACTTTAAAACTACAACAGAAAAAATAAAGAACTGGAATAGGTTACCTTCGTAAATAAATACTTATAATGAAGATCTTTGAGGAAGCTTTCAATTTCAAAACCGCCTGAAGCTTTGGCTACCAAACATGTTTCTGAGTTTTTCATTTCGAAAAGTATGTTTTATCCCATGCCATTTAAAATTTAAGTATCAAACTTAGTGCAACAGCTTAAAAAAGGAAAATTTTCGGGAATTTCAAAATAAACTTCTATTTAAACACTAAATAAATAAACAATTCACCCATTTTAAAAGTACACAGTAAAATTATTGATGAAAAAACATAAAACTGTTTCGAGTTAGCCGCGATATCTGACGTCTGCTCCAAAATGCTGCCCCACAGCTGTAATAATGATGAACTTCTCCGAACATAAAACATCAAAAAAAATTTTCGATTAGAAAATATTGTCGTGTAATGACCTCCGGTGAAAAAAACAAACAAAAATTGACAAAATGGCAGACCTTTGCCAGGAGAACTAAGTACAGAACAGCAGAAAAAAGAATTATAGTAATCCAATTATTTGCTTTCGAGTAAACACTAGAGAAATTAAGATAGGTGCTCTTTGGATAAAATACGTTTAGATACAATTCGACTGCCCATAATAACATTATTAATCTTAAACTCAAAAAATATATAAAATATTCTTTAAAAATTTTGGTACGTTATTTTTGCAGATATAGACTATTTATACAAGTATATGTATACAAAAATCAAAATTTTAATTTTTTCAATATTTATATGTGTTTTACGAGGTTTGGCAATTAAGTAATGAGACTGATTTTATTGCCCGTTCCACCGGGGAAAACTGTGAATCATGTCTACTATTGCCAAGTACTCGAAAGATTCTTTGAGAGTTTTTCGCGAATAACAAACAATTCTTTCTAACATTGGAAAAAACGTTTCCACAAGTGCATTGAAGCCAAGAGGGATTACTATGAGGAATAGGAATGATGCAACTTGAGTAAAATTGAGATATCATGATGAAACTTGGTACACATATTTCTTGGCTCCATAAGAAGGTTAAGTTCGAAGATGGGAAAAATCGGCCCTCTGCCACGCCCACAAAATGGCCAAAACCGAAAACCTGTAAAGTGTCATAACTAAGCCATAAATAAAGATATTAAAGTGAAATTTGGCAAAAGGATCGCATTAGGAAGGGGCATATTTGGACGTAATTTTTTTGGAAAAATAGGCGTGCAACCGCCCCCTACTACTACCGCCCTAAACTACTAAAGCTATGTCAACCAAACTCTATAGAGTCGTTTCCTTAAGGCATTTCCATACAGTTCAAAAATGGAAAAATCGGATAATAACAACGCCCACCTCCCATACAAAGGTTATGTTGAAAATCACTAAAAGTGCGTTAAACGACTAACAAAAAACGTCAGAAACACTAAATTTTACGGAAGAAATGGCAGAAGAAAGCTGCACCCAGGCTTTTTTTAAAAATTGAAAATGGACGTACCGTCGCCCACTTATGAACCAAAAACCATATCTCAGGAACTACTAATCTAATCAATTTTACAGCAAAATAAAAAAAATATGTAAGAATTCATTTTTAATTTTTTAATTTAAGAATTTTAAACATTAATTTTTATTCCTTATCTTTCCTTCGGAATGGTTTTCACGCTACTATGATTTTTTTTTTCTTTTGTTTTCAAAAATTATCTACTCTAGTTCTTAGTCTAAAATTGTACACATGTACTGTACACACACTGTCCTTACTCTAATAAACATCTTAGCTGTTATTGCTATATATATATATAATATATATATATATATATATAATGTAACATCTATAAATTCCTGCGAAGATACGTGCAACATATAAAACTGTCTGCTTCTATGGTATTCACAATCCCGGCAGCAGCTGTTCACAATTTACTTCAATTATGTAGACGCAACATCGAAACGGAAAAAATATATATAGAAAGTGTTATTCCACTTCTTTTCTGCAAGCACTAAGCGACAAAAGAATTAATGCTGTAGAAGTTGTGTACTCCCCGAAGGGCACTACTTATATTGCGCTATTTTTTCAAGTGGTCAGGAAGTTAACGAAGAACAAAAGACGCAAAGAAAACAGCAAAATTGATGAGCAAGAATAAAGAAGCGCTAGAAAGAAAACAAGCAAGTTTAATTAACACTACTTTGAGAAAGAAAGAGGACAGTATAAATTGTTAAGGCGCTTGTCTCATGAACGAAAGACGCGCTTTAAAGCGCAACAACACTGTTTTCTAGAACAAGCGAGTATTAAATGCTTTCGATATTAAAAGAAAATGAGTTGAACGGTTAACAATAGTAGGGAATGCATATTTTTTGGGTAAATAAATACACACATATTAAAATATAATTGCTTATATGGAAGAATTCGCACTTTAACTTCAATAACTTCAAAAGAAAAACTTCCAGGCAAAGACTCTACAGGTCCATCAAGATTAGAACAGGTGACCTTAGCGCCACCCAATATCTACATTGTTTTTAAAAACAATCAAAAGCTATGATTACTTATCCAATATTACATAAAAAGTCATTACTAATATAAGTACATTAATGAGCGTTCATAGAAAAAGTATTACGTATCCGCCATGTCGCCCACTCCATAAACGTTATAAAAATAATAATAGCAAATATTACTGGTAAATCAGCTAAGCAATTGCTTGCATAATAAACAGCTATGATGCGCTGCTGCATCAGCGAACACACCAACAACAACAACAACTTAAACATGCAACAACAAATCACTTATCAAGCAAATGATGACTGGCACAATGGACAGGATGTTGTGAACTGATTATAACAAGATCGCGCAACTTGTAATTGAATTCATAATTTTAAATGTAATTGGATGCACAATGGCTGCCAAGAGCGCATCAAACACGATTTAGCTGCAACAGAATATTGTATAAATGATAGAGGGAATAATAATGCAAATAAACAGGCGAAAGGATTAGCGAGAAATGAAACGAAAATGCTGAACGAGCAAAATATGAATTGAGATTACTAAATGTTTGCAAATTTGTATTGTGTTTAATGTATAAGAAGTGCACTCACATGTTAAAAAAATTACTTTGATGTTATAAGCATATATTTAAGAGTAGGAGAGGGTCAACTGACGACTGGGCGTTGTATGAAACGAGAGTTGAGAAAAGCAAAGAGAACCTCGTGGAAAAGCTACTGCGAAAAAATAGAGGATTGTCATGAGTCTTTTAAGCTAAGCCTATTTTCGCAAAGAACCCCGTCTCCTCGGGATATCTTAAGGACGCAAATGGGAAGTGGGCCCTAGGCAGTAAAGATACTCTTTGGATGCTTCTTAATGCTCTTTTCCCCGAGCAATACGTACTTTTGAAGGATAGAGGATAGCGTGGAGTGCTGCAAGATGATTGCACGACCTTTGTAGACCTTCTGGATGAACGGCACTTGACCTGGGTGATCAATTCGTTCAAACCTTTTAATTCCTCTAGACCGGATGCCACCATACCAGCGCAGCTGCAACGGGCTGTCAAGGTGTCATGCAGCTGGTTGGCACCTATCTGCGAACTGCATAAGACTGGGTTACATCTCGGAGTCTTAAAACGAGGCTCAAACGTTACATCCAAGTACTTTAGGACCATCAGCCTCTCCTTCTTCTTACTAAAAACTCTGGAGGGACTGATGGGCTGGTACATAAGGAAGCGCATACCAGGGACTATCTAACAAGAGCGCAACATACTTATTGTAAAGGCAAGTCAGTGGATACTGCCCTTCATCTCATCGAGTCATGGCTTGAGGAAGCCATTAGGGTTAAAGAATTCGCTGTTGGGACCTTCCTCGATATTGAGCAATCTTTGAATAACGCCTGCCGGAATCTTTACTGCTCCAGATGGTCTTAGGGTTGAATCAAATCTCAAGCACTTCGTCGACACGAGGCTGTTTTTTTTTGAGCGATCGACGAATTTTTTGGGATTCCACGTGAAAAATATTTTCTGCAATCAAATGTTCATGCAATATTAATAATACCAACTAATGTCTATAGTTTTCTCAATCCCAAGATAGTTCACATGATGATCTGGCAATATCAGTTTGTTCTCATTTGAACGCCTAGACACGCTTATCCGCTGTGATGTCCAGTACTCCTAAGTATGGATTAAAAAGATAGTCGTTATCGACAAAACGCCTAGAGCCTATTACAAATTTATTGGCTATATAAATTCTAGCCGATTCGCCGAGATGCTTCAACCTTAGTCTGGCGAAAGCTGGACAGTCCATCAAAAAGAGGCTAGATATTTCCACCTCATCTTCTTCATTGCAATTTTGACGAAGTGCGTTTTCTAAACTCTTTAGCCTCACCACGTGAGTGTCAATTGGACAGTGCCAAGTTAGGACAATTATTATTACGCCAGTTTGAGCCTTGCTAAGAACCAGTAGTTCAATGAATCTTTTACATTCCACTCAAGGCCAGAGGGCTTTCCCAAATTCACAGTACAGGCACTGACCAACGCATGCTGAGCTCCCGCGCAGCTCACAGATTTAACGACTTTAAAAGAAACCCCACCTCGGATAGGTATGTCTGCTGCTACCTTGATGACTGTCACTTCTGCTTCAAAGACACTACTGAGGTCTGGCAGTCTGAAACAAGAATTGATTTAGAGCACCTGACAGAGCACTTTCCCTCCAGTCTTCCTTTTTACTTTCGATTCATCCTTGATCCATCCTTCAATGCGCCTCATACTATGTACTGTCATATTCAATGACAAAATTCTTGAACAAAAATGACAATATAATAAGAAAAACTAAACTTTCACATTTTTTATGATTAAGTTATTTATCAATATGCCAAATTCTTATTAAGACAGGATTTGTAGTAGTTTTTATAAATAAATTCACTGTTTTCACCATAATCTCGGTTCTCCATTTTAAACAACAAAAACATTTCTCCTTCTTCGAAATTTGATTAAAATCTCTTAAGCCGTCCATTGCATACACTTATGCAACTATTATATATATACACGTAACTCACATATTTTGTTCTCACAATACTTTTAATTACTGGAGAAATATGAAAAACGTGCTACACTCCAAATTTCCAGTTTACCGTTTGCTGGAATTTTATGGAAATGAATTTTTAATTTTTAATATGAGAAGTTGCGAAATTTACCTCCAAATGAGAGCGCATATGCCCACATATGCATGTACAGTTATGTGTTAATAACATATGTGCAACGTTATGTCTGTGAAAAGTGTTTAAGACTGTGTGTGAAAATTTGAAGCACAGGCCAAACCACCAGAGAACATGCTGCACCGGCACTTGACAGCCTCTCCAGCTAAGGGGAATTTTAAAATACTTTCAATTTGTTTGCCGGATTACGTTCAAAGCCCCAAAACAGGTACAGCGGATTTAAAAAATGTTAAAATACAAAAATTTTCTGGTGTTGTTGGAAACAGATTTTCGCTTATTAAAAATAAGAAATTGAAGAACAAATTGTTGCCAGCTGAAGGTGTTAATGTGTAAATGGTTAAAAAAAGTGAAAAGGAAGAAAGCTGCAGCTTATTTTGAGATTCAGTTAAAATGGTTTTTGGTAGTTTTTTTGTAGTAAGAAAAATGTTTATAAGAAATTAAGAAAATATATATACAGTTGTACTTCCCTAACCCGAATCTTTATAATGCACAAAAAAAAGTTTGTGGAACTTCGAGTTCTGGAAGGAAATTTGTATGAAATTTGAATTCTATTGCCAATTCAAAATTGAGTTATGGCAATTCAACTGTGTAATAATTTTTTGATAAACATTTTTTCTCAGCCGAGAGTTTTTAATGACAGATGTTGCTTAAAAATAAAACTAAATGTACTTCTAGTTCCTAAAATATATTTTTATAATTTTTCTGAATGAATAGGTATATTTTTGGTATATTTATAAATATTTTAACACAAAAGTACTGAAACTAACCTCGAATTATTGAGCTCAACGGAGTTGATGCAACAGATTGCTTCCATGAGGACTTTTCAAAAAATTATATGCTGAAAAACAGAGTTAGGCCTTCAGTAGCCAAAAGTATTCTGAACAGCAAAATTTTAAACAAAAAAGTCATTTCTAACAACAGTGGTGTGAAAGCATCCATAATAAACTAGTTCTCTATAATCTAGTTGCCAACTAGGTACCCTAGGTTCAGTAATAAAGTAGTTTTTTGTGATATAGTTACCAACTAGTTACACTAGGTTGTGTTACGAGAAAAAAAGGTTTTATATTTTCTTCACCAGCATAAACTGCTTAAGAAATTTTAAATAAAAGTGAGTTTAAACCGTTATACATATCGTGGATACTTATATCGGGCACAAAACATCGGGCTAGACCTAGGGATTGAACCGTTTGCGATTAACAAAAAGATTACTTCTGACTACAGTGGGTGAAAAACACCTGATATTAACTGGTCTTATATGAACTAGTTAGCAACTAGTTATTGATATGTGTCAGGGGGGAAAAAAGCAGGTCTTATATTTTCTTGAGTAACATAAATTGTTTAAAAAAAAAACTGAGTTAGGGTTAAATAAGACCTTTATGCATAAAGATAACAGTAATTTTAAGCTTTTCAATTAAAAACCATGGTTTTTTGGGAAATTCAAAATAATTCTATACTTGTCATTAAGAGCGCTGCATAGAATATAGAATCTAGCAAGTTTTCAATTTTTTTTTTTTTGTAGCTAAGGTGCCTTTTACTGTAGAATAGTCTAGGGAACATTTTCTTAGAGACCGACAGAAAATGTTTCTAGGGACCAGTTGAGATCAAGACGAAAAATTTGGTAGCAATTCAAAGCAGAATGTATGCAATTTTACTTCGGGAAAGCATATCTGAAACTCATAACTTCCAATATTAAGCAGAAAAGTAACCAGCTTATAGAAAAAATCTTGTCAGAAGGACTAGACTCTTCACAAATATACCACTAAAAAGTACTGAAATTGGCACTTTTATGTCTCGCACCAAAAATTCCAAGTTTGATAGCACGCAAAAATAAAACCGTTTTAAATGCTCAATAAACAAATATCCGCAGCGAAATGAAAATTGCCTGAGTATCCTTTCAATTTCCAGCAGCATTTGATGATCCAGACAAAGAAGTAATTTACGGCTCAGCCGAAATGGCGCTTAAAAGCTTTAAAAACAACGACCATACCGTGGCATAGCCCACAGCAACAAAACGTTGAAACGACAGCAACAAGTGGTGGCACACACAAACACACCGATAACACACACACAACCAAAATCCACGCACATTCAAACCATTCTGGCACAAATGAACAGATTTTCAAAAAACACAAAGCCGAATCAAACGCAAGCATTCGGGCAAACCAAACAAAATCAAAAGCAAAAACACCAAAAACGCACACGGCTGGAGTGCCAGAAGGAGGCGTAGCCTTGCGAGCGAAAGGAGTGCTAACATGGAGGAAAGCAAACAAAATCACAATGAAAGCAAAAAAGTTTACATGCCGACAGGCGACCATAAAAATAAATAACATCCGCCCAAAGACAGTGTGTGCGCGAAAAGTAAACAAACAAACACACGAACAAACAAGCAGGCCTACAAATACTGATAAAACATGAAAGCAAACACGAAAACAGTGGCAACACCACACCCACTTGAGCACGCACACAAACAGCAGAGACCGCAGACAGCCACAAGTATTATTAAGAAAGAAATGAAATAAAATCCAAAAGAAAGCAACGAAATCAGGATAATAAAGAAAGGAGTAGGCGTGCGCGCGCCCATTTGAGACAAATAATGAAATGAAAGTGCTTGAAGGCGGCATATTTGTGGGTCGTAAAAGTTTCGTGGAAACTGTCAGCGTCAACAATGTTGTGCAGCGCTGACGGACAACAAGCAAACAGATGTCCTGCCGTTGTCACGTTGTCTAACAAACAGCTAAAAGATAACGGCGCATATTAAGCGAAAGCTTGAGAGACGACACGCACCTGCTGTTACCGAAGTATGCAGGAAAGTGAGTATTGCTGCGAGTAAGGAGTGAAGGCTGCGGTGTGTTGCAAAGATTATGCGTTTCTAGTTTTAAAAATGTAGCAACAAAAACTAGCTGTGAGCAATATGGTGGCTTATAAAAGAGTTTCTAAGGATATGCACTGAAATACATGCCTCATCAGCATTACACAATTTATTACAAAAAGTACTTCTTAACTGGTTAAATTTAAACAAGTCGAAAACTAGTTATTTTTGGTTGAGTCCGAAGTTGAAGAATTTAACTCTTCAAACATTATTTTGAACACTTTCAGATAAAATTACTTTTAAATTAGTGGATTTAAAACTGGACCACAACTAGTTACTTCTGGTTGAGTCCGCAATTGAAGAGTTTAACTTTTAAAACATTTTCGTGAACACTTTAAGACGAAATTTTTTTTCATATTAGAAAAATTTAAACTAGTTCAAAACTAGTTACGTTTGGGTGAGTCCGGAAGATTCTAGAGATGAGTAAGCAGTTGTAAAATTCAACAACTTATAGTAATGTAAGCAATAAGTAAACACCCTTTGCGCTACTATTACGTAATATTTTTTAAATATTTCACTTTGTCAGGAAGAACTTAGAGAAAATTATATTCTTTTTACAAAAAACTTGAATCAAACTTCGCACAGACAACTAGAATTATAACGACAAATCACAATTCATAGCTTTGAAAGTAAAAATAAATAAATCAATAAAGTAAATTATGAACTAATTCGCAACTAGTTACTTTGTTAACAAATAGCTAACTTTTTCCTTTAAAAATATTCCAAAAATTCAATATTAAAGCGCTCACCTTACTCCAACCGTTACTGTTCCACGTTTCTGCAATCTTCGATTTCCCCTTCCATTTCCGCGTACTCGCTATTTATTTCCCTTATTTCTACGCTTTCGCAAGCAAAATGTTTGTTGTTGTATGGAAATGCGAATCATTTAGGCGGGCTTTGACGCCTCTTTTCGCGGATTTTCACAGTCCGTTGAGTTAAACTGTAATTTCAGAGAAAAAAATCGTATTTGCATAAAAAGGTGCGGATTTAGATGAGAATCTGATGAGGTGAGGGTGTAATAAGGGGAAATAAAATAAAAAAGAAATGGAAAATGGAAACATTAAAGAAATAAGCAAAATTAAGAGGCTTAGGTGAGAAATAAAAATTCTAAACCAAAGCAGGTAACACTTAAATAAAACAAAGAGTATAAAGTGAGTTAATGATGGTTCAGAGTGTACCTGAAGGGCCAGGGTCTACAATATGCCCTTAGATATAGCGGATTATATAATTAAATCAAAATTAAATCATAAATAAAAATCCTATATAAAATTTAGCTTTTTTTTATAATTTACAGCTTTATTGGTGCGAAAATAAAGTTGCCACATTTCAATAATAATAAAAAGTGAAACTATCATGGTTATTTTGTACATTTTTATTACTTGTTCTATTCTAAGTAAATAATTTAACTTTAAAGTTTTTAAAATTATTTCTTTGTAAAAAATAACAAAAGAAAGGGGTGCCACCTGTTAAGAAAATTTCAGATTCTTTTTTATTCTTGAGCCAAATATATGTTAAGTTTTATTACAGATTTATTTATTTAGCCCCGTTAGTATAAAAATACAATAACAAGGTTGCCAACTTTTAGAAAAACAATTGGCTCCTTAAATGTTATAGCAGACATAAAATTTTGATCCAAAAGTTTATTATGTATTCTAAATGGCGTATACAGTTTACTTAACAAATTTAGTACCAATTCGTTAATTTTTTAAAATAGTACTATATGAGTTGCCACCTAGTTTTAATTTTTGTTTGGATGATATTATGAAGAATTCGTAAACTTTGTACCTTTTCTGAAATTTTTCATTAGAAAAATAGGGTTTTTGCGAAACATCAACACTAGAGTTGCCACCTTTTTATTAAATTAAATTAAATTTTTGATCGAAAAGTTTATTACTGATTCTAAATGACGTTTATAGTTTACTTAACAAATTTAGAACCAATTCGTTAATTTTTTTTTAAATAATAAAGTTTGAGTTGCCACCTGGTTTAAATTTTTATTTGGATGGTATTGTGAAGAATCCCTAAACTTTATATTTTTTCGAACTGTTATTAGGAAAATAAGGGTTTTTAAGAAACATCAATATTAAAGTTGCACCTATTTTTAAATTTAATTAATTAAATAAATTTTGTTAAAATATGATTCCAATTCTGCTAGTTGCCTTTAAAAATTATAGGTATTTCTTTATACTTAATCAATAAAATATTCATGCCTTTACTAAAATTACAATTTTTTTATAAAAATAATAAATTTTTGTGACAGTTAACAATATGCTGAGTACCAAGTAATTTTTTCTTATAAAAAATGTTTTAAATAACATATTGACAAAATCATATTCTGTCCAGCAAAGAAATCCAAGCACGCCTTCTATCAAAGGCTTTCAGGGGGCGAAACCTACAGGAGTTACCCATATCATGCTTGCCATATTTTTTCAGGATTTAAAAAAAAAAATATTTATGCAAAACTTTACAATTGACGCACATTCAAAACAAACAAGCTTTCACTGCCATTGAGCCGTACTCAAGTATCTATGTCACACACTCGTTAGATGTCGGTGAATTTAACACACCGATCGCAATGTCATACACGCGCCCACAGGATGACAACGATGACAAGGGAAATGTTTCCGCCTCAAATACACCCATCGATTGAAGTGCACTCACGAAGCCATTTTGTTGTGTTGTGACGTGTTATTTAACGCTCAAATGACTTACACGCCAAACCAACAGACCGACAAACGGACCAATGGATGGCAAGACGGATGGACGGAATGAGTGAAGGGATGGACGCACAGACAGACGGATGGAAGTATGGACAGACGGACGATTGTACCAATAGCCGGCAGTGTTGGTTGTCAACATTTCACATGCATCCACAAGCGACAGGTGCTGGTGTTGTCACTGTCGTCGGCTGTTTACTTTACGCTAACAACACAGATGTTTTCATTTCCAGCCGCTTTTGCCTGCCAGCGGCCATCAGATTGGCAGTATCACTATGTACATACGCTGGTGTAGGCCTCAAAGACCATTACAGTTATATTGGTAAATGTTTACTTTACACACACACACACAAACATGCACAAATATTTGTACAGATTGTGACGTGCTCAATGTCAATGCGCCAGCTTGACTATATTGAGTTGCTTTCACTCACTTTGCTGATAGCAATGCAACGATACAGAGTCCATAGATTAGCCTCGCTTGCCTGTTGCATGGAGAAAACTTAGTTATAACATACTGAGCGTACCTAAAGACAGTTTTTGAGCTCACAGAGTGGGAGTATATACTGATTTTCCAATTCTTTCCAGCTGTATATAGTTTTGGAATGCTTATTGCTTTCTGGGTCAGTAGAGATCGATTTTCTCACCATAATTGACCAAAATCTTCTCAGGTCAGTTGAATCATCAGTTAGTTCCTCTCTATTCTTACGATAATCTCAAAACACTGCTCTCAACTTTCTTTCAGCTCAATTCTCCATATGATCGATCAGCTGTTCATTAGTGTACCACAAATTTTTACTCAGAACTGCAGCATACAAGTCCCTAACCTCAAACTCTATGTGAGGTGATATCATCATATCGAAAGTCAAACCTGCTTCGACAAAAACATTTTTACCAATTTGTTGCTAAAGCTATTAACAAAGAGCAAAGTCATCAATGCGTTAAACTGTTATCTTATCATTAACAGTTCACTTCATCAATAATTTTGTTGGAACAAGTAATGCCAACACAAATGTTTATTATTTTATGACATTTCCCGAGCTTGTAATTGCGTAATATGTTATTTATATCTTTATCACTCTGTTGGCGCGGAATGACACACTCACTCATACATATGAGTATAATAAAAATAAATTCATAAATTTTCAGGGTACCCAGTAATACAAAAATGTAAATAAATTAGTAACAAAATCAATGGCAACATCACAGTTAAAAAAAGAGTTTTCTTAATAATTATTTCATAAAAAATTTTAATTCCGCTTTTAAATTTCAAAAAAGAATTGAAAAAAAAAAATTTTGATAAGTGGCAACTCTGACACAAAAATTTGCTATGAAAAAATTATTATAATTATTGACTACCTCACAGTTATATAAAAAACTTTTAAATGCCCCTTACATTTTTAAGGAAAATGTTTAAAAATAATTATTTTTAAATGAGTGGCAACTCCAACACAAGCAAAAAACTGTTAAAAGCTTTTTAAATGTAAACATCTTTTTCTAACAATTTTTAGTGTTTTATGGCGAACTTTATATTGACTTAATAAATTTATGGGTGGCAACCACATTCATTACTGTCTTATTTTGGTATAATTTTTTGTATAGTGGCAATTTGTACACAAAAATCAAGTATCATGAGCTATTAAAAGCCGATAATATTCGTGACCAATTATCTTTTCAATAAGCAATTTATTTAAAAAGAATGAAAATTAGGTGGCAACTCGAATCAAAAAATCTATTAAAAAAAACTGTTTTAACCTGTAAATTCACATTTGCATTTTTGCAATTTTCAAATAAATTTTTGCTAGTAAGGCTGCCATACTTATGAATTTTTACATGAAGATACTAATTATAAAAAAAAATTATTTTTAAACTTTTTTTTTTTATACCCAAAATCAATTAAATAAACCAACGAATTTTATTTCAATTTTTTTCCAAATTATGTGGCAACTCTGAACAAAAAATTAGTTTAGTTAATACATAAATATTTACTTTTTTTTAAACAATTCGTTTGTTAATTTTTAAATAATTCAAAATTCTCAGAGTTGCCATCCTGTTGATTTTTCATATTGCAAATATTCGAGAAGGGAAAAGGATACTCTAAAAAAATGTATATAAATAGAACATTAATATTTACGCCTTCTTAAAAATAATGCTCTTTCTAATATGTTTAATAATTTCAAAGAAGTTCAAATTATGTGGCAACTTTGTAGAAAAAGTTAGTATAGTCAACACACTCTTGAACTCTTTCGTACAAATAACTAATAATATAATTAATTTTAAAAGTTTCAGAGTTGCCATATTATTGATTTTTTATAAGAAAAAAGTATACATATGAATGCTAAGACAAATCGAATATTAAAGAAAAGACTTAATAATAATATAAATTATGTGGCAACACTGAGCAAAAAAACTGTATTTGATTTTTAATTAGTATTTATATTTTCTTAAAAATAATGATTTTTCAAATATTTTTAAGAAAATAAAATCTTCAGCGTTGCCGTATTGTTAACTTTTCCTTTACATATTTTGGTAAATATAATTAAATATTCCAAACTAAAACGAACATTTTCGAAATTCAAATTATGTGGCAACTCTGTACAAAAAAATAATTTCATTAATACCCTCTTTTCATTTTTTCTGCAAATACCTTCCATTCCAATATTTTAAATAATTTAAAACCTTATTATTCAATATCACACACAAATATTCTAAATTAAATATTTATAACTACCAAGAATATCAACATTGAGCTCAAAGGCTTATGCTGACTGGGTAGCCATAGCTTTGTATATATTTCGACATTGCCATAAGTTGATTACTGAATTTTCAGACATCTGCCATTAATCACACGATATTTTATCGCTTCGGTGGGATATTAATCGCTTTTGTTATATCAACTGCAACTAAAGGGGATTCACAAGGCATAATCTTAAACTATAACGATGCATAAACCACCACTTGATATGTTGATAAAATTATGACACTGCTGACAGATGCAGTGTAATCTTTAAACATGCTCATCAAGAGATAAAGAGTGCAATAAAATGTGAAAGTTTCACTGGACATAATGATTTAACATAGTATATGGTATTATACAAATATTATTAGAAAAATATTTCTATTATAAATACTTAAAAACATTGCAAAGGTAAAATACACAGAGGTTAGCACTTCATTGTTCCCACTTCATTTCTCTCGTACATACTTTTCGGCTTGCCGCAACGGCAAGACAAATCACAGCTCAGATTTTCAATCCGCATAAATTTGTGCGCCTACAAATTGGGCAATTACCGTGATATTCAAATTTATTCGCTTGGAAAATTACACTTTGTCGCTGTCATCCGTCGTCGGCGTCGTCGTCGTTTATGAGGGCCAAAGACAAATTCACAAATCAAGCAGATAATGAGAAGCGAAATAAAACAAAACAAATTGTCTATAAATAAGTATCAAGTGCTCGAAAAAGAGTATGTACCATAAATTTCGCAGTCAAATAGACACTTCTTTATTTATAATATATGTCTATCGATGATTGGAAATGTATATTTGATTCGTGTGAATCTCAATCAAGGCTTGATTGTACAACATTTGCAGGAGCAATAAAAAAACGTGCATATATTTAGGCGTATTTACCTAAATGTGCATGCCCTGTGGTAAATTGTCTCTAATGTATGCGCGTATTAAGTGTGCAAAGGCAGAGTAATGGGTTTTGTACAGAAATTCATAGAAATAAAATGACATGAAATGGGGAAGGTGAAATTCGTAGAGAAAATTGGCAACAGCGTAATGTCATTTTTTCAGAAATATATATGTACATATATACCATTTATAGATGAATTGAATATTAAAGATTTTTTACACACTCTATAAATAGCTAACAATGCTGAACGTCAATTCTGTTTGGTACTTTACATTAATCATTCTAGACCAGAAGGCGAAAGTGAAATTCATAGAAAAAATTGGCAACAGTGTAATGTTATTTTTTCAGAAATATTTGAATTCAATAATAAAGAAATTTTACACGCACTATAAGTAGGAAACAATGCTGAATGTTATTTTTGGTACTTTGTATTATATCTTCTAGGTACTAAACATATTTTCTATAGAACATTTTATAAAGTCACTATGTGAATCATTTTTTTTATATAGTATGTACCTCAAATTGGAAAGTTTTGTCATTATATGTTTCCATGCGCTTCAAAAGCGAGAACTTTATGTTCTCGAAAGCAGAAGAGCAACATTAATCCTCCTCCACCGCAAGATATCACATGGAACCTGTCAAATATCAAAAATGTATTTTTAAGTCCAACATATAGTATAGTCTTCATAGACTTCCATGAACATTTTGAAATGTAAACTCGTGCCATGGCAGTCAATGCTAAGAGTATGCTTGCTGTGAAAATATTTCCTCTTTCTCGTTCTACTACATTTTAGCAATTATTTTCATATTATTCTCATTACATCGCATTCATATCCCTAAAGGGCAAGCAACAACTCGCCAAGCTGCGGGCCAGTTAGCAATCCAAACACTTTTCCGCTAAGTCACGTTGCTATTGCTTTCACCAAAGCCTACGGCAACTTAACTAAAGTGTCTGATTTAATCAGGAAGTAAATTACCAGTCAAATACCATGACGAGGCAGTGGAACTGAAATAAAGCGTTGCCAAACAAAGATTTCAACAGAGAACTTGGCAAATAACATAAATGTGCTGAAGTTGGGCGACCAAGCCCACTAAACTTAAATCAATGGGCGGTAAGTAAGAAGAAGAGTGAGTAAAAGCAGAAGGCAGACCTGTCATTACGTGCCTAGTACATGTAGAATATATTGGCATACAAATATGGAAGAGGCGGGCCATGCACGACAATCATGCAAGCAGCAACTGCTGTCAATCAAAGTTGGCACAATACGGTAAGCCAACAATTTCGGCTGACAGCAAAATAGCAAACGGCAAACGTCTGTTAACGCAGAGGCTTGAGCGAGCAGCGCCTTGAGCTTCGATGAGCTGATGATCCTTTAGGGGAAAATCAAATGCGATAGCCGTGAATGTATGCAAGTGAATTGAGTAAATCGAACCCAATGAAACAAAGGCAAGACGTATTCAGAACAAGAGAAAATGAAACTAATATAAGAGGTTCTTTAGAAGAAGGTAATTCCATACCAAATTTCATTAATATATCTCGCCAACTGAAATAGTTTTTCATACTAGGACTTTATTCTCATTTTACAGTTTGTATGGCATATAGGAAATAGTAATCCGAGGTTGGTATTCCCGGCAAATGATCAGCTTCTTGCTGAGAAAAGGTCGTATGAAAATTTTCAGATCTCTATCTCAAACCTGGTGGGCCAGTGTGCCTATATACAGACTGACGTACAGACGAATTTGGCGAAATCGGTTTAGTTCGTCAAGGTCATCATTTATGCATATTTTTATAGAGTCACTAACGTTTCATTCGTGGTTGACTGAATAAACGGACGAGGTAGGTAGGGTCCCCCTTCAGGTTCGAACTGCTTCATATGTTTTTCCTGCACTGGGTAATGACAGACTAGCCGGTCGTGCCACCATTAAAAGGAGTGTCAGCAAAAATCAATTAATCGCACGGAAGGAAGCAAAAGAAAGCAGTGCAAAGAGAAATGCCTAAAAGAAGGCCACGAACCGTTAAAGTAATGGCTGTTGGTGACTGGCAGCAGCTTGCCAATGCCAAGGGTTCATTGAGTTATCCGTTAACGGTGCACATATGCAAACGAATACATTCATATACATACATATGTGAACATATTGAAGCATATGTGTATGTATGGGAGGAATTTTTTGTTTATGTGTGTAGGCGATTTTATTTGCTGCAAAAATGTGTCTAAATAAACGAGCAGCACTTGCCACCAGCGGTGCTCTGCCAGCGCCGGAAAAGCTGCAACTTTTCTGCCACACTTGTGGCCGCAAACGGATCTCGTGATGATGTTTGTTGTTGAACAGCGGCAATAAATTTGATGTCATCAATTTATTAGTTAGCAAAAAAGTGAAGGGAGCTGGCTGCGGAAGGAAGTGGTGAAAGGCTGATTTCGAAGTAAAAAGTACATACATAGTTGTTAGAGGAGAGTTGGGAAGGAATTAATGGACTAGTTAAACGGTGAATTCGATATTTTGTTGCAAGTATCATAAATTATGTTGGTGTAGGATTTGCTGATTTGATTTGAGGAGGGCTGGTTTTGGATAACAAAATAGTAAAAAGAAGGAATGTTAGGCCGGCTTTGATTTGTACAAGTACATGAGGGCGAAAATGGTTAGGGATAGGATAGATACATATATGTATAATGTTTTCGACAAAAAACTGGGTTGGTGATGATTAAGATCCGCTTACAATATTCTCACAATTATATTATGGAGCCTTCTCTCGATACATGACCTCATTCATTATCAGCAAAAGTTTATACTGGAAATTCTATCATAACACAAAAATAACTAAATACAACCTGACATGAATACTCAATTTTCGAGCAACTTCCCAGAAATGTCATCTGCGACGCCACTTGAGGTCATGTAACAGCTCATATGCATTTACAGTTCGAAGAATAGCAACTTTGACAACTTAAGTAATTTGCTATCAGCTTAGCTCCCGCCACTCCGCCGCCGCTTATACAAGTATATGTGACAGTACACAAATACAACGCTGTGACAGCGGTGAGCATGTGAGTCCTGTTATTTGCGCTTGCCATGTAAGCACATGAAACTGCAAGACAAACAAACACTCGGCCCGAGTTCTTAGCAGTTTCAGCAAGCCAGTAGTCGGGTGAAGGCATTTCTCAGTTGAGCAACAAACATAAATGGAGAAAACTGCTAACTACAACTAGTGTCAGGAGACTTTGCTAGGATGAAAGAAAACAGCAGAGCAACCAATATGGCTAGCAGTGCCTGTGAAAGGCTCGTAAACCTTCTCACGTTTCGGCTCAAAGGCGTACACATGCAGCTTCCAAGTATCGCCAACCAAACACACACATACATAACAGAAGCACAGAAGCTAGTTGGTGGCTTGCTTGCCGGCTGAGTTGGATTTAACGCCTCAATGGCCAGCACTAACATGTGCTTCTGCTCGACTACGCCACGAGAGTGTATAGCAATTTTGTAAAGGTGCTTAGATACACATACACATAAGGTACTTTCATATATACATATATTTATATTTTGTCAAACGCATGCATCAATAAAACTCCAATTAACATGTACAAAAGTAACCCCAGCTGACCTGAGGTAAATTTCGATTGCCAACCTTTAGAAACGCACTTCAGCTAAATTAATGATATTTTTTATGATTTGTTCGAGACTTCAGGGAATAAATTTAAGATTGTTGGAGAAAGCAGGGACAATGATTACAAGTTCATAAAAACAATATTTTTTATAAAAACTTTATTGGTGCTATACACTATAGCAAACCGATCTAAATAATTTCTTCGGAGGTTGCACCAAATCCTTAAGCAATAAAAAGTATTAAGATATTTCATCAAACGAAAAAGTTTTCCATACCAACACTTTATTCCAATCGTTCACTTAGTATCTTAGCTGTATGCTATCGTGATCCGATATCAGCTGTTCCGTCGAAGGAGCATGATATAAGACAGCGCGTGAGTGGAACGACTGAATTTTTTGGTCATACTCAACATATGACATATTGAAAATTATTTTTGCTTCACCTAGTCCAATTTTTCGGAGAGGCAACGACTGGCTACAGGAGAATTTACATATAGAACCTTCGGGCATTGCTCGATAGGGATAATGATCCAATAATATAATCGTTGACTACATGAACCCACTTTTCAATTGGTATGATATATTGAAACACAATTGGCAAGAGTGGTATGCGGGTGTCATGCGATAACGTGACGAAAAAGAAGCAAAAAATAGAAAAAAGGGTTAAAATCCTTGGAATGATCTATCGGGATGCAAAACTAAAAAAAAATCATGTGCAAAGCGGTGAATCCAAAATGTACTAGCTCACACTTGATAGAAGAGACTGCACGAACATGATTGGTATACTCACAGCCTGGTCGCGGCACTCTCTGAAGAAGATGAATTTAGGAAATGCCAAGGGTAAGGCATCATGAAAGGAATGGAGCATGTCTTGTGTACTTGTTTCGCACAACAAGGCAAGGATTTAAAGCTTTGGCGACCACATGGTATGAGACACTGGTAGAAGTTTGGATAGTGACACCGCAGAACCTATTGGAATTCGCGTTAAGCGCTGGCATTCTAAAGAATGACCACTTCTCATGAATAACGGCCCAAAAATGGTCTATGAGTGATTCACGAGCATGGTAGAGACTTACCTAACCTAATCTAGTCCGAGTTTGGTTACAATTCAGATACATATAATATTATGTAGGGAAACTATTTTTACAAAACAAGTTGACCAATAGGTGGCGCAATCATTTGCAAAATTTATATTTACGGTCTTATATTGTGGTAATCCCAAATTTTCAGAATTTAAAGAGGCGAAATTCATAATTTATTGAAATTGAAATTAAGTTGATCGAAAAACTTGTAAAATAAGTGAATGAAAAAGAATCAATTTAGCTAAAGAGTTTACAGCATGTTAGGAAAACAACGGAAGTAAGAGTTAAGGGGGGTTATATACGTTTGAGAAAAAGGATTTTTTTAATAAATTTTTAAATATTTTGAAAGTATGGAAACATAGCTGTATTCACCTATTGTAATAGCAAATATGTTTTGGCTCTAATATTTTAAATAATTTTAATCAGAAAAATCTTCCTCACCACGAACACTTGTCTTTGGAAGTCTTTGAGCATGTGCAGATTGAACAATGAATAGTGACGGTATAATTATATAAATTACAATCCAAAAAACTCGACTGATTCCCTTATTTTTGGGTTTTAATACATTTTTTTAGATTTAATAGCAATAAAAAATTCCACAAGCGAATTAAATATAAAAAGGATCATCTGAAACCAAAGTTATAAAAATAAACCATAAATACTCAAATATTTGAATCAAAGAAAAAATATAATTATTGACGAATAATAAAATTTCTCAAATTACCTACATATATGTAAAGATATATAATAACTCACAAATTCATACTCTAGTACATTAGTCATTATTAAAGTGTGGCCATTATCACCCATCTTTCACTTAACTAAATGACACACTACAGCGACGCGCCAAAACACCTGCCACACTATGGTCTGCGCCAAAAATAAGCCACAATAACAAGCCTTATCGATTTTTTGGCTAATCGATATAAGTGTCATCAGCATGAAATATGAGTTGGAGACCTTAACAAATTTTGTTGAAAGTATATAACGACATATATGTATGTATATGTATAAACTATATTAAATATTATAGATAGAAGGAATGGCATGCCTATTTTTAGTGTGAAATTTATGGCAGAACTAACACGCCCACAACCATTCGAGCGACAAACCAAACTTTAGTTGTATAAATATATACTTGTATACTTACATACATATGTATATCAGAGTTGATTTTCTAGCGAAGCGAAACTTATTTGATCCAACCGGCAGACAGTGGCCAGCCATATTGATTATGTATATTTGCGCATTAAAATACGAAATTATTCGTACAAATACACACTTACATTTGCTTAAGCATAAATGGATTTATGTATGTATGTTTCTAGATGAGTGACTAAGTCTATTGACATTTGGTTTTACAAATCTATGCATATATTAGTGGCAGGATTTAAGGCTTATGGTGATTGATATTCCGGCTGAGTAGATTTATGTTTATTTAACTGGTATTCTTCTTTTTATGGATTAGTATATTTGCACCAATAAATCATTATATAATATTTTTATACTCTTGGAACACGTTGCTACAGAGTATAATAGCTTTGTTCACCTAACTTCTGTACGTATCACCCAAACCTAAACGAGATAGATATACATACTACATACAATGATCAGGATGACGAGAGGAGTTGAAATCCAAGTTACTGTCTTTCTGTCCGTCCGTCAGTTCCCTGCCCGTCCGTGCAAGTTAGAACTTGAGTAAAAATTGAGATATCGTCAAGAAATTTGGTACACACGTTCCTTGGAAAAAAAAGTAAAGCGAGGTTTGTATACTGGGGTAATGGGACCACTACCACGTCCACAAAACGCCATTAAACGAAAACATATAAAAGGCCATAACTAAGAATTTAAATAAAATATCGAACTCTTATTTGGTACAGTGAATCGCAGTGACGAGGGGTATTTGTGAGCTACATGTTTTGAAAAAGTGGGAGTAGCCCCAATCAATAACAAAATACGACAGAGAAATAAAGTTTTACACTCGAGATGGTATGAGAGAGCTATATGTATCTCAGAACCTGACCAACCTATTTCTAGTAAAATTGGTACATGACATTTATTTCATATTCTTAACTAAAATAGCAAAAATTAGCGAAATCAGACCACCACCTCACCTCCTTCTTATATAGCTCAATTTTAAAGTACATTTGAGCTACGAAGAAGATACAGCAGATTAATTTGTGGATATGTCCCCAAATATTTCTATTAAAACGGGCGTGGCAGAGACTGCTTTTAGCTGTAGTTTCATATTCTCATCATATTTCATATCTTATTTTCGGCGCAGTTCGTAGAGAGACCCTATCGGATCATATCCATACACAGTCTTCATGTCATGTCAGTCTGAAGGCTTTTTCATCCTTCCAAGAAACAGCTTGATGATCAACAATAATTCGAAGTAGGTCAGGTTATATTTGACAGCTGATCCAAAGATCGCACTGGGACTAACATGTATATATGTGTCTGAGGCCATAAAAATTTATCTGCTGTAATTCGAACTTATATGTCAACAAAACGTCTTCTAGCCAACAAAAATTTGTTCAAGCTTTTCATTTCTATTCCAACCAGTTCGGTGAGACATCTGAAAGTGTAAGCTCTCAAGTGTACGAATATAAGCTTTGAACTCGCAAACTCGGTATAATCAAGAAGGAAGTACTACTCCTTTGTCTTCTTCCATACAGCTCCTGGAGCTGGCTTTGGGTAAGATTCTCAACTTTAAGGCATGGCTGCCGAAAGGGCAATGAACGGTTAGACTCAACTACGGAGAAACTCGACTTACTGAGGACGAAGAGCGCTTTAGATCGCTTATGATGAATCTTGGGCCATATGAATTTTGCGACAGCTCATGAACCGATGGTAGCCCAGCGCTGACCAAGTTACCGAAAAGCACCGCTTACCAGTAATAGAAAACACGCGGGGAGGGGAGCACCGACCCATTCCAATTCTGCTGTCTATGTCGAAATAAAAGACATCACAAATTATTTAGAAACTCTAATTTCAAAATGAGTAAAAATCGGACCATAACTTTCCCAAACACAATTTAGAATTATAAGCTTCAACCAAATTACTGTATTCATCTTTTCTAAAAAGAGTTTAAGCGAAGGTTATTCTACGTTAGATTTTACTATATATAACCTAAATAGGATGTTTCTCTCTGGAATGATTTTAAACATAAATTTGTTTTTCTCTATAAGAAACATCGAAACGGAAACATTTTAGCAGAAAATGTCAAAACTATTGTTGTTTGAGGCTGACTAGATTTGTCATCCCGAGAAGAAGATAGTTTTTTGACAATTAGTAAACCTTTTTCAAATAGGTCGATTAGCTTAGGCAATTAGGGTCTTAACTGGCTTAATTTGTACCTAAATAGACTTAATTTAGCTTGATTAGTGATTAGCAGCTGCCTAAAAAACGGTTTTTGGTCAATACAATCGAGTTGTGGCTACAAAAAAAGACAAAGTTTTCTAAAAAATAAAACAAAAATTCAAAATTTAAGCAGAGAGAATGGCAAACATTTCCAAGATAATTGGTTTTAAGGGGTTATATCCACTTGTGATTTTCGAAAATCGATCTTTTTTCATATACAAGAATATTCTCTGAAAATTTCAAATCTATCCGACAATTAGTTTCGGAGATATGAGCGTATTACTAAGAACGTTTCGTAAATCGTTCCCGAAACTTTAAACGCGTTAATTTCAAAACCGTGTTTTCAGAGTCGGTGATGAAAATTTCTCCGAAACCGCTAAACCGATCGGTTTGAAATTTTTACACGACTTACTCAGATATATTTTTCAGGTAATGATCGAAGGAATAAGGTTTTGGACAATAAATTCGATTTTTTAAGGCACTTTGAAGTGAAAAATTTTCATGAAAAACTGAATTTTTCTTTTCAACAGCCGCCATTTTGTCAAAAATCAGAATTTTGACTAGATCTTCGATCATTACCTGTACTTATTTATCACAAAACTAAATATTTTTTGTTTTTGGTTTTCAGATAATTTTGACGAGAGATATCTTACTCACCGCCAAGCACTTTTTTTGGACGTCTCTCCTCAGATCATCTACAGGAGCTAGGGGATCCAATATTTTTTACATAAACCACTGATTGTTAAAGTACGTTAAATTCTGTTTAAGTACATTTTTTCCATTAATGTATAAAGTAAAATGCCTCTTTGGAAAAAATTCACAAAAAAGAACGAAATTTTTCTGTCTCGCAAGTGGATATAACCCCTTAAATAATCGGAACGAGAGACTAAGCCATGTAAAAAAATAATTCCTCCATTTTTTCAAAGTTAGCATCGAAGTTTTAAATAAAGGGTGATTTTTTTGAGGTTAGGATTTTCATGCATTAGTATTTGACAGATCACGTGGGATTTCAGACATGGTGTCAAAGAGAAAGATGCTCAGTATGCTTTGACATTTCATCATGAATAGACTTACTAACGAGCAACGCTTGCAAATCATTGAATTTTATTACCAAAATCAGTGTTCGGTTCGAAATGTGTTTCGCGACAAATTTTGTTCAGCGATGAGGCTCATTTCTGGTTGAATGGCTACGTAAATAAGCAAAATTGCCGCATTTGGGGTGAAGAGCAACCAGAAGCCGTTCAAGAACTGCCCATGCATCCCGAAAAATGCACTGTTTGGTGTGGTTTGTACGCTGGTGGAATCATTGGACCGTATTTTTTCAAAGATGCTGTTGGACGCAACGTTACGGTGAATGGCGATCGCTATCGTTCGATGCTAACAAACTTTTTGTTGCCAAAAATGGAAGAACTGAACTTGGTTGACATGTGGTTTCAACAAGATGGCGCTACATGCCACACAGCTCGCGATTCTATGGCCATTTTGAGGGAAAACTTCGGACAACAATTCATCTCAAGAAATGGACCCGTAAGTTGGCCACCAAGATCATGCGATTTAACGCCTTTAGACTATTTTTTGTGGGGCTACGTCAAGTCTGAAGTCTACAGAAATAAGCCAGCAACTATTCCAGCTTTGGAAGACAACATTTCCGAAGAAATTCGGGCTATTCCGGCCGAAATGCTCGAAAAAGTTGCCCAAAATTGGACTTTCCGAATGGACCACCTAAGACGCAGCCGCGGTCAACATTTAAATGAAATTATCTTCAAAAAGTAAATGTCATGAACCAATCTAACGTTTCAAATAAAGAACCGATGAGATTTTGCAAATTTTATGCGTTTTTTTTTTAAAAAAAGTTATCAAGCTCTTAAAAAATCACCCTATATTTGTGTTCGTTTTTCGAATTTAATTTCGAAAAAATGAGAAATTGCTTTTAAATTAAGTTAAGCCCGATGAAACATTTATTTCTGAGGTAATTCTTCCTCTCATATATTGCAAGTTCCACATAAAATTATTGTCAAATTAATAATAATTGAGTAATTAGCTAATGGCCCGACTATTAAGAACAATTAGTAAAATTACCAAAATTATTTTAATTGTTCCATTAGTGTCTTTCTTCATGAAACACACGGATTAAGTACAACTAAATTACAACAATTTTCTTTCCTTTTTTCAGAAAATTTTCCGTCTTCTGCAACTTATTACTGCTACAAATTAACCAACAACTATAATTACTTAAATCAAAATAAGCACAAAAACAACACAATACAAACAACTTAAACGAAAAATCAAAGTAATTGAAATCAAAAATCAAAAAAAAAAAGTGAAAGCACACCAAAATTTGCAAAACCACAAAGTAAACCAGCGACACCACAAATAAACAGCAAACAACAACAAAAACGACGAAAAACCCATTACATTGTAACCGAAAATAAACACAGCGCGGCGCAAACCAACAAACAAACAAAGAAACGCACAGGCGAAAATCAAAGAAGCAGCGAAACAGACGTGCGACGTGGTGAGGAACCATTGCAAATCACAAATCACAAAGGCGAGGCGAGCAAATCCAAAGTGCAGTGAAAATTCAGCCTCAAAATGGTCGACGACTTTTCACCGATGCGCATGCAGAAGAAGACGCGCAGCGCCTCAATTTGCGCAACGAGCGGCGGCAGCATCGAAACGGCCATACATAATATGCCGCCGTACGGCGCGGCGTCGGGCAGTGCCACACCCGAGAGCGGCGGCACGCCCGGCTATCGGCGTCGACGACCGGCCACACGGTCGCAAAGTGCGCGCATCACGACCGGCGCCAAATCGGTAAGTTGGCGAAAATGCCGCTCATGCATACACTATATAACGGTTATATGCACTCATATATATTATATATTGTGTATTTATATATTTTTCTGTGATATTTGATTTTTTCCCTTCGTTACAAATTCGAAAAGATTGCGCCCCAAGAAATTCGTTTACCCGCAATCGTTTCGCATTGCAATCGCTTTCTTTTTGTTTTTCGGTCGTTTATTTTAATGCGTTTGCATTGCACTTACGTTGCCACATGCCGCAACTGTCACAGATTTTGCATTTGGCTCTTGTTCAGTGACTCTGAATATACATAGGAGTTCATAAAAGGCAAATTTCGTTGAAAGTTCGTTGTGATTTTCAAGAAGAAATGCTTTTCTCAATTGTTGTTGCTTTTTACATATAACATATGTTTGTTTTTGTGATTGTATGTGAATGCCACATATGCCTTAGGTGCATTGTACGGAAGTTGAGTGATATATTTTGATGCTCCCATCAGGTTTTTAGACTTTGGAATGCAAGACCCATTTTTTTGGAAATGTTTATTTAATCAGCATTATTGAGGCTACGTCACACATGGTTTTTTATCAATCCAATATGTTACCACTTCGAAGGTAATTTCGACTGTAACTCCCAATGACATGCGTGATGTATATTCTCAAGACCTGAATCGAAGCAGCATTATCCGTTTAGACTTTACATTTTATATATCCTCACAGGAAAAACACTAACGGTTTGATTTCACTCGATCTTGGTGGTCAACCCACCGACCCAAAACGTGAAACGTGTTCTCTCCATAAATCAATTGATTAATGCGATCTGTGGAAAGTGGCGCCGTCTCGTTAAATAGCAATGGCTTTCTACTTAGCCAGAAGTATAAAGTGAATAACGCTCGTACCAATCTCTAGGTATATTTCTGGCGAGTCATTTTCAACTGGTATGACTTGACGTCTTTTGGTCCAATTTCTGACAGTACAGAATCCGGATTAAGAGTCCGTAGACGAGCAGGTCATACTAGATGATTGCCTGTCAATCTCACAGAACACATAGCGAATCTTACTAGCTTAGTGACCATTTAAACCGGCTAACCTCAATTAGACCACGAGCGTTTTCACATGGCGTTATTGTTAGCAACCTAGTTTTCAAGATCAGTAATTATTTGAGCTTCGAGCTGCAGAGCTGAATAGAAAAGGTACAATCTGCTACAAGAGTGTAAAACTGCTGACATATGTCGAAGACATCGATATCATTGGCCACAACAATCGCGCCGTTAGTTTTGCTTTCTCCAGAATTAATAGGAAACGATGCAAAGGCGTCTAGTGGTGAACGAGGGCAAGACAAAATATCTGCTGTTATCAAATAAACAGTCGTCGCACACGCGACATGGCTCCCACGTCACTATTGGCAGTCATAACTTCGAAGTCATAGATAATTTCTGCTCTCGTGGAACCAGCATTAACACCAAAAACAACGTCAGCCTCGAAATGCAACACAGAATAACTCTTGCCAACAGGTGATACTACTTTGGGTAGACAATTGAGAAAAAGGTCCTCCTAGTTCAGCGAATTAGGTCAAATCGTCCGAATGGATGAAAACACTCCAGTTCTGAGAGAGTTCCACGCAATACCCGCCGGGGCAAGCAGAGAAAGGGGAAGACATCCACTTCGTTGAAAAGACCACATGGAGAAGGACCTGGCTTCGCTTGGAATCTCCAATTGCCGCCATGTTGCGAAAAGAAGAAACGACTGGCTATAATCGCGTAAGCGGTGTCTACGCCTATAAGAAAGGATTGGTCAAAATTATAAGAACTTGGTTGGAATTTCCACATAAGAGACTGAAGATACACTAAATACTCAAAGGCCATTCCATCCCATTATTTCTCCTACTATCTATATTTAAGTGTCTATTTAAATGGTTAGCTATCACACGTGAGATATGCCAAAGAAATTTGCATTTAAAAACTCCCAATGGCAAATGCAAAAAACCACCAACAACGCCAAAAAGGAGAGACGACTTTCTGCTTTTGCTTGAAACCATTGGCGGAAAACAATTTCCCTTTATAGCAGTGACACCACAAGCGCTGGCAAAAACATCAAACCAAACGGAAATACGAGAACGGAACACTGGCACAACACCACGGGAAATAGGAAATTGCAGTGAACACACTAACACTCACAACAACAACTCATATCGGTCGATGGTGACTTTCGGCTAAAATACCAAAATGGGAACTATCAAACGCGCATAAATATTTACATGAATGCATTTGTATATACATATAACTGTATATAGTATATATACGAGTATATATGTATTGAGGCATGTCAACCACGAAAATTCAAATATTTTTGTTTTTGTGTGTTGAAAGTGAATTTCAATTACAATTTGATTTTGCGTAACAATTGCAAAGGATGATTGTAAACAAATATTTTCGTTAAATTGGCAAATATTTGTGCTGAAAATTATGAAATGCAGATTGAGGAAAAGAGAATGAAATATTTTTTGTTACAAATTAAGGAATATTTTTGGAATGTTCTTTGCTGTTCGTTTTCATATTATGGATAAAAGAGTGAAACAAGCGTTTGTGAAATCGTTTGATTATGGATATTATTCGTATATCAGATATCAATCGAGATTCTGATATTGTAACTAGTATTTGATTTTGTGAAAATTAAAAAAAAAAACATTAAGAATTTTATTTCGGAAATCCAAAAAATTAACAACTGAACAGTAGTACTGAAAATTCAGGAGTCCCACAAATCTGGTTGTTTATGACGAATTCCTTCACGTAGAACGGCTAGGCAGTATTTCTTATTGAGCATCTTTCACTAAATACTTTATGCCACCAAAATGCTTGTGTTCGCAATAAGATAGACTCCCCAAAACACAAGCGATATATTTTCAAAGATTTTTCACAATTAAATTTTCGAAAACTATTTAAATTTATTTTCCGAACAATTTTCCGAAAAAATTAATAAAAATATTATAAGAAAAACAATTTGGAAATTTTTCCAAAACATTTTCCAAAATTAAATTTTCTAGAAAAATTCACAAAAGTATAGGCATATAAAAAAAATTTGGAAAATTTAGAATTTTTTTTGGAAAATGTTTTCAAAACAGTTTTCAAAATTAAATTTTCTAGAAAAATTCATAAATATATTACAATTTAATTCGAAATTTTTTTGAAATATGTATATTAGTTTTGAAAATTTTTTATTTTTAGAAAATGTTTTCAAAACAGTTTTCAAAATTAAATTGTTTAGAAAAATTCATAAATATATTAAAATTTAATTCGAAATTTTTTTGAAATATATTAGTTTTGAAAAAAATTTCGAAATTTTTGGTAATAATCGCCAGGGAAAGTTTTCGTCTCTATGAAGTATCAGCTGCTAAAAAAACTGATTCAGATATGGATATCAAACTTCACACGAGTATAAAATAACTTGAGCGTGTAGTTTCATATGAATCAGTCCGAGTCAAATTTAGATTTTTTTTCGACATATTTTTTAAATAAATTATTTTTGAAAAAAATTTTGAAAGTTTTCTAAAAAATTTTTCGAAAAAAATATTATAGGTAAGTATGTATAAAAAAGTTTTGGGAAACTTTTCAAAACATTTATTTCCTGAAAAATTTATAAAATTATTATAGGTAAGCATATAAAAAAAGATTTAAAATAAAAGACGAATTTTTTTGGAAAAATGTTTAAATTTATTATCCTCAAAAAAAATTTTGAAATTTTTGGTAATAATCGCCTGGAAAACTTATCGTGTCCATAAAGTATCCCGCCAAAAATCATTAATTCAGAAATAGTTGTTATACAGCAACTTGTACCAATCCAGGAATTTTTATCGATTCGGTTTGCCCTTGCAGTTTAAAATGGATCAGTCCGAGTCAAATTTGATCAGACGGTATTTTAACAACATTGAAAAATTCTCATAAATTAATGAAATTATGACAAATAATTAAACCATAAATTAAATTAACGTCTTTAGAATTGAAACTTAACGAGCTTAAACAGTTAGTACTTGGCAGATGTGTAGTAATTAGACAATATTACAAGGTAACATGAAAACTATTATCAATTGATTGACAATTAAATACTAATTGGACAATTAACGATTAAATTACTGATGTCTATAAATTTTTGCAATTGGGGTATGTATAGGTAGTATAAGTCAATTGGTAAACCCTAGATTACCCGACTAACTACCCCAGTTCAACTAGTCTCCCGTGACTTTCCCTTCTATGCTTGAATGAACAAGTCAAGCACAAAATTTGATGCATTTTGAGCGTATTTATTGCCGCTTAGTATTCTACTTGAAGCTTGATGAACGCCACAGACAAATAAGCCTTCAGCTGCGCCCTTTGCCATTCACACAATTTTTATCTGTAGCACATAGTCACGGTATTGACGTTCTATGGAGGATGACTCGGATGACGATAAGAAGAATCGTCTGTGTTACAAATATATTACATTTCAACTCAGTTTAGTTGATCTTCATAGCGTAAATTTAAAGTAATACTTATAAAAAAAAAGTGGAGAAAGTGAACGTAAAACTATTTTAATTTACTTTAGAGGCTAAAGATAATGTTGCAGGAGCAGAAAGCACATTCTTAAAGCATATTGTAAATATTTGGCGCTCGCAAAAAAGGTAGACACATATGAATTGATATGTACATATGTATATAGAAAATTGCTAAGATTTTCCATCTCTCACTTCAACACATACCGTGCTCAACTCATTACGTTACAAATATACGAGTATTCGATTTTTCGGTAATTTACGCCAGAAGTCGAGTATTAATTTACACATTTGTGCGTGCTTTGATTTCAACACACAATTAAAAGTTCAGAAAATGAAGAAACGAATACGCCAAACTGATATTGACTGGTAAACCAAAGTATTTGAGTGAAGACGTTTTAGGAGAAAATTAGAGAAACTCTCAAATTACGCGTAAGTGCTTGCAAGCGCTCAAAACCTTCTTAACAGCTTCCTGCCCAAAATTACAAACAAATAAATTGAACAAAAATATTTGTTTATATTACCATATGTATATAAATAAATAAATAAAAGGAAGTGAAAATGTGTTTTAAATTTTTTGCATAATTCTTTTTAAAAATCATCATGTAAGTGTATGTATGTATATCCACAAAAAGATACATCTAAGTGTGGTAAAAATGTGCATTTAAGGCGCGAAGACGCCAGGAAGCCGGAAAACCGCACACTCATTCACCTAATCACCTCGTCATACACACACAGCAAGCACTTTAACATTCCCATCCCAGGGTCGGGCGAAAAATCAAGCTCACCATGAGTGTTAAGCGTTGATAAATTATGCGACGTTTAGCGACTCATGCACACATGCACATACCACATGTATGAAGTTGCAAATATATATGTATGTGTGTGGTATCGCACTTCGGTGTTGCTGAGCGTGACAACACGACTTGCTGACTGATGGACTTATATGCGCTGCCAACTTCTTGGCTGCGGGGTAATTGAGTATTTGATTGTTTGAACTTACAGCGGAGGGTCTCGCCATTTTTTAAGGCTTCCTGCCGCACACATACACACATTACTTCATATACACTTTTTTGTGTATATAATTGAACATTTTCTTTTAGCGAAGTTGATTGACTTTGAAAGTGTCAACATTTGCTGTCTAAGCAAATACTTGATGGCAAATTGAGTGTGCTTACTAATCACCACATGTTCTGTGCTTTAGTTAAATGTGTGTAGTATATATGTATGTACTTATATGCACTTATCTACCATATGCCATATACTATACGAGGAAAACCATACTCGTGTATTAAAAAGCCATCAGCTTTAATGCATGTCTATATAAATGACATAATACATTAATGATGAGCATTTGAGTGTTGATGAGGCATAATTAATGAATTTTTCGAAACATAAATTTTGATCTAACTTTTTACGATTTGTTTTACGTTTCAGAAAATGTGCACCATAAAATTTTTCGGAGTTTACGGCTAGATATATGAACAGAAAATAAATTACACGCGCTTAAAAATGCAATTATAAACTTTTTGGTGTTGGAAAAAAAATTTACAGAAATTTTTTAAGAGATTCGTAAGTAAAATAAGAGAATTGGAATCTAATGAGATTTTAGGGAGACATAATTGAGTTATTCAAATCATGATTTGTATAATGAGTGCTTTTCAGTAGAAGGTAGCAATATACTTACAAATATATACTATCTATTATTAATAATTATTTTCCAAAAAGGTGGCAACCTTTATCAGAAATATGTACAACAATATAACTTTAAAGCTCTACAGCTTTATAACCACATAAATAATCTTATAAATTTTATGAAACTAAAAATCGTAAAAAGGTGGCAACGTTTACCAGTAATGTATCCAACAATTGAACTTCAAAGCTCTTCATAGTCACATCAATTATTTTCTTAATTTTATTAAACAATTTTTTTTAAAAAGGTGGCAACCTTTCTGAGAAATATATCGAAAAGTATAACTTAAAATCTCTTCAGCTTCATAGCCACATCAATAATTTTCTCAATTTCATTAAACTAAAAATTTAAAAAAGGTGGCAACACTAAATCGTATTAAAATGTAAGTTTTTTCCAATATCTTAAGCTCTCAGTCCTTTAAAATATCTTGGGTTTGATGTAAATAATATTTATTACTTTTGTTGAGTTAAATTTTATGAATAAGTGGCAATCCTACTCCAAAAATATTTCCAAGTTTCGATGTTAACGCTTAAGTCTTTGCAATTAAGTTTCTTAAACTGTTTTAATAATTCATTTACTTCATTATTCTTAACAAATGCGTTTTAAAATAGGTGTCAAGCCTCTTCGAAAAATATACCACATCAAAAAATACCCCTATTTATTTAATATCTACTCATATTGCAATAGATAATTTATGTAAACAATTTTGTAAAACAAAATTTTAGACATCTGGCAACATCACAAAAAATAATCTTTGACAGCAACTCTTCTCCAAAGTCTTTTCGTTGATACGCATATCGTATTAAACCATTTAATGAATTATTTTTACTCGATACGATTTTTACTATAAATAGGTGGCAGCCCTGCTCAAAAAATATATTACTTACACTTAAAGTATTATTCTGTTTATTTAATTTAATGCCATATATTTCAAACAATATAATCAATTAATATATTTTCTAAAATAAAATTCCAAACATCTGGCAAGCCTCATCAAAAAAATGTTGAAAAGTAAATCTTCTAAAAACGCTTGAGTTTGATACCATTTTGGTCATAATTAGTTTATTTTATTATTTTTAAAGCAATATGATTTCTGAACAGGTGGCAACCCTCATCAAAAATACTTTCGGCTAAATAATTATATCGCACCCAGCGTCTGTTTCTGTTTATTTAGTTAATATTCATATTGTAATAATTATGTTTAATAAATATTGACAAACAAATTTTTAGACATGTGGTAAGGCGCATGAAAATATCATTCAACAAGTATTTTCAAAATTCATGGGTTGGATACTCGTATTATAATCATTTGCTCTTTTTCTTATATTTATTGAGTATGTTTTTTAAATAGGTGGCAACCCTCTGTAAAAATATTTACAAAATTAAGATTCCAGAACGTTAAACTTAAAGTAGACTTCGTATTTCTAATTTAATTAAAAATATAAATAGGTGGCAACCATTTTTTATTAAAAACTAACGGTTTATTTATACCAATGGAGCTTTAATAACTTGTTTAAAGAAATTTCATTTTAAAAATATTTTTATACGCGAATACTTTCGAAGAAGGGTTTTTCTGTCGACCGTCTGTTCAAATTTGAGCCGGACTGATTCATACTTGAATTGGCTCTGAAGAATATTTTAAAGACGACAGTAAGGATTTGTAAATATTAAAATAAGTAAAAATGTAGGTTTTTGTGTCAGTCCAAAAGTGATCAGATGGTACGAGATGGAAATTAAATATCATCAAGCAAAGCGTATACCGAAGAATTCTTCAGGAGAAGAATTAAAACATGACTTAGTGCACCTAGAAGGCGGGAAGATTCTGAGAATCTAGCGAAAAGAGCGAAAGAAAGTTTAGACTCATTACGACAGTGGGTTTAAGTAATCGGAACTGCACGGATTTTTATCTGTCCAAGGACTGACAACTCGGCACAATGCCTCAAAATTACTTCAGCAAAGTTTTCTGCCGCTACAACAACAACAAAGCGAGTTTATATCTGTAAACAAGAAAACACCTAGAAACACTTTAAACCGCATCCCACTCAAAAAGTCACATTTACGCCTATGTATCTCTGCACTATCCGAAAAATTCAATTTAAGTCCAATTTTTGATTTCCAAAGTCAGTCAGTTGAAGACAGCAAAACTAACAAGAATTTATGCCACAAGAAATGCACTTGTTTGCCTAATTGCTGCCTCGCATGCGACAGCAATCAAATGCCAAAGGAAAATAGTGCGTACACAACAATAGCACTCGGTTGCAGCGGGGGAGAGGCGGCAGGAGGCAGCGCATGAAAACCAGGTTTTAAGCGCAAATGTCATTAAACGCAGGCAACGAAAGTGGAAAATCAAAAAAAGATGAATTAAAATGCGAAAATCTGGCACACATATGCTCTTGCATGCATTATTACAATTTTCTGTTGTTTTTGTTGTAATCTGAAGCGTCTCACTTTTGAGACATCGAATGCATGCGCCTTCACTTACCGCTCTTTCAAATCCTTCTAATCTCGATTTGTTCGTCCAACGTCACCTACTTTCTCACGGTTTCTCTTCCCGCCACGTTCACGCAATCTCTCCCTGTCTCTCTTCAATCTTGTGCTGCCACTTGCGTGTCGGTTGATTTGCATATCGCACTTGTGCCGATTTCCAGCGATTTCCTTTTCCGGAGTCATATTTCGTGAGGTTGCCACACTCATCAACTTCACATATGCAACAACACACACAAACACATTCATGTGATTGAGTATGCCTTGGACTGTAATCTCCGAGGCAGCCTCATATGGTGCGTGTACTTCCCAAAGTGTGCCTGCAAATGAAAGTGTTACATTGCATGCTTTCTTCCTTCGCTTGCCATTTCTTGTAACGCATTCGTGCCACATGGCGTTAATGCAGTGAAAATGCACTTGTTTGTGGATTTGGTGCAAAGTTCAACGCTTGTTGACAAATACAGGCAGGTGTGCATATGTGTGTGTGTGTTGCGTTGCGTGTCGTCTTGGCTGCGGTTGCGTTCGCATGTTGATTTGTGGCTGTTGTTGCAACACAGTTCCGACTTTAAGTGACTTCGAAAGTCTGCATTTGATATCTGAAATGAAAGAAATGTAAAATGCAAATAATCGGATACTTGAAAGTGGAGGAAAATTGAAATCGTGTATAAAATTGCATGCTCTGTACAAGAATCTACATTCTGGATAACTGTTTTTGTAAAAATAATATAAGAAACTTTTTAAATTTATAAAT
The DNA here is from genome assembly GCF_023373825.1 of Bactrocera dorsalis. Lineage (NCBI taxonomy): Eukaryota > Metazoa > Arthropoda > Insecta > Diptera > Tephritidae > Bactrocera > Bactrocera dorsalis. The sequence goes on from NC_064305.1 coordinate 78,622,788, forward strand.
TTAATTTAAAACGAGAAAAATATTAACCTCGGTTGCACTTTCGGTTTCGGTTAAAACTAAAATAGCCTTCACAAAGACAAAAGATATCTATCTCAGCTTCTCGAGAAGAAAAGGTCATGCGCAAAATCTTAGAACGATATCTCAAAAACCGAGGGACTAGTACACGTATATACAGAAAGACGGACAGATGGGCATGGCTTAATCGACTCAGCTCGACACGCTGATCATTTATATACAAAAGATTAGACAAGTAAATAGACGAGGATTGCATCGCGACCTTAAGTCTATTGTGCGAACTGCTAAATCACAAAGCCTCAGCCCCAGCCCCAGCATATTGATGAAGTCTAATATACATACATACATACTGCTGAGTGCTAGTGATGCGATGTCATCCCTATTTGGAAACATGCATCCCAGGGCCTTTATCTTGCGTCTGCAGACTGCTTTGCAGTCTATTACCAGGTGTTCTGAAGTTTCAGGCTTCCTGTCACAGAAGTACGCAAGAAGCTAGGACCGTGTTATATAAGTGCTTCTTCAGCTTGCAGAGCCAGTGTAGAATTCGACAAGTAGACTGAATTTGTTTCTGAAGAAGTTGTTTACATATTTAAGCCTGCAGAGGTTATAACCCCCACTAGCATCTTGGTATGTCTTATGCCATGGAGTTGTTGCCAATACCTCTCTCTGCCGACTACTTCTTCCTTGCGAAGCAGCTCCTTTATAGTATGAAAACCCACTGGATGAAGGGTGCAGGTCCTATCATGTTAGTGGATACAGCGGAGCGGGCATGCTCGTCAGCCAGTTCATTCTTGGCTATACCTTTAGGACCAGCCACCCAGATGAGGGACAACTGGTTACGTTCCGCTAGGCTATTCTGCCGTTCTCCACCCTCCCGCACCAGTAGCGATTTGATCTCATAGGCAGAGATTGCTTAAGTGCCGCTTGACTATCGCTAAAAATGACGTTCGTTGCGATAGTTGCGTTGGAGGTTTATCTCTATGCACCGACTTTTGGCAAAGAAAGAAAAGTTCGAAAACCTTTCATAGGTATAAAGAGTTTGCTGCATGGCCCTGCGACAGCTACACTAATTCTCTTTGTTGATTTCGAGCCGCCGGTGTATCACTTGATTGTACTATCCCTAAGCTGTAGCTAGAGAATGGAGTCTTGCTAGTATAATTTAAACTTATTGGTAAAGTTTTGGTAATGCTGTCAAAACTATTGAAATATCAGTCCTTTGTGAAGGCTTTTGCAGAGTTTGGATCAAAAAGACCTTCATGAATCGACGAAGCACTTTGAGCCTGTAGAAAATTTCTTAAAGCGACAAATATCAATTGTTGACAAATAACCGACAGACAAAGCTGTATAGAGGAAGGCGAAGTGGAATCATGTGGTAACTATAACCTCCGAAGCGACTGCAATTGATATTAACTGTCTAAATAATTTTGTGGTAAGCTCAAAAGACTTCGTCAACTAATAATGATCTGGTAATCCAGTTTTAGGACTTTATAGGTTACAGAAAGGAAGAAGAATATCCGTGAATACAACTGAGATCCATCGATTATGAATCAACTTTATGACTTAATCTAACCAAGTACGGTTGTTAACTGAAGTCTTTCTGAACACATAAATAAATATATTCACTTGTAACAAATTTTCAAAGAGGCTTACTATCAGCCCCTTTTTTCGTAACTCCAAGTTCGTTTTGTGACCCTTGGAGATTTATGGTCCAAATACTAGTCAAGACAATTAAATTCAACGTGAACTCGGTTTTATATTAAGCCGAGGTTTGTTAATTCGTAAGCATTATTCAAAATTGTTGAAGATTTATTTTATTCATGCCTTAGCAGATATTTGCCTCCGGTGTTAATACAGTGAAAGCAGCAATGAATAAAACAGTAGACTAAGCTCATAAATTTACTAAAATTTTGCTTTAGGGAATCCTCAGCATGTAAACACATATACATATACACGTACATACACAAAATCGTATACCATGGCACTAAAATTTTCCCCACGACAATTAGCTACTAATTGATTTGCTTTTACATAGTTAGATCATCTAAAATGCTTCGTTACTAATAATAAATGGCACAAAGGCATGCCCAAGACCACATATTGACATACATATGCCTGTGTGTAATGGCGGAAGTGTGTGCATGTTTGTTGTAAATTAGTTTTAGGTCATAAAATAAACAAATTTAGTAGAACATCGTAATTACATGGCTCCATTACACGTCCCCAGAGGCTGATTGCAATCATAGTTAGCGATACAATGGTGGGCAGCCTGCAGGGAAATTGGCTTAATTTCAACAGATTTTATGGATTTGCGTGTTATTTGCAAAATTAGCACTAATGACATTTAATTTATTGCTAGCAGTTGACTGTGTTTGAACTAGTTGAGAACTGATCCGAAAATAACTAGTCATATTAGCTAAGTTATATGCGATATTATTGTGGAGAGAAAGTTTCAATGAAAAAAACATACATATAAAATGTTAAAAACTATAAATTCAAACATCGATCTGATTAAATTATTTCAAACGCAAAAATATTAAATATTGAAAAATATTCTGAAAACAATAAATTATAATTTTACACTAATAAAATTTGTTTTTGTTCTCTAATCCCTTAATATAAAAAAACAAACCTTCATCAAGCGGCAATGAAATTTTTGCCCTTAATGTCTTTTATGTAGAATTAGTTGACGACAATCAACAATAGTCTCAATTTTACTTCTTCAAATCAATTAGAAAGGGAGGAGAGAGAAAAAGGAAGAAATATTACTTTATGGCAATGACAACTCAACCCATGAGGCAACAATAAAATAAACACATTTTTTGTTGGCAAAAAACGTCAAATTATTTACTGATTACTTAATGACTAGGCTTTTTAGAAAATATAAACAACATTTCTCTAATAAAAATAGAAAAAAAAAGAATAACCTTAAAAACATACCTAAACTAACAGCAAAATATCAATAATTTACACATTGTGGCACGATATTCAAGGCGAAAGGCACTACAGCTCATATTAGTAAACACGAGTAAACACAGGAACACAGCAACAATGCAAATGCCATACATTGTCATACTCTATGTGGCAGAGGTAGCATCTGCCTCATGTCAGAGCAAAGCTTATGAGCTGTGTGTGCAACAATTTAAGTAAAATTGCTTCGGTGTGTTGCCGTGCAGCGCTCGGCCATTAACAAAATGCCAATGCTCGGTACCGCTTCCTGCCTGCCGCATCCGCCCCACGTCAGTGCCAGCATTGCGCACACGTCGCACCGCAGTTGCGGTTGCCACAGCTGCTACACTCGAGCAGACAGTCGCTACACGCCAGGGATGGGTGGGGAAGAGCTCAACCGCCCACAAAGTCATAATTTCGCCGCTAAGTAATACGCTGGCTGTAAATATGAAGGTAGCACGAATATACTACAATATGCCGCTAATGAAGGGCTGCTCTCCTTTTGGCGTGTTTCGGTGGTTGTCGACTGCTTATCATTGGCTGACAGCACGAGGTGAGCGTTGAACGGGTTCGGCATGATAGCTTATTGTGGCGTTTTCGGTTAATGAGGTCGGCTGTTTATTCACCTCAGTGAAATCAATGACAGCGAATTTATATGAAATTTTACTGACAATGGGTTGGTATTTTCAATGGGTCGTTTTCGATGCTAATTTTCTTTTTTAAAACAATTGTGAAATCCATATTTCATGTATCTTGACTATGAGGACCGTTATTGTCTACACTTTGAGGTTATGTGAGCTTGGACGTTAATATGTAGACTGTGTATTAGATGAAAAAAGGTAATTTGGCCATTGTGGGTTTCATCAGCTCTGGACCGCCACGATTAAGGAAATCGTATGACTGTTACTGATAACAACTCAATTTTAAGGAAGGTTCTTTCAGTATCAACCGGGTTCGAAAAAGTTCTGGACATTTACTGTCATTATACATATCGTTGCACTCGCAACTTAGCTCCCTCATCACTGTTGACAGTCATCACTTCGAAGAAGTCGGTAATTTCGTCTATCTTGGAACCAGCAACAACAATGTCAGCCTCGTAATCCAACCAGAATAACTCTTGCCAATAGGTGCTACTACGGACTGAGTAGGCAATGGAGAAGTAAAGCCCTCTCTCGACAAACAAAGACCAAACATATGACTCACTCTTTATTCCCGTTCTGCTATATGGTGCAGAGGCATGGACGATGACAACAACAGATGAGACTGCGTTACGAGTTTTCGAGAGAAAGGTTCTGCGGTAGATTTATGGTCCTTTTTCGCTTTGGCAATGGCGAACACCCCAGCCGATGGAACAATGAACTTTACGAGATATACAACGACAAAGACCTAGTTCAGCGAATTAAAAGACAGCGGTTCATGGCGTCCGAATGGAAGAAAACACTCCATCTCGGAGAGTATTCGACGCAGTAACCGCCAGGAAATCAGAGGAAGATGAAGACCTCCACTCTGTTGGAATGACGAGATGGAGAAGGACCTGGTTAAATTTGGAATCTCTAATTGGCACCAAACAGCAAAAAGGAAGAACACCTAACACGATGCTGTAAACTCATCTATAAATACGTGAGCAGTGTCTACGCCAATAAAGAAGAAGAAGATCCCTATGGACAAGGGGAAAAACAGTTCTTGATTTCGTCTTTCAAATAAGAAAATTTTCCACACAAGGACTTGAGTTTAATCTATCAGTGTATATGACAGCTATATACTAGTAGACTGATGCGGAAGTTCTGATAAATGACCAACTTCTTTGATACTACATAATATACAGAGAAAGACGAACTAACAAATGGCATGACTAAAATTGACTTATATATCCTATGCATTAGTGGAATTCTTGGAACAACAACAAATGAGGCAAGAAGCGTTATTTTACATTTACAGCCCACAACTTGTTCTATAAATAACAGGCAGCGAAGTCAGCGCTTAGACTGAGGAAATGCTCCTCTAAATCGTATGCAATAAGGGACTTGCTAAGACACTTAGAAAGTTCTCGCTTCTAACCAGTACCAGAATGTAGAAAGACAATCTTCTGCAAAAGCAAAGCTTTGAGTAGGAAACGAACAACAACTGTCGGCTTTTATGCAGTTAGGGGATTTTAGTCCCAAGTTTTCCTAAAGGCATAGGTGCGATGACAGACAACTATTCTACCTATAACGTCTAGAGTGGTATAAGCTTCATTTTCTTGTATTATAAAAGAATCCAATTGAAGTTCTCTCACTACTTTTCTGATTAATTTGTTGGCAGTTCCATTGAATTTTTAAACCGTTTAACTGCCTCGCGGAAGCCACTGCTTCATGCAACAACAGATAGTCTGTATTAAATCGGGTTTTTGGTTCAACGCTGATCAGATTCTTTGCGGAATTGTGTATTGAGATACACTAACAAAATCTTCTTGAGACTTGATGAATATTTTTAAAGCACCTCTTATTTTCTATAATTGTAAAATATCAAAGTAAACTGTTCATGTAGAGGCGCTTTAAACCAATCAATTGCTGCATGCAACAGGCGGTTGCTGAAGTCTGCAAGTACATATATGTAGATGTGTGCTATAACAGGGTTTTTAGAGGTTTCGGTGAAAAAAGGAGCTGTTACTAGCCATCACAATTCACCGTCAACACATCGTTTTGCTTGTGGTCTTCACATGCAAACACATAGGTATAAGTATACATGTGTGTGTGTGTGTGCTGTCGACAACCAATTTGCATAGTAATTCCATATAATTAAATCCGAATTGTACGCAATCGTTGCTGAGGGCGTTCTCTCGCTGTTGCTGTTGCCATTTCGCAGTTTTGCAGGCAGCGCCACTGAAAGTAGGAATCAGCACTTTAACTCGCTATTTCTCCCGCAACGTGCAGCTGGTGGTCTCGTTACAGCTATTCATCACCCGGCTGGCATGCTCATTCGCTCCTCTGTTGGCATTCTTGTTGGATAATTGAAAATTAAAACAGAAAATCACATTTGCCTTGTGGCAGATTAATAGCAAGTGCGAATAGATATTTCAAGCGCTTGCCGCTTTCCCTACTTTCTTACCCAACTGTTATTCGGATATACATATATACAAGTATATGCAACTAATTGAAATGTAAAACCGCAGACAGCTTCTCTAAATATCTACTATAAATAAGTAAATAGGGTGAATACATGTGAGATATTACTGTTGCTTTGAAGTGTTGAAATTTGTATTCTGTTAAGCCACAAAAACTTCCCCCATTGCAACATATTGCGGCATTCTTGCTTAAACCAGTAATAATTTTGTTATATACATACATGCATACAAGTATATTGCATGTCTTGCTAGAAAATAATTTGTTTACATTTTGGTAGAGAGCTATTATATTTGACACTTTACTATTAACAAAATTGATTGTCGTTTGTGGTTATACATATATATTTGTATATGTAAATTAATTAGGGTGGGTCAAAAAAAGTTCGAAATTTTTTTTCGCTTGGCACCCTGAAAAGTAGGTTCTTAGACACCTCTAAGAAAATGTCTCCAAGTATATATCCGTATACATATATATAAACATTAGGGTGGGTAAAAAAAAATTCAAAATTTTTTTTCTTCGTACCCCGAAAAATACGTTCTTAGACACCTCTAGGAAAACATCTCCAATTATGAGCTCTTAATTTTAACGGGAAATTTCTGCGCCTTACAGTTTTATATTTTTTTCTTATTATCAGGTTTCAACTACTTGCAAAAAAATTGCGTTTTAGTGGTTTGGTAGACAATTGTATGCTCTACAAAAAGGTGTGTACCAAGAAAAAAAAAAATTTATTCGATTTTTTTGACCCACCCTAACAAGCAAGTTTTTTTGTTATGTTCGCAAAATTTAAATCTCGCTTCCAACTACTTGCAAATATAACTCGTTTCAAAGTACCAAGCGAAAGAAAAATGTTCGGTTTTTTGAGCCACCCTAAGAAACAAGTATTTATGTACCTAATTATGTTCGCAAATTTAAAATCTCGCTCGTTTCCGAGGTTAGGTATGCAATTGAAATCTCTAGAAAATGTTGAGTGCCAAGCAAAAAAAATGTTCATCTTCTTGACCCACCCTAATAAAAAATATTTTTTTTATGTTATTATGCTTGCAAGTTTGCTTACTGAACTTAAGGAAAGGTTCTTTGTATTTTGATCCTAAACAGGTAGGTGGGGAAAAAAGTAAATGAAAAGATAACAAAAGAAGCATACCTTTAGGAGTGCATCAGTTAGGAGCTTAAATTTACTTTTATACCGAGTTTCCTAACAAAATTATAAAAAATCTTATGAAATTTGCACTTCCAGGAAATACTTATATTACTGAACCTTTTTCATTAAAATTCGCTACAGAATTTTTATTGCTTCACCTAAGCGCCGCAATGTAGGCAACACAAAATAATATATCTACGTAACCCTTTCCTGTGTAAAGAAAATTAATAAGTTCAAGTATTATATAATATATAAGAATATTTTATTAGCAATCACCATTTTGATAAATGGTTTTCTTCCCATTATGCTATAGGAAAGCTCAGGCATTAAGATGAATATTTGTATATGTACCTTACAGAGAGTACATTAGTTTGCCACGAGGTTTGTAATACTCAGAAGGAAACGTCGGACATACTATCAGCTTATCTTTGTATGCTTACCATAATCCTTAACTTAGCTTTCTTGCCATTTCAGTTCAGTTCACAAACACATTGCCATAAAAGTGACGTCATAATAGCAGCAAGAAACAGATTCTTTTCGGGTGTAAGCTTGACAAAATATGTACTGTTCCCGAACTCTGTGCTTGCTCTTCACTGTAAGATTGCTACAAAAACTATTTCCAATACAAAGTTGCATTTTTGTAAAATAAATATTTTTACTTCTATTTTTTGCATACTATCTGGTGACGAAATTGCCGCCCTCAAGCAGTTATATTACATTGTCACATAAATAGTACAAATATACACACACACACAACCAACACATACTCGAATACATTTTTCGATATTCATAAATCAGCTGCAAGAAAAATTGCTCAACTGCGTCATTCATTTAATTGCATGTCCCTCAGGGCGTTGAATTAATAGCCATTATCTGCATGCCATTGTTATTTTAGAAATAGTACACAAACTTACAATTGTATGCATTAGCGCCAAGAATGTGCACAAACTGAATTTATTTCTAATAAATTATGGCAAAGAATGACAGTACTCGTGGCATCTTCGAACGATTCGAACAAATAATCGGCGAGCCAAGTGCAAGAAATCGCTTTTGGCACTTGGCACTACGCGGTTAAGCTGTTTAGAATACGCCATATATTACGCTTACATACTGACATATGTAATATTGTTGTTGTTGCAACTGTTGTTATTGTTGTTTGCATGCAGCACAGCATTTACAAACAATTGTTGGCGTCAGCGACGAGCAATGGCTGCAACACGGATCCAAATGATTGCATACTTGTATATATATATACATATATATATAGTAAATACTTTTATTTTTGTATATACATATGTATACAAACATATATATCTACATATGTATTTCACTATAAATTTGCGCGAGTTAGGCGCCGCGAGCAAAACTTGCTATATGAAGCACGTGTAAGAGCGCACAGTGATTTGGCAGCCAAGTTTGCACAGCCAACGCTTGACCCTGACATTTACCACACTTTTAACCTCAAACTTTGCAGTTCGAAAGCAATTTGTTCACTCACACAACTGTGGTGGCTGCTGATCGATGGTAAACTGCGCTGGCTGCCCACATGCACAATCACTCGCTCGTTAAGCTTCAGCAGTTTTAAGTGCTATTGATTGTGTAGTTAAGATATTTTAGTGTTTGGCGCATAACGGGGTTCGGCATTGGGTATTCATCGATCATTTGAAATGAATAACTGAATGTGCATATAAAGTACAGAGATATAATTTTCTTGAGGCGGTATTTTGTTGGAAAAATTATTCTTCTTTCCTTGATTGGAATATACTGAGATGATATCGATATTCCTAGCTGGCGGTTAGTATGTAGTTGTTTCAAAATTCCTAATAAAATATTTGAAAAATTTATATTCCCAATCGATAACAATGGAGCAGGTGTTTCATTGCGATACTATGAATAAGATCGAATAGCAAGTACCCGCCTGAAGAACTACAAAGTGGCAGGGGCCGATGGATCACGGGCTGAGCTATTCAAACATGGCGGTGAATAACTGATAAGCAGCATGCATCAGCTTCTTTGTGGAATATGGTCTGACAAAAGCATGCCCAATTTGATTTTAAGTGTTCTCTACCCAATCCACAAAAAAGAAGACCTCGAAATCTGCGCCAAATACCGTGAGATAAGTCTCCTCAACATCTCATGTAAGGTTTTAGAGAGCGTCTATGTGAAAGATAAAAGCCCACCGTCAACAAACTGATTGGACCTTCTCAGTGTCGCTTTAAACCTGGAAAGTCAACAAATGACCAGATAATCACCATGCGCCAAATCTTTGAAAAGACCCGTGAAAAGAGTGTCGACACACACAACCTCTACGCCTTCAAAGCTTTCAAAGCTGCTTTCGACAGCCCGAAAAGGAGCTGCCTTTACACCAAAAGCTCCGCCAGGATCGGGAAGGACCCCTCTGAGCCGTCCAAACTAGCTCTCAGAAAAGGCGACTTCCTTTCATGCGACTTCTTCAATCTACTTCTAGAGAAACTAATTCGAGCTTCAGAGCTGAATAGAGAAGGGACAATCTTCTACAAGAGTGCACAACTGCTGGCGTACGATTTTGACAATCACAACTTTGAAGTCGTAGATGATTTGGTCTATCTTAGAACCAGCCTGATTCATCGAAAGTACGCCTACCAAGATATTTCAACTTCGGTCTTGCGAACGTTGGAAAATGGAGGAAAAAGTGCTGGAATGTTTCCACCTCAACAATTTCAACAATTTGCGTACGATAAGGTAATTCGCTTTACCGCGTGGCTACCTGCAGAACTCCTACGATCGCAACAAGATGAACCTTGCGGAGAGATCAGTAGATCTCTTGCGTTCTACTCTAGGCCAGCAGAATTTCGTAGGCACACAGTAGCTGCTTATAGAGCAATGCTGCTGAGCTTTCGCGAGATATACATACAAGTCCACGCTGGATGTCAACGTGCATCCAGTTCCTTCGCAATGTGATGTAAGTGGGATGAGCTTTACGTCTCTTGCGAGTTCATCAACTAGTACTTCCAGCGATTTCGCTATGTTCAGGCTCACAAAGGAGTCTAAAGTAGCTTTATGATATTGCAAGTGAGATAGGCATTGCTTGACTAACTTTTAGAGCACAGTGAGCGAGCTCAAAGCTAATATTGCCTCTCTGTTGTCAGGTTGAATGCTCACTGCCTACACATCGAAGCACTAGTTTACTAACGTTTTAAGAACAGCCACTTCTGCATCACAGTCACGTCCTGTTTTCTTTGTAGACTCTATAATAAAGTTGGGTTCCACTTCACATTCAATAAAAGGAAATCTAATCCGATTCTGATTTCTCCTTACTTATGATTCACATTAGTACAAATATACCTCTCTTACTCTGCCAGGTTTCTATTCCTGCTTTTAACATAGTATCTATGACCCTTACGAGCCTCGAAGCGGCTTTTGGAACATTTCTAATTTCGATCTGTTTAAATTCTACCAACAACCTCAAAACCCAAACAAAATTCAAGCTGCTTAAAGACTTTAAAACAATTTGATGTTCTCATTGCCTCCGTGCATGTTGACTGGGTACAAATCAAAACCAAATCTGTCATCAAAGTCGACAAAAAACAAAGTTTACCAATAAATATAAAATAAGCAGATCAAAAGCTAAAAGCAAAAGTGCACAAATGGCACGAAATGAAATGAAAGTGATAAAAATCAGTGCAAAATAAATGTCGACAACGACAGCTGAGTGATTGGTATTAAAGAGTTGCCGAAGAGCGCAAAAAAAATAGAGCGATTGATGTCACAGCTTTATTACGGAACCAGCAACACATAAACTTCGAAGGCAACAAAGTGCAGCCACACACAAACTGTGCCACAACACACAACGACACAAACACACACGCTTTACTACCCCCCAACACCTCCGCACACCTGTTTATAGCAATACATCACTTACGAAGTTTCGCCGCACGGCGTTTCAAGTTTTTTTCGCTTTGTTTTCAGCTTTCGAAGAACCTCACCTCGACTGCCACTCTCGTTCATGTCGTGTCGTGTTGTTGTGGCAGGTGTGTGCGTGTGACATTTCGTCAGCGGCAAATGAAGCGGTAAACCGACGCGTAGCGTGCACGCTTCGGCAACGAATCGAATGTCTGGTTTTGTGTGTTGCATACAAATTAATTTGCTTGAGTTACCTTGGCGTGCAGGCGTCCGGGATGGAGGGCGTAGCAAAATGGGGCGAGCGTTAGGGAAAATGCGCAGTCAACCACAACTATGCATGGGGCTTACGCGTATATTGTTTGTGGGATTGAGCAGCTTATGTTATTTGTTTTTGTTTCTGCATCGCTGATCGTTGTTGGTGTTGTGTTTGAACAATTTTGTGCTGAAAAACTGTTCAATTTAGGTGAAAGGATTTTCGATTTAAAATGAAATGTTTAAGGATAAGATGTTTTAGTCCGCAGGGCATATGTGTCACAAGCAATTGTTTTGATTTGATTTGTTTGTCTAAATCTCAGAATTTGCAAGTTAATTGAAAGCCTTTTTGAGTTTAAGAAATTTGAGCAGGTGTGTGTATGAAGTAGTTTTGTAGCTTCGAGCAATTATAGCACTTGAAGACGGAGGAATTTCTTCACTTTTCTTCGGTAAAGCGGTCTGAATTCCTTATTCCTCGCTCTAAACCAAAGCTGTTTTTTTTATGAAAAGTAGAAGGAGAACTTTATGAAAATTGTATAAAAATGCGTTTTTGAAAATTTTTCTAAAACTTGTGAACATAGTGTGCTTAATTTGGTTAGTTGGCCACTAAGCATAATCACAATTTCAGGACTCTAGCCGCTGTTGTGAGTTGTCGTCAGAGTTAAAGGTGTGTGTCTTCGCTAAAATACCAATTCTATATTTACATTTGGCGACACTGCGATGACATGATCTATTGAGGGTTCTTATGATTGTTATATGAGAGTCTTAGGTATCACAACGTACCGTTGGAAAAGTTGAAAAATTTTATATAATTTTTTGGGGGGATTTTTGTCTTCGCTAAAATGCCAATTTAGTTGCAGAAAGGAAATAGAAGATACAATCGAAATATGAAACATTTAAAAAAAAAATAATAATTAATTTCTTCAATCACGCTGCTGTTATGAGATATCATCCGATTTAAAGGTGTTTGTCTTCGCTAAAATGGCAGTTTTACTTTAATAGTTGAAGAAAGGAAATAAAAAATACAACCAAAATTGGAAAATTTTATACAAAATATTTTTCGGATATTTTTTTTTGATCATAATTAGTACATTAATTCATAAAAGACCTTAACCAATAAGTCCAATAACTATTTCATGTCTCTGGCTTCTCTTATAATATGTTTCGGTGAGTGTCTTCGCTAATATCTCACTCCTACGTTTTTTTCTAAAACCGCATAACTTTTTTTTGTTCATAGTCAGTATTGTTAAAAAAAAAACATCAGTACAAAATAATGATAAAAAATACGAACTTTGCATTAAATTGAAGACTCTAAAATGGTACACCATTCTGTTCGAAAGTTTCACACATCTCTTCTTTTTTTTTTTTTAGCAGCAAAACTGTTTGCCATAGACAAGAAAAGCGAGCAGTAATTAGTTGTCAGTTCCAGATTATAAGGTCAATGTTCCCAACTAAGTTCTCGGGGCTTTCGGGCGCATCACTATCAATGTGCTTGGCTTGGCGGCGTCCTGACGAAACACAATTACACTCCAAAAGTTTAAAGCTGACCGTTTCTGGGCTATTGTCAACATTCAGACGGACCAGTTGTTAGCAATCAAGGTTGGAACTAATCGAAAACAAGTGTTAGACCTTCCTGCCCTTCAATGGCGTCGTGGCCCTTTCGCGCCGGCTCATCGCTACTACGATAGTTTTCGTGTGTCGTAAGTGCCCCAGTTTTCATCACATCAAGCCAACCTGCTTTAGCAATTGTTCGATTTTGTAGTGTAGCGATTCGCAGATTCGATCATCAACTTTTTTCGCATTAACTTGTCGATAATCCATAATCAAGTTACTTTTTATGTATATGCAATTTTTTACGTAAATGCTTCCAGATGTTTTTTGCAGGTTTAGCTCCTAAGAAATTGAAACAGTGCTTACATAAATTCCTATAAAATATGACGTATTTGCTATTTGCTTACCGAAACTAATGGTAATCAGAGGAAGCAAGGTCTAGCATATAAGGTGGGTGGGGCAGCCGCTGTTTTCCAAATCATTTTTAGTCGATCTTTCAACATTAGGCTCAGCTTAGTCACGACGGAATATTATTACCTCCTGTCTAGTCGTAAATTCCGGACGTTTTTCAGACCATATATGCTTCAATTTTCGGCAATCGCTCGCTTCAAGTTTTTGTCAGTAGTGTGCCCCAGAAATGATTTCTGCCGGTTTTAAAAGCTCATTATACGTGACGTCTCACTGAGTCCACTAAATGCAGAGCGGTCATGGATACTCGGTTTGCCATTGATTTTGCTGATTGGTTAGGTTCATATATTATTTTGTTTACGAATTGTACTAAAGAATTCCTTTTACATCACCAAGTAACAATCTCATGCAAAAGGACTTCTTTTTGTAGTAGCACATCTAAGATGGAAAATCGTCTTTCAACGTCTCTTGGATACCATTCATTTGGCAGTAATTTTCCCTGCTTTTGAATGCATCCATCCTCTTTTTGAACGTTTGAAATTGGTTGCTTGAGTGACTACCAGTGATTCTGCGAACTCCAGCCAGCTTTGACAACAATATTCATAAAACAATGCTTCCAGTTCCTCATCTTAAACTTGTTTTGCCGCCCAGGACATTATTTGTCTCCCAAGCCAAAATCATCACTTTTAAATTATTCACAACACTTTTGATACGTTCACTTAGCTAGCGCATGTTCACCATAAAATTCCAACAAAAAATTATTTTTGCCTTTGGTTTTCATTTTAAAGGCGTAAAGACCAAATAACGAACTCCCCGCAAAACACGTTTTCAGACACAAAGTTCGAAAAACTCACTGTTTTTTATGCTTTAGAAGAATGATATATGACGAAAAAACACACAAAGACAGTAGCTTTTCAAAACGTATTCCGCATATTGAAACACTGGCATAATACTCAAGTAGCATAATAACAATATCTTGGCCAAAGGCACGAATATAGCTATAGTCCCAATAGTACTCCCAATATGTGACAAATTCTTTCAAATAATGCGTAAATTCATCGACTTCTATTCACACTCACACTCTGATACAATAAAGTTCAACTACGTTAAATATTGAGTCACTGACTCAAAAGGTAGTCTAATATTTTCTTAATTTTGTAGAATTTGGAAATTTCAAGATAAAAAATTGGTAGTCGAAAAAGTCTTTTCGTATTTCTAATCAAACTTCAACTGATTTTTTTATATTTATAATAATCTTTAATGAACCAAATATGACACAATATGATTGGTAGCAGTGGAAATAGTCCACTACAACGGCATCTATTGACGAAATACGAAACGACTTTTTCGACTACTAATTGCATTACCCATTTTATGCAGACCGCTCACTTATAATTGTAAAATAATTATTTTGAGTGGAAACTGCAATATTTTCTGGTTAATAATCAACTTTTAAACAATTTCATCAAATTTATAGTAGACCACATGTGCTTCAATTCAATTGCCGCCTACTAAGTTCGTTAGATAAAACTCAGATTATACGCAAAGCGATAAACATAAAAGCATATATATACCAATATACAAAATATATATATTGTATATGCCTTTTACGCTATTATTTAGCCGACCGTTGAAGCGAAAAAACGTTTTGTGGTAAAACTATTTTAATTTAATTGCATGTTGCGTATACGCCATGGACCACCGAAGCACTGGCTATGCACAACAGTGCAGTTAAAAGAGAACAAACACAAAAACTGGCACAACAACAAAAACAAAAGGAAGACTTGACACAACAACAACAACGAACTCGTCGCAACAACAAAAACAAAAACATCGACAAAACAACAAAACTTTCGACAATAACAAGAACAAAATTTGCCAGAACAACAAAAACATAAACTTCGTCAACAACAACATCAACAACAAAAACAGTGCTAAAGAGACTGCAAGCACAAACACTTGAAAACATTGTTTGCCACACAGTTCATGCAACAAGTGTTGCGCAAGAGCATATACACTCACTTAGCGCAGCGGCAGGCAAGCGTTGCATAACACAACAACAAAAAAAACGAAATGGCAACGCAATAACGTTCAAAGAGCGCTAGAAAAACTTTGCGCCTCGACTAAAAGTTCTAGCTTACAACAACACCAATACTCCGCAACAACAAAGTAATCCAACAGACTATAGCTATTGGCGAGTTTATATGCATAACGGTGGTTCCTGGCGGAGTCTACTAAATCGATGTAGCACTTTAAGCAATAAGGAAATCAACTTTCGAGTTTTCCCCTGAACTTGTAACCTTGTTTCAGCTATTTTTCTCACAAATTTCTCTACTTATAGTATTTTGCTGCTTGCCACAAAACATATTTCACACATACTCACATCTGTTCTTCTCACACCTGCAGGTACGGCGACGCGCGCAAGCACAGGCCCAACAGCAGCAACAACAGCAATATAATCTGGAGAATGCACGTTCTTACTGCACGAGCGAGCCGCGTCTCAGCGAAACGGAAACGCCGCCGCAAAGACGCAAATTATCGCAACGAAGACCACAACAGCATGGTAAGTGCGCGCCACAACGGCACTTCTTGAGCAGGTGTACGATATACAAGTATGTCGAGGCAAGAGTGTGTGCGACTGTGTGTTTATATGTGCGTGCGTGTGTGTGTGTTTGCAGGTGTAGTTATGCCGCTCGCATGCCGACGGCTGGAATTTGCTTGGATTAGCTGGCATTAGCGCTGCGTAAATGCCACAAAGTGTTTTATTAAACAAATAGAAATGCCAGGTTTTTCATCCGCTGTGTGCGAAAACATCCGGCAAACTAATTTCCATACCTACTAAACTGCGAAAATTACTTTCAGTCATTGAGGTTATTAGCAACTTTGCGCAAAGCTACAGAAATGTTTAGTGAGTAAGGCAACCGTAAGCGAAAACTTGCCTTAGTGTTTCTGTAGAACTTTGAACTTGAAAATTTTATAGCAAAAATTGCGATGAACTTGCATTTACTTTATAAGAAGGTAAGAGAAGTAGAGATCTAGCTGAGTCACTTTCGTTATTTGTAAGGCTAATAAAGCCGAATTAGTTTGAAAACCGATTTTTTTATTTATTTATTTATTTTGAAATAATGCTTTTGGAATTGTAAAAATTTTAAAATTTCACTTTTTAAAACATATTGGCTCTAAATCATGCGTATTTTAATACAATGTACCATATAAAAATTAGTTTCTGTTACTTACTTTAAAGCGTGCCGATAGTTGGAGCTGAGCTCGACTAAGTTTTTATATTTTGGACCGATTTTTTACTCCATAAAAACGACTTAAGCGAAGTAGCTTAGTGACCAAATTGAAATATCTCTTCAGGTGGCACAGAGGCTCTGAAAACAATAAAATTATATATACATATGTATCATATAATAAGTGGTACTTCCTGCCGAAGATATTAACTTTCAAAATAAAACTCCAAATATCCAACATCTATGAGACAAAAATAGTAAGACTTTGTTCATAATTTTAAAACTCTTAATTTATGCTTCAAAATCTATGTTGTCCACCTCAAGCTAATCCCTCTTGGCTTCAATACATTTACGCCAACTTTTTTTCCAATCAATGAAATAGCTTTTAAAGTCAATTTGCGGAATAGCCTTTAATGCGGTTGCAGTATCCGACGGTGCATTATCGTGGTGGAGAATTTTCTGTAGTAATTATTCCTTAGTAATTTAAGCAACTTCTATATATGTTTGACATCGTTTAAAAGTCCTTTGGGCTGAGGGTTAGTATACCATGGCAGCTTATACGGTTGTACTATAATATAGTATATGTTTAACCGGGATATTATAACGACAAAATTCTTGTATAGATTTCTAATCCAGAAAGCAAATCATCCCATTTAAACTCAACGAGCAGATTGTTGAGTCTTGCAAAATCACAAAATACAAAATTAGAACCATGTCCGTCAATAGGTTTGACAGGAGCGAAAAGATAAGTATCAAGCTCAAACGCTAACGGTGAATGATGAATGGTAGCTGAAATGATGGAAGAGAATCCATCAAGGAACCTAAAGTTTAAATTATTGCTGAGAAAGACAAAGTCAAAAAATCGATCAATTCTATTTGAATACGAGTTTATTAGATTAAGATTGTGACTAAGCAGGCTATCAATGAGAAATAACTCCTGAGAAGCCGAAGAATTAGAGGGAATATGGGCAGCGCTATAGGAAAGACCGGACCAGACAATATTGCTTAGATGGAAGACACCCAGAACACAAAAATTATTATTTATTTAAGATCAGTGAGGAAATATTATTTCCATACATCTTATACAAATCTACAGGACTATTAGAAGGGCTGCATAAAACTACAATGAACAGAGCGTCATTGGTACAAATACATAGTTAATCAAGAATAAAATCATCATTATGGAGGATTATTAAATGAGGACGAAATTTGCAATGAACTGCTAAGAGGACACCACCACCTCAAAGATAGCAAATTTTGTTCGTGATCTCCATCTTTACGGTAGACATAATAGAAATTTTAGTGGAAATTATCACTGTAATAGTACCTATAATTAAGCCAGGTTTCAATAATAACGATTATATCAAAATCCAATTGCGAATAATATTTTATTTATTTTTTTGTTGTTCATTAGTTGATCTTGATGGCCATCCTGAAAATCACTGATGACCAGACCCAAGAAAAGCGGTGAATGTAAAAACAATTCTCAAATTTGTTAAATGTGAGACTGTTCTATTCACTACCCGCTTCCTTGACGAAAATGTTGAAATGAGTAATGATTTTCTGATGCAAAATTGTCAGGAAAGTTGAGAAAGTTAGGAAATTACAATGCAAATATCTCCAACCTACGAGATAACATCACTGAGCCGACTTCAAAAGACTTTCGATCTATGTTTATTTTGAGCTAACATTTACTAACTTAAAATTGTATAACTCATTTCAAGCTCAAAAATAAAATCAAGTCAATATTCATTTCCGGACTGAACCATTCGATTTAAGCTAAATTTGGCTTTCTCAGATACTCAATTCAATAATTAATAGCCCAAAAACTCGCATTTTTTATCTGTGCATAACTAGTTGCAATGCCCAAAAAATAAGGTGACATTGTATTTATTTTGAAAATTCTTTATTTATTCTTCCAAATCAATTTCATCCCCTTCAAAATAATCCCCAACCGATGTAATGCACTTATGCCAATGGATTTTCCAATCTTCGAAACACTAGTTATCGTCACTTTCCGGGATGGCCTTCAGTTCCGTCTTCGCTGCGGCTTGAATCTCCTCTATCGTATAAAAACGGTGTCCCCGGAGCGGTCTTTTGAGCTTGGTGAACAGCCAGAAGTCGCACGGCGCCAGATCAGGTGAATACGGTGGTTGCGGAACGATATGGGTTGAGTTTTTGGCGAAATGATCACGAATTACGAGGGCAGTATGGGATGGTGCATTATCGTGGTGTAAAAACCAAGAATTGTCTTTCCACAATTCCGGCCTTTTTAGGCGGATAGCGTTACGCAAATGACGCATAACGTTCAAATAATATTCCTTGTTGACTGTTTGACCGGTTGGAAGGAATTCATAATGCACAACACCACGATAATCGAAGAAAACAGTCAACATGACCTTGATTTTTGAGCGACTTTGGCGCGATTTTTTTGGTCTCGGCTCTCTTTGGCACGATATCCGCTCGATTGATCGGTTGCTTCGGGGACGTAAGCATAGATCCAAGTCTCATCGCCAGTTATAATGCATTTCATGACACCCTGGTAGTCGGAAAGCATCGTTTCACCACCTCAACGCGACACCTTTTTTCCAAAAAATTCAATGTTTTCGATACCAGTCGAGATTTGACGCGCTTAAGGCCCAAAACATCCTTTAAAATTGTATTGGCTGAGCCTTTCGATATGCCAACTTCATCAGCAAGGTCTCTAATTGTTAATCGACGGGTTTTCAACACCAAATCTTTGATTTGTTGAACGTGAGCTTCGTCGGTTGAGGTTGATGGTCGCCCTGGACGCTCTTCGTCTTCGACACGTTCACGGCCGGCTTGGAACTCACTATACCACTTGTAAACATTTTTTTTAGGCATAGCCTCATCACCAAAGGCTTTCTGCACCATCCTCAACGTATCCGCAGCAGAAAATTGATTCCGTAAACAAAATTTAATGCAAATTCTTTGCTCAACAAATTTCGACATCGCAAAAAACGAAAAACTCACTTTTAGCAGCTCACAAAACGACACGTATCTCAAACACTAATGAATATTTTGACATAAAATTTGACATAAATATGACTGACAGTACTACCAACCTAAAAAAAAGTAATTCTCCAAATCCTTTGACGGGCGCAGTTTAAATTCAAATGTCATCTTATATTTTGGTAGTCTTATTATAAAGAATCAGCTGTTTTGATAGATTTCAGACTTTTCTAAAACAGCGCAGAACTTGAAAATTATTGATGTTTGAGATTACAAGAGTCAGTCGTTTATTCCTCTGTTCTCTAAACTACTCCCCCTTCCACCTTATTGACCCAAAAACTTGGGGTTTTTCGGAAAATGCTTTACTCAGAAAGTATAATAACACTAATCGTCACTTTTAAGCCCAAGTTCGTTATAAATATATTAACAGCTGAATCCCAAGAAACAACGCAAGCAAAGAAGCATTACAACTTACTTTTGTAGTTGACACGAAATCTCACAAAGTTAATATTTAAACCCATTCACTCGTAGCTCCTTGCACTTTTTTGCAAGTAGGCTTCAAATCCGCTGCTATTTAGCAAGCAACTAACCTCAACTGAACTAAGCGCCAAAGCCAACCATTTTCAGCTTTTACTTTACTTTTCATTTTCTTTGCACTTACTTTCGAAGTTAATTGCAAAACTTTCTGTCGTTAATTAACTGCAACATTTTAGTTACATACTAACGGCTGAGTTTCAAGCAGAGCAGCACGAAGTCTGCTTAAAGTTCGTGTGTTTGTAAGACGGCCATTACTTTCCAACGGTAGCACCGAAATTTCAGAGCCGTCTAGCGGGTTAAAAGCGCGTCGCTTGCTGCCTCATTAGTTAAGTAGCTTTAAAAAATGGCAAAGAAAGGTTGCAGCAACAATACGCGTTCATTATTAGAAATTCTAAAAGCAAAAATTAAAATTAAGCAGCGCGAAGGAAGCCTTGAAAAGGAGCGCCTTTTAAGTCTGGCGCGCTTGTCTACCTCCACGGCTTCGTTTGCTCATTTGCAAGTTGACTGATTAAATATTGATTTAACATAAATTTCGAACACTTTAATCGCCGAAACTAAAGCATACAACACTAACTACAACAAACACTAAAATATTTCCTTCCAGCTTAATGTTACGTATACGCCGCGGCGCGCCGTGTCGCTCTACAAGCGAATGAGCGACAAGCACAAATTGAGTACGTGCGCTGCTGTAAAGTTTAAGTTGCAATTTATTTTACAAAACACAGCAACAAAAATGCACTCAAAAGCAAGTAACTGCACTTTTACTATCGCCTTTAAAGCTTATCGCTTACAAGTCATTGGCGTCAAGTCACAACGCGCGCCACTTTATCATCTCATTTCAAAGCGTGTTTAGTAAAATTTTTATTTGCCAACGCAGCATTAAATTTTCCGGCAACTGCTTCAACGCGGAGCATATTGCTACACCTACACGCTTGCCAGCGTATTCTCATGCTTGTAATTTGCTGTTAAATTATGCGCTTGCAAACAGTGTTGTATCAACAAGTCACTCGAGATTATGACATTCGCTGTCGATATGCCAAAACAACTTAAGCATTGCCGTAAACGAGGTGGTGGAAGTGGAACGTCTGGCGCCAAGATGCCAATTTATGTTGAGCGCAGCATGTGTTTGCTCGCAACAATCTTCATTAGTTGTTTTTATATTAAAAGATAGCGGTGCACAGTGGGTCGTAAGTGGTTGGAAATCAAGCAAATATTTAAATTAATAAGAAAAATATATATATTTTTTTTTTTGTTGGTGGCTGTGGGGAGGCATAACAAAGCTGCTCTGAGCCAATATTTAGGGAATAAAGTCAACCGGATGTTTGAAAATCGTGATATTAGTTATATGGGGGCTAGTGAAAGCTTTCACCGGACTTTGATCTTTTTAGGCCCAAAATTGCAACGGTATTAGAAAAACACTCTCGTTCTATTTTATTAAGATAACTCACATATTGATTGATATAGACGGTATAGAGTCAGTTGGAAGTTCGAAAAACTTTATTTTAGGTATGTGGGGGCTAAGGAAAATATTGGTCCGATCCCAACAATAGACACTGTGGGGTCCACATTTTTGGTATATATGGGGTCGTAAACAGTTAAAGTCCAATTTCGACAATTTTTAGACTTGAGATAGCATATCTTAAAAACACTATTTGCGCAAAGTTGTATCTAGATATATTGGGTAGTCGAAAAAGTTTTTTCGTATTTTTTTTTATTTTATTTTATATTTATAATTAACTTTAATGAATGAAATGCACCATTTTAGTCGACCACTTTTTGCGATTTCGCCGCTAGAGACATTATTCCATCAGTGTAAAGCTTTTCTGGTTTCTCGGTGAATTCACAGGCTTCTCTTGAAGCCAACTTTATGCCATTAAAGGAGTTCTGCGTTGACCGAAACTAATGGTGGTTCGATGGTACACGATTAGGGCTATATTGTGGATGCATAAGAAATTCCCAGCCAAGCTCTTCCAATTTTTGCCGAGTCATCAAAGATATGTGTGGTCTAGCGTTGTCCCGATGGAAGACGAAGCCCTTTCTGTTGATCATTTCTGGCCGTTTTTTCTATTGCTTGCTTCAGACTCATCAATTGTTACTGTCAACAAATCAATCGTTCGACCAGGCTGGAGCTGGTCATAGTGTATGATTCCTTTCCAATCCCACCAAACACTCACCTTTCGAGGGGTCAGTCCTGGCTTTGTGACCATTTGTTGAGCTTCACCACGCTTGGACCATGATCTTTTTCGCACATTACTGTCGTATTTGATCCACTTTTCGCCTCCTGTTACCATTTGCTTTAGAAGTGGTTCGATTTCATTTGGTTTCAGCAAAGAATGGCAGATGTTAATTTCGGTCCATTAAATTTTTCACAGACAATTTATGTGGTACCCAAACATCGAGCTTCTTTTTGTAGCCAGCCTTTTTTAAATGGTTCAATGATGATGAATGTCCCTTAGCGATGTCATGGCTGCTTATGGGACGGTCCTGGTCAGTCTTTTCCATAATTTCATCGACTTTTTCAACGATAGGTCGATCAGAGCGAGGTGTATCTTTCAAATCGAAATTTCCAGAACGAAGGCAAGCGAACCATTGTTGTGCTACATGAACTGATACATCATCATCTCCGTAAACTTCACAAATTTCATTGGTAGCTTGCGTGACATTCTTCCCTTTTTCATACAAAAATTTCAAAATATAACGAATTCTTCATTATTTTCACTCATTTTTGAACAGCTGTAACTTTTTTTCAACTTTCCCGAATTTAATTTTTTTTAATGAAGCTTAAAATCTCACCTTTCCAACACTATATGGTATGACACAATGTGATTGGTAGCACTGGAGATTTACGACTTCAACGACATCAATTAACAAAATACGAAAAGTCTTTTTCGACTACTCAATATATGCCCTCATTACTAGTAAAACCTTATTTTAGTTCGAAACTGTCTGCCAGAAATCTTGAAGCTAATATAAATGTTTAACAGTCACATGTTCAAACTCAACCCACTGTGCCAGCATAGCAATTTAACGGCTGCTTGTTGAACTTAACTAACTGAAGCGATTAAAAACTTCAGCGACAGCAGGAGATCACTTGTATAAATTACTAATTAGCCTGTCATTTCACAACGGACTGACCTCCGGACTACAACTTAATGAAATTAAATTTCAAAGGTGCTCAACTGAAGTAAGGAATTTGTTAGGTTTCAAGGGTCGAACAAATTGGTTGAAAAGTGAAAAAAACAGAAACCTAATTTTTTTTTAACATTTTTGAAGAGAAACTGTAATTATCACTAATATTTCTTTTACAAATTTACAACAAGAGTTCATACTGAACATGAAAATTATTATTTATTTTGTTTATTACAAAAACAAGTTTCTTTGGCGCAAAAAATTTAAAACATTGAAAACGGAAAACCTATAATAAAGCAAATCAACTCACCACCTGCTGAGTCAATGCACGAGCGCAATTGTCGGAGAATTTCTTCATGGAATTTTACTACAACAATAACAACCAATTTCTTCTTCTTCTTTTCATTATTAGTGTAGCCAATAACAACAAAGTACACCAAATTTTCGAAATAAAAATATGGCAAATGAAAGCAAATGAAAAAAACAACAAAAATAGAATTATGTAACACAGTAGGAGCATAAAAATTGTTGACTCGCGGCGTATATCAAATGGACTGAATGGTGGGTAAACAGTAAGCGAACAGTGAAACTAAATCGCCGAGAGGTAATGACCGAGTCAACAGCGGGCCATTGACGTATTGACGTAAAATGTCACAGTTATTGACCTAATTGTTGAGGCAGGACATTGAACTTGGCTGTGCTAATACGCATGTAGCGCATAAATTGTTATAAATGGTGATTTATATAGAATGAGTGCGTTAATATTAATGAATGCTTGTAATGTAACACAGAAGTTGTAACGGTGACAGAATTGACTCATTATAAAATTTTTATTACTCGTGCACGTGAATGACTTTAAATAGCGGTTGTCAACTTATTGTCGTAAGGAATAGGCATGTGGAGACTGGGGTCGCGGCTAAAAGAAAGGCAACTTCAGCGAATCCACTTCTACGTATTCGTTTTAAGGGTTCGCTGAGTTCTAATTGCAGCATTGAAGCAAGGTGCAGGCTATATAAACATGTATAAAACTCTATACTACTTGCCTAGCGAGGTTGCGCGCTGGGTTCGGTACTTGCCCCATTGAAAAAGAAGCAATAGCCTCGGATGAAAGATTCCGCTTGTGATGACGATCGATGCAAACGTAATAAGGAATATAACTTAAGAGCAAGCACCTGAAATGTTCAGACCCTAAATTGGGATATGGCGATGCCCAGCTGGTTGATGTCCTCGTAAGTTTGGTGTGGGCTTCATGGTGGAAGAGAGACTCCGTCGCCGATTCCTGGCATTCACCCCCATGGATGAACGTCTAGCCACAACCCGCTTCAAAGCGATCTTTGAGTTATTAGAACGAAATTTTCTTAACGAAAGCTCACACAGCATGTTGAAAAAGATTTTGTTTGATTTTAAAAGAAATTAACTTCATTTTCTATAACCTTATGAGCCAGCCTTTCGCACTGAAATTGCTGTCAATAACATAAAAGTCATTTTGTTGCTGATCAAAATCGAAAGTTACCTTGCTTTGTTGTTGTAAAGACAGATGAAACGTACCTGAAGACAAGAGCAGTTACCTGAACTTATGTACAGCAAATTATACGTATATGCTTTAACGCAATGTAAGAGGTAAACATATTAGGAAAGTTGCAACGCGCTTTTGCTTTGTTTATCAGTGCTTTAACGCTCTGAAGTATGCTACAGCCTGAGAATATAATTACAAAACTTTTCACTTTCAATTTCATTAGCAACAAAATCAAAAGCATGGATTCATTGCATACATACACATATGTGCTTGAATGTGTGTGGGTGCCACAGATGCTCTTCTGGGAATATAATCAGCGCTTGCTAGCTTTGAAGCGAGCACGGAGTAAATAGGTGGTCATAGTTCAAACAAATTACTCATTTAAATCATAGCAGTGAATTTAAAGGCAACTCAAATTTATACACACATACACATACATGCACGCTGTGCACTCATTAAAACTTCGCGCATAGCTCCACTTTCATTTATTTTTCCAAAACGGCAGGGCGTAACTGAATTTCAGGAAGGTGGGCGGCTAATGTGCTTCTCGAGGAATATATATGTACATATATGTATGTATGTAGGTATGAACTCATATGAGTGAGAGTATGTGCTCATATCAGATTGCGTGTGAGAGAGCATAGAAGTACTATAACTTAATCGAGGAGTGTTTTCGCGCTCTTTGAAGTCAATATTGATTGTATTTTCTTTAGCTGACAACAACGGAAATTAAAATTGTAATTTCACAAAATGCTTACGTGTAAGTATGAGTTTCTTCAAACGCTTTCTTGCTGGGCTCTAAAGAGTTAATACAAATTTCACTTCCATTTCATTCGATTTTCCTCAGTTTCAACAATTTCCTTACCCAGAATACAAACGTTGCCGTTGAGAACCGCTTGCCGCGCTCAAGTTGCTTGCGCCAAATTAATTGCATTTTATGGCCACTAATTTGTAAATGTCTGTCTGTGAGGCGAGCAAAATATTGCAATACGTATATTTGCCACTTTAACTTGAGTTTTTGTTTTTGTAAATTCATTTGCAGCAATTTGCTTGGACCCTCTTCAAGTGATTACAACCGAAAATGTGCTGAAAGCTTTGCCACCTCTGAGCTGGGAGGTAAAAAAAAGGGTCAGCGCAATACATTTCAACCGTTGTCACTCACTCACTCATTGCGCTGTGGGCATGCTGGGCATTTAATTCAAAGTTGATGCTCACAAATTAATTTGCCTTTTAAATTCTGGGAAATTTTTGAATGGATATGGTTATGGATGGTATTTAGGAAACTATTTTGTTGTGAAGTCTTTACTGAAAGCCTAATGTCAAGAAGAAAACAAAGAAAACGAGGTCCTGTATAGTTATTATGTCATTATTTGCACACCAATAGTTGTCCGCATGTTAGAAGAGACTACTTAGTTATGTTGCTTAAGAGTTCAGCGTGAAGGTCTCAAAAGCATTGATTCTGTGGACCGTACCGATTCTTTAACTTAATTACTTGCTGCATAGAATACTCGTTAGTATAGCCAGTAGGTGTAGATCAAGATTATATGCTTGGACAGTCGACCGACGCATCTCTGTACCTAGCATAGGTGGTCTTTTTTCTGCCCTTATACCAGTGAGAGAGGTTGTAGTGGGGAGGGGACTACTGCAAAAGAGGGAAAGTGATCTTCTTTACGAATTGGTACTGAAGTCTATTGTCGGGAACAATCGGAGGAGTTCAAACCTATCTAATAGTGCATTGGAGTTGAGCTGAACATCAACCCCTCTGAGATAATCATCGTCCCGTTTACGACACGTAGGTGCCTGCTCGACCTCAAAAACTTAACCCTTGGTGGCAGAGAGGTAGAGATGACTAACATGGTCAATTATCTTGATATTTCGCTGGATGCCACCCAGCGGTGGAAGCAGTGTGTTGACCTGACTATGGTCAAAGTGACTAAAGCACTAATGATGTGCAAATGGTTTAGCTGGAAAATCTTGAGGCTGCAAGCCAAGGATCGTCAGGTGCGGTGGCTTGGGCCTCAAAAACAGACTTCGGTAGAGCTCCAACTATCGAAGCTGCAATGACTGACATGCATCTGAATGCCTGTACTCACACCACTTCACCTAGTAATCGGTCAGATAGCCGAACATACTTGTACATTGCTCCAAATGACCGCAGAAGAGTGTGGAAGTGGTAAGGTAATCTCATATCAGCGGATTAGTGATATCAATGGCCCTTTTCCCAAAGAACAACATTACCAAAAGGGTAAATTTCACTAATGAATGAATGAAATGATTCCATTCTCGAACTACTGTTTAGAAATGGTACAATCACATGGTACGCCGACGGCTCGAAAATGTTGGAAGAAATTGGTATAGGAATCGCAAGTCCACGCTTAACACTCTCCATACCTATGGGAAGTTTTTCGAGCGTTTTTGAAGCGGAAGTCTTTGCCATAAGAACGTATAACCATACTTAGCGACAGTCAAGCGGCCTTAAAACAATATCTGCCTATGAGATAAAATGGCTAATGGTGCAGGAGTGTAGAGAGGCTGAATAATAGCGGAACGTAACCAAAGGCACCTCACTTTATGCCCGGTCACAAAAGTATAGCCGGGAATGAACTGGCTGATGAGCTCGTCTGCTCCGCAGCAGCCACTAAAATGGTAGGACATAAAACCTCTTATTGTAATTTCCCTGTTTCTCACACTCTCAGCCATTCATATATTCATCCGCATTCCTTTTCTCCAGTGCCCTGGCTACGCTCTTGTGAGACCTATTGTCAAAATCACCTTCGATGTCTAGGAAGGCACATAATATTACTTCCCCTCTATCCAGCAAACTCTCTTTGTCCGAAGTTAGCTGGTACAGAGCAATGTTGGTTGGTCTGCCTGCGCTGTAAGCTTACTGGTTCACATGCTGGGGTGCAATTTTCAGCGCCTTCGATCTTATTTCATGATCCACGATCTTCTCCATACTTTTTAGTAAAATGAAAGTTAGACTAATTAGCCTGAAGAGATTTGGCAGTGAATAATCCTGCAAGCCATAACGCACTTGATTGAATCCGCAGTAAACAGTGGCCTTACGACTACTCAGATGCGAGATAAGCGTGATGGCTTGTGTTCGACTACGGGTAGACATTGGTCTTATCGAATTGCTTCCGGGAAGTGCGCCTGCAGAAGTGCTAGTAGCTCTCCCTTACGCGCTGGTCGTATAAGTCCCGCCGCATCTTTTGATTGCCAATACTGTGTCAGTCTTGCCTCTGGCCAGAACTTCTTAAAGTTTGCCTGTTTCCTTGTTATAGGAGGTTAGATTACATATATATTCCTCCCATATCCCCGTACGTTTCACCTTATTGAAGAGCCTATGTACCTTTTCCCTAAGGTTTGAGGATACGAGGGACAGTTGTGGCTGATGGTATCGTCTTTAGAGGACAATTCTCTACCAACACTTTTGTATCTTAACGCTCACTTCAAAATATGCAACTTTTTTACTGGAAGAAGTGCATCGTTGAAGGGAATTACGGATTCGATGCAGCCGAAGTCAATGTTTTTTTTTTTACTTTTGTTGTTATTTGATTATCAAAAATTCATTCACAGGAAATTTTTCTTTATTTCCAAATATCTTAATTCCTAAATTCCATAAAATTTCCAAATGTGTGCTACTTTTTCTTGCCGTCTCCAGAGCATGTAAGTAAGCAAAGGTAAAATCCATAAATATATCAACAATAAATATAAATTCCATAAGCACACATACACATATACAAAAGAAAATACTTGTAGTGTATGCAATGGATAATTCAATTATTTGTGTGGCACATTCTCACAAGGAAGTATTTTTATACCGTTATTATACAATTTACACAGTATTTTCCGGCATTTTTGTTATTGTTTACCAAGCACAATGTTATTGTTGGCATTTTCATTGGCAATACAGCCATTGATTGTGCAATTAAATAATCTTTTGCCGCTGTGCGATGTTATATAAGACACATATACATACATAACATACACAGAGACAAGTTTTATTACTTTATTGTTATTGTTATTATCTGAGTGTGGGCGCACACTACTGTAAAATGTGGTTGTGTAAGTGCTTCATTTCACTTTTCACTTTCTTTGTGCATAAACACACATATATACATATGTACTTTATACATATGTGTGTGTTGTTGTTGTATACAATACATAAGCTTTCATTTCAGCAGAAATGTTGTATTATATTCTCTTTGCAATTCAATTTACCACATAAAAATTGATATGAGAAACTGAAAGAAAAGCGGCAAAAATAAATAAATGGAATAAAAATAGAAACAAAAGGTGACACTCGAAGCGCCCGGTGGGCTGACACTGCCATTAGCCATATTTGATGTTAAATGGATGTGATGTTAAGTGCCAACTAACACACTTTCATTATGCCAACCGGAGGTGAAATGGGAGCCTGCAAGTGCCAGCAGCAGCATAAATGAATGAATACAAATACATGTGAGTGTTAATGGCATGTGTGTGTGTATGTGGTTGTGTGTGAGTGTATGACAGCCATAAAAATGGGTCAGGCATGTTTTTATTAATAATTTTTCAATATGTCGCCTGCACTTCATTCAATTAACTCGGACACCGGCACTCTACTTTCCAAGCGCCGCACCAGCAACGGCCGAGCGAGTGTCTCTATTTACACAGCACTACATTGCTGTATAAAATATCGATGTGCGCGTGTGTGTATGTATTTCCGTTGCAGCAACAGCTTCCGTGTGATGCACTGCCGTTGGGTTGCGGCTTTTTCCAGTGCTGAATCATCGCTTGAACAAATAAATTCTGTTGGACAAAGCAAAACGGGTTGTGTCATATGCCGCTGTGTATGTGTATGTTTACATGGGAGTGGTTGCATGTGTGTGATGTGTAGGCGAAAAAGCACCTATCACCCATAAATATCAATATTGCACTATTTATTTTCATGTTAGCAGCAAACTCATTCACAAGTCAGTTTTTACTCGTAATGCTGTTGTTGTTGTGTTGTCAAGCCTGCACTGCCTGGGTTGCAAATACATAACACATGAGTTCACTCGTGGCAGAATAAAAATGCACTGCCAAATTTGTTTTCATTATTGTCAAATTACTTCTGATAAAGTCACTTTTTTGCTGACTTTCGGCTTTCACTCAAAGAGCTTGAAAGTCAGAAAATACTTTTTTGCATGCAAATTTTGAAGCCGTATTTCTTTTTTTATAGTTTTTTTATTTATTTTACGAGCTGCATTAATTCCAAAATATAAACCGAAATACATTTTTTAAAGTCAATTGGAATGTCGCATACCGTCAGATATGGATATCCTCATATTAATTGTATGACGGCTAGAGAAACATTTTAGTCGATTTTATAGATTTTTGTCATAACGTCGTATTATTACCGGATAAATTTTCCCAGTTGGTTAGGTTTAGTTAGTCTGGTATCAATAAGCCACGCATGGACCAGTTTCGTCCCTTCCGATACCAAATAGAGTTCACTTGCTAAGTCCTTTATGATGCCGCGCTTTAAGCGAATTTTAATAGACTTTGCGGCCTCACTATCGACACCTCTTCCAGTGTATCACACCGTGAAAACCCAGATACTTACAGCGTAGTCTTCCGTGATGCCTTGCTCTAGTGTCTAGACTTTAGACTGCCTCCCTGCTTCCCGAGACACCTCTGGCCGATATGCGATACGAAGTTACTGCCTTGATTTTTGCCTGGTTGTTTACGTAGATGTTGACTCTAGAATTGCCTACGGGTGCATTACAGGCCAGTTTCACGGCTTTAGTAAAAACAAACACCTCAGCAGATTTTTGACAGATTGTGAAGTTATACCAGAGAAATACCAGACCTTGAAGCTACTATTTGCTTAAAACTTATTCCAATATCTACATTGGTGGATGATTTATATAGTAATCCAGGCTATAAGGTGGCTGAGGCAAAACTTCTCAGATGCTGTTTTCTACCCATCTCATAATAAAGCTCCTTCGAAGTCAAATTCACGACTAATGGCACGGTCGCACAACTAGAGCCTTTTCATCAAAAACTTTTCAGTAAAATATTGAGACTGAGAATTATTTCATAAAAAAGTATGAAGAAGAATTCCCGCAAAAACATTTTTTAAATAACAGGTCAGCTGAAAAGTTCATAAGGGAATACATAGCTGGAATTGAATCCATATGATTTTTAGTCAGCCCTTATATTTTAAAGGTACGTGTATGAATTTGACAGCTGGCAAACTATTATTTTATGAGATATAGCGTTTTGGATGAAGCAACTTGCGTTGGTTTAGAAAAATGGATAAAAAAGAATTTCAAGTGTTAATAAAGCATTACTTGTGACTAAGTGACTTGCTAATTTTGACGATGCTGATTTCGATGAAAGCATTAGACGCCCCAAAAAGGTTGTAACCGACGAAAACAACATAGAATGGCCATAAAGTGAAGTTGTTCGAGATAGCAGGGACTCTGAAGATATCAAATGAACATGCATTGTCTGTTCTCAGACCTCAAGAGGATGATCGCTGGAAAGAAATTCAGCAACAATGAAGACGTAATCGCAGAAACTGGGGCTTAAGGCACATTTATTGCAAAAATTATATTCAATTTGTTTTCTTTACTGCTATAGTCATTTTATCGCTGTCGAAGATAACTATTATGAAAAAAAATCTAAATTTTATGAAAAAAAATTCTATCTTACCATAAGAACTTTTCAGCAAACCTGTTATTAAGTTCAACAGGCAAAAAATAGAAAGACATCTGTGCCAAATATCATATCAAAACGATCATTAGTGTTAATATATGCTTGTCTTTCTGAAGCACATAAAGTGCATTCGGTGATAATTATGATGAGTGAAACTATTTCACAATAAAATATTTTTGAGCGGAATCAATTTTCTGGTGCCGAAAAGTACATAATGTTGGAAAAGGTATTCGATGATAATGGTTTTGTCAGGAGTTAGTGTTTTACATCATCATCATTCAACGTCGACTGATGATCAATACGTCAATAAAATAAAGAAACTGGTGCTCGAGAATCGACGAGTAACAGTCAGACATCTTACTGGCATCGAAGGAATAGCAGAAGGATCAATTAAAACTACTTTGAAAGACCATTTGGGCGTAAGAAAAGTGAAAGCACGATTTTTTACAAAATCACTCAATCTTTCGAAAAACAGTCTCGCGTTAATCTCTGTGAAACAATACTTTCAAACTACCAGGATATCATGAAATATATTATTACTAACGAAAAGTTATGCATCTATGCTTACTACCTGGAAGCAGACGATCAATCGGCCGAATGACGTGGCAAACGTGAGCCGAAGCCGAAAAAATCAAATCAACGCCGGTCAAAAATGAAGACTTTGTGGACAGTTTTTTTCGATTATCGAGGTATGATGTACTCGGAGATCCTTCCCACCGGCCAAACTGTCAGCAAGAAATGATATTTGAAATTATAGGGCGACAACTCCTGATTTTTACACCACAATAATGCTACTTCACATACTACATTGATTCTTCTTTTCAATGAATATCGTTACGCAACCACCGTATTCGCCTGATTTAGCTCCGGGTGATTTCTGGCTATTCAGAAAATTCAAATGACAGCTACACAGAAACCGTTTCGAGTCAATTGAAGGCATTAAACGTGAATGGCAACGCGCATTGAAGGCTGATTTCCGGAAAAAACTTTGGCACAAGTGTATTGGTACCAAGGAAGATTACTTTGAGAGGTCGATTATGAAGAATAAATTAAAAATTTTAAATTATGAACAGAGTCTTACTATTATTTGCTCATGACTAAAAACAAATATTTTTATTTACGGTTCAAATAAATGAAAAAACTGAAGAAGTATAGCTTTCCAAAATTTCGTATCATTTAGCCCGAAATTAGTTCTTTGACAAAGCTGATCAACAAAACAATGTTAATTACATTTCAGACGCCCTAGAATTAGGCAAGTAAGCATTAAGATCTCCATTACCATCTGGGCTTGTAGATTTTTATGGATGCAGCACACGTCATTCCAACACGCATACACCATCACACAACTGTCACATATGCGCTTCTCTCTCTCGCATCAAAAACCTAACAGCTCTCTTCGTTACTTTTCAAATAAAACAAAAAAAATTGTTGTTGCGTTGCAATAAATAAATACATTATTGGTGCTGTTGTAAATACACTTTAAATGCCATTACACTTGTTGTCTTCGCCAGGCATTTATGTAGCGAAAACATGCGAGCATATGGTATATTTATAGAGGTATGTGTGTAAGTAGTAACCTATAAATGTTTATACATACACACACAATCATATATGCTTACACGTTCTGCGTTGAAAACTTCCACATAAATATGTCAGTTGCTCACACGCTTCTACTAGTCATTACACACAACTTACAACTAGCAATCATCCACGCCAGGATGTCACCGAGTATCTTTGCGTCGTCACGCCTTGTCATGCAGGCGTATTCCTGTCGCTTTGGCAAGCATTTTAAGCACTTCCAGCAAGATTTTATTGCACAACAACACACAGACACATGTTTAAGAAGTTCTGCGGTCTTGCTGTTGGTAGGAAATACTTATAGACAACAAATATACACATCCATGCATGTGCATGTGTTTGTGTCTGAGTGACTACCGCGTTTAATTCGAGAAATTTATTTAATAATTCCACAGGATGGATGGACTTAAGTGCTTTAAAGTTACGACTACTGAAATGCACAAAAGTGTATATATGTATGTATACGTGTATGTGTTTATTTATGTATTTGTATAGGTATTTGTATGAGGGAATGCCATTTCGCAGATTTTTAAAGTTAATTCCATTTATTTGGTAGAATGCTCATACAAACATACTGTACGTTTCTGTAATCGTATATAGTACTCGTAAGCCTCTTTGGTAATGCCTCCACAGAGAGTAAACGAGATGATGTAAACACTCTAATCTCACAGTCGAAATAGAAAATAAGTTAATTAAATGATGCAATTAAGATTGAATAAGAAATAATTCCAAATTGGTATATGTCTCGTATCTCTGCTTCAGAAACTTGACAGCTGAATTGACAGCAAAACACAATTTTAATTACAAATAAATTGAAAGTCACTTCAAAAACATAATAACTGTCAATATCATACACGTATGTACATATATATTAGACTGTCGGGTATCCGAAGTTGATGTTTTTGTTTGCAAACGCAAACTGGAGTCTCAGTTTTTACAACTTTAGAAAGCTTTTCGGGCAGCCTAAATCATACTATATTTCCTTTCCCATGTATATGCGAGTAAGATGGATTTTTTTGATATTTTGTATTAAGCACGAAAAATTTTCAACTGAAAAACTGATATTCTAATACAAAAACTTCCACTATACAAATAAGTCTTGATGATTTTTTTTATTAAAACATTCCTTTAAAAGTTATGTGCAGTTAAAGTTACTCATTGACTGACCTGAGCATTCTATACAAGTAATTTATGCTTTCCATGTTGATCATACGACATGGTGTACTATATGAATGCAGTACATGTGGCGCGGAATCTAACCACGCTCAATTTTTGAAAGTATAGAGAGGAAAATGTTGTATGAGAATATCAACTCATCGAAGTTGTAGATTAATTTGCTTTGGAGATAAAAAATGTATTGCAAAAAATGAAAAAATACCTGGAGAAAGTAGCATAATATGATTTCGACAGGTTTTAAATTAAATTTGAAAAGCATTCCCAGAAACCGCGATTTTTCATCAATAAATTTAAAAATTTTCTCATAAAAAAATGTTAGAATTAGCTTTTTTCGGTCTTCTAACCTTTAATGTGTGCTACATTCACAAATGATCCTATATATCACAGTTTAGTATCGGCGCTTCAAATCTTCATCAGCGGAACCACCAAGTTACTTCTGGAATCGAGCTTTTACACCAAGTTTTGACGATAGAGATATTTTCACTATAACCTCTACTAAGCACCTGTAATATCCTCGAATTTTAACCTCCCAAAAATGGCTTTAAATTCACTGCTTTGACGTTGACCTGTGCAGTAAAAAAACAGTTCTTTGAGATGATAACTTATCCTCGAAAATTAAGTGGATATCTATATATCAACCGAAGCTTTTGAACAAATCGTAAATCTATTGAGATGGTTGATTTTGTTACCACATAGTTCACCAAGCTGGCCATTGGAGTGGAAGTTCAGGTGTTTTAAACCTAACTCCACAAAGAAGTGGCATTATATAATACAAATGGAAATGTTGAGGCTATCCTACGCTATCCTTCCCTCGCAGCTCCTGCGATTCCGTTAACGATACCTCGCAGATCGAAGTTCACTAGAATCTCAAGCTGTCTCTGAAAGAACAACGTTATGCAAATTTTGAAATATTCTGCCACTTATTGGTTATATGAAGCATAAACTATTCCCATTTCATTAACGACTGCTTTTTCAATGCCGGAGTTAAAGGCACGACTTCCATTCCAGATATACAGTAGTAAAAAGAATGAACTTCAAGGAGTGAGCTTCTTTTACTACTGCATATTTGCACACCACTGCTCTGCTGTTAACTTGAGCATTTGCTGAGGTTTAGGGGCTTCTTAAACAGTTTCGAGTTCATGTTTAGGGCTTTTTTTATATTAGGAAACAATAGATAGATATCAGCTATAGATCCATTTAAAAAGAAATTGCCGGTAGGGAGCTGTTACAACTGATAGGTTCTCACAAGGATTTTACATAGACAATGATCACTTTCTGGGAAAACACCAGGATTTCTAATAGATCCTATTTTCCAAATACAATTTCAAATGGATCAGAATATGAGATTATGTGTTTAAGAAAGCTTGGGACAAGTACCATACAAATATAACCAAAATTTATTTTGTTTATTCATAAGCGGCTAGTAATTAGCCTATGCTACCATAAAACTCCAAAGTCGTGCAATAAGCCTTCATTACAAAATCCAGGAAACTTTTAATAACGTATTCAACCGTTCCTAATCCTAATCCTCTCAAAAATGAATAGCGCATTTCATCTTACAAAGAACGAACGATGACCATTTGATGAAATATTCCCATCAAATAATCAACGATTTGGGCTCAGCAGGGAAAATCCATGTATGACAGGCATAAAAACAAAACATAAACTTTAAGTCAACAATCCAATATGAGAGCCGAAAAATATCACCCCACAGTGTTGCTGTTAATCAGCAGTAGCCGATTGATTTATGGCTTTAACGAAAAACATCTTAAAGAGTAAATATAGTATAAGGAAGAGCGTAAAGCCTGAAGGCCACCATTAAACTGTCACAGCGCTGAAGAGCAATAAAAACGCCAGAGTAAATATGGTCGCATATCATAAATTCATGTGCGCATAAACTGCAGCATATGAAACGCAACCGGGAAGTAAGGAAACATAATAAAGCGCTGCCACCTTAAAAGTCACAAAAAAGAAGTAAAGAAACGTAAAAAACAAAGTAAAAAAAGATTGAACCAAAAAGTTTAAAAACAAATAGAAATAAAAAATCGTAAGTTAAAATTTCCGTATCATAAAAACCTTCAAGCGAAAGTGCTGGCAAAGTCATAAATTCACCACAACTGAGATTGCCGCTGAACTCAAGTAAATCTGGCAACTTTTTACCGTCTCTTCACTGCCACAACTCGCTGTCGCACACTGCATTGACTGGTGTCAACTTCAGGTTTCTGCCGTTAGACGCCTTCAAGTTTACTCCATTATTAAGCGTAAGTGTGCTGACGAGCGCGCATGTTTTCTTTTTATTAAGTTTTCTGCGCCAAACAGACAGAAGTATTTACTTTTATGCTTCCCATGAACATTACAGACAAGTTGCCTGAACATGTTGGTGGCATATTCGCTTTGTACTTTAATATAAGATAGTGATGTATACATGGCTTTAAAGTTGCTTCAAGCGCTCTTTAAGGATTTTTGACAAAGTTTATTAGGAAAGCATTGAAATATACTACTTTCAAATTGAAGTATGTTGACGGGACCAGTTAAAATATTTTTGTAAAAAAATATTAGCGGAGAAAAGTCTGTGATATTATGTGTTTTGCAAAAATGGTGGGATAACGTCAACTGGTTCCAAACTCTTGTCAAACGGTCAAAACTTATTCTTTTGTGAGCAGGAACAGTTCTACAATAGAACAGTTTCAAGCGCGAACAGTTTAGTAATTTATTTTATTACAGCGAAGACTTCAGAAGTTGTTTTATTATGGGAACAGTTTCAAGTGAGACCAGTTTTAAGAATTCAAAAAAATTTCTTAATTAAGAACATATTATTACACACTGGAAAAAATAAGATAAGCAAACTTGTTAGGTGGGAACAGATTTTTTTCCAAAGAAATTCAAAGAATTTGCTTACTTTAGATCAAATTATTACCCAAAGGGAAAATAAAGTAAGCAAACTTTAAAAGTGGGAACAGATTTTGTCCAAAAAATTCCAAAAATTTGCCTTTTTTATTTTAGCTTTTCGTTACCTTAATCCAAATCTTTAAACTTTTTGGGTGGGAACAGATTTATTTTTCATAAAAATTCCAAAAATTTGCTTACTTTAGTATAGCTTTACGGTATTCTAATCCAAATCTATAAATATGTATGTATGTTAAAAAAAATTGTGAATGGGAGAAAAGTATGGCTTCACTAAATATAGTTTATCAGTTTCAAACCAAGCCTAAAAATATACCCAAATGGAAGCTTAAACATTCGTGTTTCCAAGGTAAAATCCCATTTATGGATAAATAATAGATAAACAGAATTAGAGACATCTGCTTTCGTACGGAATAATGATCCTTGCAAGTTTATTAAAAAAATATTTACATTATCTGCTGAGCACAGTTACATTACTTTTATACCAAAAATAGGCACAGAAAAACCAATTTAGCTGAATTTCATCGCAAAGTATTCAAATACAAATGCAAAAAAGATGCACAACAGGCAACAGCCGTTTCATCAACAGCGCCACATGTGTCGAAATTATGAATTAATTCTGCTAATACCCCACAAAGCAAGAATGATACACGCAACAGCGATGGCATATACTAATTCGCAAGTACCACTGCTTAGTAAACACAAAAACACCGCAAAGTGCCGCACCAAATTTCGTATGCCACAGCGAAACAAAGCATATGCGTATATGAAATCAAAAATATGCTTGCGCACACACACAAACAATACAAACATTCGCACGCACATTAGAAATCGCGCAGTGTGCATCAATTTATGTTGAGGTTAATGTGGTGCCAACATTTAATTAAACTCGCAGCTAATTACAATCATTTCATTGCTTCATAAACATGCATGAGTATACTTATACTTATATATTAAAGTGTTTTTTTTTTTTTTTTTTTTTTTTTTTTTTTTTTTGTGCCGGAGGGGGAATCTTACATAGATACTGCTACTTTACTAGCAGTATGCACGATTCGTACTGCTCGCTAAAGGTGCACCTCATTCGGGACCACGCCCAGTCAGTATTACCTACTGTTCTGGACTTGCGAAACGGTACGCCTACGTACTAAACCCTAACTCCGTCTCCTTTAGCTTTACTGAGGCCCTGTGGGACCGCCGTTAGGCATTTCATCGCAGGGCAAGCTTAGCCTATGGGCTCACGTCGTTACAGCGATATTCGCTGCTCTAGATTCGCTCCTTCTTTGATGTTCTGCTCTTCTCAGGTCATGGAGAATCCTGGCTGCCATCTTCTTCACTAAATCCCACACATTCCTCGAGTGCAACATATAGTTCACTATATTATCTGGTGTTATTCGGTTGGATACTTCCTTTTCCAAAGATAGTCGCTCCTTTGTATATTTCCGACAGTGGAAAAATATGTGTTCTGCGTTCTCGCTGTTGCTACCACAGAACGAGCAAGCTACTCCTTCCTCGTGGCCGTACTTATGTAAGTACTCCCTGAAGCATCCATGCCCTGTTAAGAACTGCGTCATGTAATGATCTACCTCCCCGTGTTTTCGTTCCATCCATACTTGTATGTTACCGATTAAGCGGTATGTCCATCTCCCCTTGTTTGATGTATCCCAGCGTGTTTGCCATTCGTCTAAGCTGGCTTGCCGTTCTACTCTACGCTCTGCTCCCGTTAGTTTCCGGCCTGCGCTTTTACTTTTATCATAGATTCGCTTAAGTTCGAGAGCCATTATGTCTGGAGGCATAATTCCTGCTAGAACCCCGACAGCTTCCTTGGAAACCGTGCGAAACGCACTGACTATTCTGATAGCGCTCAACCGGAACACCGATTGTGCCACCCCAGCATACGTCTTATGTATTAATGCCGGCCCCCATACAGGCGCCGCATACATTATAATTGATTGGCTCACCTTGGCCAGAAGAGCTCTCCTGCTCTGTTTCGGTCCTCCAATGTTTGCCATTATCCTTGATAAGGCCATGTTTACACGCGCCGCTTTTTCACACGCTTTTTCAACATGCATTTTGTAGTTGAGCCTCGCATCAAATATTAAAGTGTGTGTGTGGGTGTGTGTTAACATGCCGTTATTTGGCAGTGCACGGCGTGTTGACTGCAGCATTAATATTTGCTCCGGCAACGTACGTTTAATGGCAGACAAAGCGTTGTTAGCGCAAAAGTTGATTAAAAGCCATATAAATGTGTGGTACGTGGCGTATGAGTAATGTCCGCATAGTGTCGCGTAATCACGAAAATCGATGCGAAATTGTTATGTTCGTGCTGATGGTTTGCCTTTTTTGTCATTTGGCGCTGAATTTACTAGCAATTTGTGTAATTTTTATAGTTTTATGATCGACTGCTTGCTCTAATGATTATTGCAAACGGATGACACGGGGCGTATACGTAACATGAGTTGGCACATGCACAAGGGAAATTAGTGGCGGTAATTTGAGTTGGAAAATTTATTTGCTTTAATTTTTCATTGAAAGATAAATAAATAAATATATATGTAAGTAAAAAGTGGTAAGGCTTGTTTTTACAGAATTTTATTTGTCATGTTTATAGTGCAGGAAAAATATATTATTATATAATGAAGGCTGTGGTAAACATTAAGTGTAAATATGAACATACATTCATATGTATGTGTATAAAGCGTTTTTTATGAAACAAAACTATTTTGCAACCCTTGGGATTTGAAAATAACATTTTTATGAAGTTTTTTGTTAATTCATTTATACTCTAAAAAGAAATTAAGAGCAGGGTTGCCAATAACAAATTTTTCTTAACAAAATTATATATATTTCCATACATTTATATTGCCATAAAAGCAACAATATGATTCGGCACATACATATTTCTCTTCAATTGTTTAAAAGGGTTGACGTCTTTTGAAAATATTTCATTAAGAAACACTTTAGAAAATTAAAATTGTTTAATTAAAATTTTAAGAAACCTCAATTAGGAGGTAACTAACTATATAAAAATCGAGACAGGGTTGCCAACCATATCTACGTTTATTTTTTTATTTCAATAAAATTTCGCTTATTTTCAAAAATTGAACTTAAAGCGATACCTCCTGGAAGCTGTATCTATCTATATAAAAATCGAGTCAGGGTTGCCAACCATATTGACTTTTATTTATTTTTTTCGATCAAATTTGGCTTATTTTCAAAAGTTGAACTTAAAGCGATCAATTTTGTAGGCTGTATCTTTTTAAATTTTTAAATATTTTTTTAACTTTAAAGCAAATAAGCAAACAGAATTTGAAAAATATTAACCTCAGTTACTAAAAGAGACGATATATCTTTGAAAATTATACTTCAGAGTTGCCAGGTACATATGTTCATAAAGAATATTGTACTTAATGAATTAAAGAAATCACTAATGACGACGTTATGAATAAATTTTTGCCTAGAGTTGCCAACTAGCTAGCTTATTTGAATCAGTAATATAAAAAAATGTATTAGGGTTGCCAACTAATCGGAAAAAATTAAATTAATTTAATACCTATGACTAATGCAATAACGAGTTAGAGAACATCTGTCTCCACTAAATAATTAATAGGGTTGCCACTTGAATTTTAGTTTTCTTATATCGTAAATGTTTGAAATACATAAATTTGAAAAGAATTTTTATCTAAAATTCTTAAATTTAAATATGTTTTATAATTAATAATTAGTAATAAATTAAATTAGGGTTGCCATTCGCATTATATTTTTTCAATTTTAAAAACACCGAAATTACTAATCCAAACATTTTGTATAAATTTCTACTAAGAGTTGCCAACAAGTTAGCTTATTTGAACCAGTGTTAAGAAAAAAAATTGTATTAGGGTTGCCAACTAATCAGAAATATTTAACTAATCAGAATTATTTAAGTACCTATCACCACAGCAATAACGAGCTAGAGAATATTTGCCTATATTAAATATTTTTGAATTTTATTTATTGGAAAAAAAAAATTTAGTTATTCAAAAATTACATTATTTATTAAAAAAAAAATAGCTCAGCCATCTAAAAAAAATTTATATTTATTATAAAGCTAAATATTCAAAACACAAACTTAATGAATTGTGAAAAATAGATGAAAATTTTGCTACAAAACACAATTCATCATCGCTTGCCAGCCATGGCGTATGAGCAACCCAACTTTGTATGCATAACCCTTAAATAAACATAAAATATTTATAACATATTTTCCTGTAGCAAGTAATCAATCACAAATACAAGTGTAAATACTGCGCACAGCTTCTCTTGGCATGCATAATAACAGTGAATTTTTTGTTTTGGTTACACTTTCAGCACAGCGAAAATCAAATGCGTTCCTCGATGTGCCCGCAATGCATCATTTGCGTGTCAGCGACGATGATGAAGATCTGGATCGTTTGCGCACATTCAGCGCTTCCAAGGGCGGTGAGTAAAATAAAGCAAGAACAAAAATACGACACATAAATGTGATTTATCATACACACACACACACATGCACATGAACACCCACACATTATATATGTGTATATACATATAAATAAGTGACTGCCTCTATGAGCTGATATAAAAATGCCACTAACGATGTCGCCATGTTTAACATAGCTGGCTGCAACTATTTTTCACACAAACTGAAAACTATTTGTGCAAATTGATTCACGACAGTTATAAACTGGCACCGCTGCCACCACCACTACACACC
This sequence comes from Bactrocera dorsalis, assembly GCF_023373825.1. NCBI lineage: Eukaryota > Metazoa > Arthropoda > Insecta > Diptera > Tephritidae > Bactrocera > Bactrocera dorsalis. Next base: position 78,664,546 of record NC_064305.1, read on the forward strand.
AACAGGCAAGCGGGCAACTTAAATGTAAATTGCTAGCAAATGTTAAGTAAATAAAGGTTGCGTGGCAGCACGGGCACACGAACACACGAACACAAGATTGTGGTCACAAACAACAAGAAGCAAAGCAACAACAACAACAAAGCGAAGGGTAAAATAATGAAAACACTTTGGCGTGTCAAAAGCGATGAAATATCGCAGCGAAGCTTTGTGCTGCCATTTACGTAATCTAATTGCTGACCAAGGGCCATTTATAAATTTTGCACTCACAACTTAAGAAAGGTTACCTCCTAACGGTGAACGGGACCCTAAATGCTTGCTAAGTACACATATAAAATTTCACTTAAGCATTCAATAAGTGTTTGATGGATGATAGCGCTTGCCGGCGGGTAGCACCACAAGCGCTGCAGCAAGTTTACACAAAAGATTTGACGCCAAGCCATTTATTAGCGCCGTGAGCATGCTACGATTTCATAGTGATTGATAAGAGTTCGAAATCAGCAAATGTGATAAAGCAATGATACACCTTTGCCACTTTGCTACTTTGCTCTTTGACATTCTATACATTGATGTATGAAAGGCATGAAGAATAAAAAATGAAAGACATAAAATAGTTGTTTGAAAGGCAGCATAGTTCGTCGTCGTAGTGATAGTAGTGGCGTAGGAAGTAAAGCTGTGACAGCGCCATATAAAAAATGTTAAATCTTAAAGCACATTGTGAGCGTAGAGCAGAATAATCTGAAAGCCGTGAATTTGAATGAATAGACAGAGTAAAGAATGGTAAAATAAATGAAATCGAAACAAGTAATGATATCAATGAAGCATCACAATGTTTATTTATTTCAACATATCGTCACCTAAAGAACTTATCACTAAAAAAAAATCGAAAATCGCAAAGGCGATATAAACGAGTTTTGCATAACAAATCATAATTCCTGGGAGTGCTACAACTGATGAAAATATTAAAAAAGTGAAGAATAGGGTGCTGGAAAATCGTCAGGCAAGTGTTAGAGAGATGGCGAGAGAGCTGAACATCTCGATCGAGTCCGTTCGAAGTATTTTAGTGGACATTTTGGGTATGAAACACGTTTGCTCGACTTGTCCCGATAAGGCTGGATTGAATACAGTAGATAGGTCTTTTTGAATATGCTTGATCATGCGAATTCCGATCCCACATTCACTGAGAGCATTTTACCTGACGATGAGACATGAGCTTATGAATTTGATATGCAAACAAGACAAAAATAATTCGAATGGAAGAAAAAAACAGCCGAAGCCAAAAGAACCACGTCTAAGCCGACCAAAAATCAAGACGATGCTCATTGTTTTTTTCGATATTTGTGGTTCGGTGCATCATGAATTTGTTCCGGAAGGACAGACGGTAAATACGGACTTCTAGTTGGCCGCATTGAGGCGCTTGCATGAGAACATCCGTCGAAAAAAGCCTTAATTGTGGAAGAACAATTCACGGATTTTCTTCTTCTACTTCATAGGCATAGACAACGCTCGCGCTGTTATAACCCAGTTAACAACAACGTGCAAGTCGTTTCTTCTTTTCAAAATTTGAAAGGGGGTCTCTTAGCCGAGGCTGTAGTTTTTTACGTGGAGGAGGGATGGTTCGCCTTCTCACTTTAGCTCACCTTCAAGCGGATGTTTTTGGCCACCCAGAGGAGACCTGGTCTAAGACCGGAAGTCGTGAGCTGCTTGAGCCATATGTAAAAGATTCATTACTGGTCACTCTCAAATGAAAGGCAGTCAGAGAACTTTGCTCACTTGCGTGAAATTTTATCCACGATGATAATGCACCATCGCATCGAGCCACGATTGTAACCAAACCATTGATCAACAATCGTATTCACCAGGTTTGGATCCGTGTGATTTTTTCTTGTTCCCTAAACTTAAATTGTCGCTACCCACATCGTCGGCTTCCTTTGATTTCAACACCTGCTTTTTTGCTTCTTCCTTCTTCTCAGTAGCAGCGACAGCACCAGCAGCTGTAACAGAGTGTGCGGCAGCAGAAACAAACATGCTGAGGTCCTTGTTGAACCCCCTTGAAGGTAGCAGCTTCCTTGAAATCCACTTACGAGACAGCAGCAATAGCCGATAGATTCTTGAAACCATTGGCAACACTATGTGGTGCCGGAGCAATAGTTGGGTAAGCAATCTGCAACGATACGGAATTTCGCAAGCAGATCTTCAAGCTTGATGTCCAAGATCCCAGATTATCAGATGGAACCAGAGTAGTACACTTGGGTTATGGCCAAACCACACGAGAAGGGTGAAATGTTCAACATATTAAGCACAGTAGTTTCTGAAGGACCAACTTTATCTCCTGGTTTCAAAATGTCACGTGTATCTGAAGTGAACTGAAGCAACGATACAGTTGTCTATATTAAAAAACCTCAAACTAGCCATCGTTTTAAGAAAATTACGGAAATTTCTGGGATAAAATGAATATATTAGCATATTCTCAGTAGCTGTTTTTCAATCTGCAAAATTACTCAGCGACTAAATGTGATATTACTACAAACAACGGGACCCATACACGTATACATTGGAACAGTATATCACATATACGAAAAATCGCAAAACAAACAGTATAAATAACAAAAATAAAAACAAAATCAAAAATCAACAGAATAATGATAATCAACAGCAACAACTCAGTTGTACTACCGTTACTACTGCTACTACAACAGCAAAAAAACAATCACCAACATATTGTATAAATATCGAGCGCCCACAAGAGTAGTGTAAAACTGTGCCAAGTGCGCCTCAGAAGGATATTCAAGTATACGCCGACAAATCCGGCTCCTTGCACCCCATGACCGCGCCCGTCGATTGAATACAGCTGACAGACAGACACAGTACAGCACAAACGAATCACAATGAGTATTTACATATGTATATATAAATATATTTATATGTATGTATGTATATGCAATATCGAACCCACCGCATATAACATAACAGCAATGACAGCGCTGCCTACAACACATCGCGTGACAGTGACAATGGCGTTGGCAGTCAGACAACCGGAACATCTTAACCTTCTTCAGCCTACTTGTTAAAATTTATCAGGGTGTGCGTGTGTATGTGTGTGAATAGTGTGCATTCTTACTCAGGGTTTGCAGTCTCTTCAGCTAAGTTGTCGCCATTTCAATTTGCTCTTTTTCTCTTCATCACTTTTATCTGTTTTTTTCTCGCATTCAACACAAAAGTTCTGCGCCATATACAGAATGTATGTAAGCGCCTCGTTGTTGTTGTATCGTTTGTTTGTATTCATGCTCTATGTTGCCTTAAGCCGTGATTGGATTCTTACCCTTAGACGGAGGTTATCTGTTAGCTCGACTTTTGTATGCACGAGTGGCTTTACATATGTATGTACGTATGTGTTTGTATGCGTGTCTGTGTTATTTGATATTCATGCAGACGTTTCATTATAAGCACTATTTGCTCAGCCTGCAGTGTATTGTATTTGAATTTGCGAAAACATATGGTCCATAGCCATGAAAGGGTAAGGTATACCTGAACAGAATATTGCAAAGTATTTCCTTCTGGAGAATACTATATATTCGATCCAATATTTACTAGGAGCGGTATTTCGCATTGCTTAACTTGGTTATATGGATACTTGTGGATGGCTAACGCACCATCACTAACCTAACCTAACTTTTTTGAAATAACTAAATAAGCTGTTAGATTTACTATTCGAAATCTCATAATATGTTAGGTGCTGGCCCCGAAAAATTTAGTTTCTATAGATCACCTTAGATCGACGGTATTTCATAATTTTTTTTATATTCAGATAAACGATTTTGACACTTGAATATACTTTTAGAAGTTCATTCGAGCAGTTGAAATGATAATCTCAGGATATCGAGATTCCGAAATGGTTATTGTGAAATACCGAAAAAAAGCATAACAAATTTTTTAAAGAAATATTTATTTATTTTGCTGAAAACAATAAATAGTCGAACATGATAATCTCTTGATTTCGGGATCCTGAAATGGTTATTGTGAAATACCGAAAAAGCTTAAAACATTGTTTAAGGAATACTTTTTAATTTTGTGAAAAATAATAAATAGTTTTATTTATTGGATTATATCGGGATTTGAGGATATCGAATTAAACATTATGAAATCCCGAAAATAATTTTAAAGAAATTTTTAAAATGGCGTTCTTATATTATACTAAAAACCACTAAATAATTTAAATACAAAACGCTAGACTGAAAATAAATCCCAGAAGCACTGGTAAACTCAGTTTTAGGGATCCCGAATGTCACCGAAAGTAATTTTAAGGAATTTTTTAAAATAGTGCTTTTTTATTTTGCTAAAAACACTAAACAGTTTTATATACAAGCCAATAGATTATATCGATGATCTCGAGATTTGTGGATCCCGATGACAAAATCCCGAACAAACTTTGAAAAATAAAATACCTGGGATCCTCAAAATTACGGATTAATGAAATTTTAGGCAACTAAAACTCGAAAATAGCAAGAAAATACTTTTTTTATTTTCGGGATTTCGGGATACCGAAAAAAATCGGGATTTTAAGGGACATAAATTAAAAAAAAAAAAAATAACCCCAAAACTATAGCTGTTTAAAAATTATTAAATTTTTTTTAAGTATCATAATTTAAATATATTATAAGATACATAATAAACATATAACGCAATCCCGAAATTTCATTTTCGATAAAACTAAGATTTAGAATGCCAAAATAATTTAAACTAAGCTACAACTAAACTGCAACTAAAAATCAAATTAAAAATGTAGCATAGGATTTCGGGATCCCGAAAAAATTCGGGATTTTAAGTGAAATAAGTTTAAACAAATTTTTAATTCAATAAATTTAGCTGGCATATCCTAATTTATTAATTTAAACCTATGTACATACATATATGTATGTTATAATCCCGAGTCACCCAAAAGTATTTTTTTAATTGGATAACAAATATTGTCTCCTAAATGTAGTACAGGTATCCCTCGAATAGCACGGTACTTGAGTTGCACGAAATCTCGAATAGCACGGTTAAAAATTGCGACAACCCTCGAATAACACGGGGTTCGAATTACACGAAGCCGCGAAAATTCCTTTTAAAAATTGAAATTTAAGGATCCTCTACCTCTTCAAGGAAAAACAAATCAATCTTTGGAGAGTGACAGTGGTTGAACATATGTAATTTAAAAATTATTGCGTTTATAAAGTTTTACCTTTTAAATTTCAAATAACACGATTTCGAATAACACGGAACCAATTAACGTGCTTCTACCTGTAGAATACAATACAATTCATTTGCATATACCATATTTTAACGCATTAGGCCGTCCAGACCGTTTAATGGCAATCTGATATTGATATTCCTATAAAGGGAGCACAGCTAATACTTCTTCATTAGCAATTTGGATCACGTGAAGAACTTGCCAACGCAACAAGAGACTACCCTCAATACTCTAAACAGCTAATACACGCGTACGCACGTACCTTGAAAGTCTCAATGGCAATGCAAAGCAAATCTAATAAGCCGGGTCGTGTATTGTGACAAGCGTTTTTCTCTTCACTTATTTATGTTCTTTGGCAGACCGAGTGGAATAAATAGGTGGAAGCAAATAAATGTGCATAGATTTGCCAGATATGTTCAAACAAGCATAGGCAGCTGTTCACGCGGGTAGATTGGTGAAAAAGTCGCATGGATATTTTTATTTTGTGCGAAGCACACTTTCCACCTTTCGATTGTATGGATTACGGGATTTAAAATTAATGGATGGGTGGAAAGATGTTCGCATAGGAATGTAGTATATTTTCTTGCACTTGAGCACAACTTTCACTCAATATACAAAACAATTTAATATTAAATTGTGCTTAAAGCTCTGAAGCTTACCTAAAATAATTTCTCCCAAATGTATGCTAGAAATTTTTTAAAAGTTTATGTTCTCGTGCACATTTAATACGAGTTTAGCGCTGGTTTGAGTGAGCATACTTCTGGGAGGAATTTAAATTAATTCAAGCTGTTTTATGTAACACTAAAAAATTTGCGAACGAGCCATTTGTTCGTTAAAATTTAATTTTTTTTGCAAAAACCAAGTTTTTCAGTTTAAATTTTTTCACTAAAATTGCCGCAAAATGCGCTTTTCCAGCTACTCGTACATCACAAAAGTATGCCTTGAAACGATTCATGCATTCAAAGCCAACTAACGGTCGTTGAATTCCACGAAAAGCTTGCGTGATAATTCTTTCAAAGTCACATCTTTCCAGGAAGGCAAGTCAACTTTTATGTCAATCCTTAAAAAAAACAAAAAAACACAAAATAGTTTAAAGCAAAAATGCCAAAACTTCTCACGTGCGGAAAAAAAATTCCCAAAACTTAGGTATGCGCATATTGAGGAGCATAGAAAAAAATCAGAGAAGCGTGAAGTTGCCGCTTCAATTAATTTGGGATATCGGAAATGAATGGAAAACACATGTGAGCCACCAAAGTGAATGCCATTGGACACAAATTGTGATTGTTACACATATTTAGTGGATGGAAGGAATAGCTAAGGAAGGTTTTGGGAGAAGAATAATGAACTTCTGTTTGTTAGAAATTTTATGGAGTGTGACATCAAGGCTTTATTGACATTTAGGTTCCATTTATAAGTTTAAGTTTGGCAAAATATAAATCTGACAGAGTTTCAATAATTTATGAAAGCAACTTGAGACTTTCTGAAAATATTCTGTTTGATGATTCTGGATTTTTTACTCATTTAAGCTAAAATTCTATTCAATTATTCATTAGTTAATAGTTAATAGTCTAAGAAATATGTAATCGGGAATATATGGTGAGGCTTTGCATAGTTTTATTTACAGTTCGGATACTCAAATATAATTTTTAGTAGAAATATAATCCAGAAGTGGCTCGAAGCTTTTGAGTTAACTTCTTTATATCATTGACAGACCGTTCAAGGTTGAAAGCTTGGCTTATAAAGCAATAGGTGAAAACCAACTTATAATCTGTAAAATTCAATCAGGAATATTTCCATAGTGCTACCTAGAAATACAAACTTTGACATAGATATTAAGTTTTAGCTTGGGTGGACTCTGCCATTGAGAAAAGAGTCCAAGCACTACTTAATGTTGCAGATAAAGTCACGATGTTATATTTTGAAGAAAGAAGCTGCAAGAATTAATTTCCAAGAGAAGTAGTCATCCTTTAAGAGGATACCTACGCTTGGCGCGAATTTGCAAATGACTTTTGCAGTTTTGCACCCAGTTAGCTCGTTTCATCGGGTTCCGATTTTCTTCGCCATTCTACTGTCGGATTCGTCGTATAGAAAATGCATAGGTTTCCCAATGTTTTCGGACGTTAGCAGTACACCAGGCCCTCGATGTCTTACTTCTGGCAGCACTTTCCACTGCTGATGAGATACGCATTTACTGCCCGCTGCTTGGCTGTCTACGTAGATGTTGACTGTGGAATTGCCTGCAGGAACATTAGAGACCAGCTCCATGGCTTTCGCAATAGCAAAGACCTCAGCTTGAAATATACTGCAATGGTCCGTCAACTTAAAAGGCTGCATCATGCCCAACTCTGAACAGTATTTTTCCGCACAAACTCCATCGTCCATTTTCGAGATACCCATATAGATGTTCAGAGCGTTGCGCATAGCTAACATACCTTTCCGCCAGCATTCTTTTTCTGTTTACTTTGAACCTTCTTTCCCTGTTGAAAAGTGGGGTCATATAGTCCGTATTACCCAACCGCCATTACCCACCGAGCTATGCCCGAAGGTTCTATATGTAAATTCTCCTGCAGCCAGTAGTCGTCCCGCCGATTTTGCTGCGCAGTTTTCAGCGAAGAGGTCTATAGGTGGCAGGTTTAGTACCAGTTCAAGAGCCGCCGTTGGAGTTGTTCTTAAAGCTCCCGTTATGCACAGCGCAGCGAGTCCACCACACTACTGCACCGTAGAGCAGAATTGGCCTAACAATTGCTGTGTAGCACCAGTGCATGAGAGAGGGAAATAGGCCCCATTGCTAGCTTTCCTCACTCTTTCTTCCACGTTGTGCTTCCACAAAAGTTTGCTGTCCAAGACTACCCCCAGGTACTTGGTGCGGTACCTCGATAGAGGAATTTGGTGCTTTCTTGTGAACACAAGCAGATCCGTTTTCTCCGGGTTCAACCCCAGACCCGTATGCAATGCCCAGTTCTGGCCTGTATTGAAAGTGGTAGTCATAATACTGCTAATGGTCTATAGACACTTTCCCGTTATTAAAATGGCAATGTCGTCCGCATATGCCACTATCTTCGGGGCTTTGCCTTCAGAGTTCATTAGCAGTTTATTCACCACTAATGTCCATAGAAACGGAGACGGTACTCCTTCTTGGGGAGTACCTCTACAGACTTCCTTGGTCATTTTAGCGTCGTTCCATTCTGCTCTTATCCGTCTAAAGGTTAAAAGGCTTCTGATCCAGCTTTGCAAAGTGGGATCAACACCTATTAACTGGATGTTATTCAGAATAGACAAGCATTAATTTTGCCAGGATGTTTGTAACACCTAGAGAGAAGATAGGAGATCCTACAAAATATATATATGTAATATAAATGATTAGCGTGACGACCTGCGTAGATTTAGCCATGTCCGAGGATCTGTCCGCCTAGTCGCCTGACTGTCTCTCCGCATGGACGAGGCCCCTCAACTTTTCAGTTATTGATCGGGAATTTCGCACAGATCCTTTTCTACTCAAAAGCTTTTGTATTTGTGAAGGGTATAAACCAGAGTGCCACCGAAATCAATGTTTTTTCACGAAAATATATGTTTTTTGTTTAACTTATAGAAACATCTTTACAAAAAATCAATAATTTTATTTTAAACCAGCAACTATATACAAACGAATCACATAAGCATTACTTCTGCTTAAAAGAAGCGTATTATTTTCCTATATAAATAAATTTCCACATGGCCCACGCTATTTAAATACAAAATAATCCAGCTGGCGGGCATTAAAATTACTTTGAAGTGCATTAAGGTAAGGCAAAGCGATGAAGAAAACAAAAACAAAAATAATTTAAGTTTTTTATCTCGCCGGATATTTGCTTAAACTTTTCTTAATTTCTATTCCTAGCGAAATCTGTAAAGCGTGTGCGGCGCGCAATAAAATCGAATTCTTCATATGAGAATTGATTTTGTGCTAATTTGCCTTGGCAAGACGTTTCGCATTCCTGCCCAAGGCGCAGCACCGTGAAAAACGTCGAAAATTTCTTTGCGCCAGCTGGTTTGCGTTGCTCCGCACTTTTGTGTGGCAGTGTGTAAGTGTGTGTAGGGGAATCACGTACAAATAATATTAATAATTTAATTAGAGGAGAATAACTGAAATTTCAAAAATAACTTGAGCGCATAAATAGTCTGTGTTTGAGATGTAGGTATATATATAGGGTGATTTTTTAAGAGCTTGATAACTTTTTTTAAAAAAAAAAACGCATAAAATTTGCAAAATCTCATCGGTTCTTTATTTGAAACGTTAGATTGGTTCATGACATTTACTTTTTGAAGATAATTTCATTTAAATGTTGACCGCGGCTGCGTCTTAGGTGGTCCTTTCGGAAAGTCCAATTTTGGGCAACTTTTTCGAGCATTTCGGCCGGAATAGCCCGAATTTCTTCGGAAATGTTGTCTTCCAAAGCTGGAATAGTTGCTGGCTTATTTCTGTAGACTTTAGACTTGACGTAGCCCCACAAAAAATAGTCTAAAGGCGTTAAATCGCATGATCTTGGTGGCCAACTTACGGGTCCATTTCTTGAGATGAATTGTTGTCCGAAGTTTTCCCTCAAAATGGCCATAGAATCGCGAGCTGTGTGGCATGTAGCGCCATCTTGTTGAAACCACATGTCAACCAAGTTCAGTTCTTCCATTTTTGGCAACAAAAAGTTTGTTAGCATCGAACGATAGCGATCGCCATTCACCGTAACGTTGCGTCCAACAGCATCTTTGAAAAAATACGGTCCAATGATTCCACCAGCGTACAAACCACACCAAACAGTGCATTTTTCGGGATGCATGGGCAGTTCTTGAACGGCTTCTGGTTGCTCTTCACCCCAAATGCGGCAATTTTGCTTATTTACGTAGCCATTCAACCAGAAATGAGCCTCATCGCTGAACAAAATTTGTCGATAAAAAAGCGGATTTTCACATTTCGAACCGAACACTGATTTTGGTAATAAAATTCAATGATTTGCAAGCGTTGCTCGTTAGTAAGTCTATTCATGATGAAATGTCAAAGCTTACTGAGCATCTTTCTCTTTGACACCATGTCTGAAATCCCACGTGATCTGTCAAATACTAATGCATGAAAATCCTAACCTCAAAAAAATCACCCGTTAGATACTATTCTCAGAATAGATGATCATTAGGTTTGCCAGAAAGTTTTTAACAACTGAAAGGAAACGTAGGAGACCCTATGAAGTGTATAGTATATAAATGATCAGCGTGACGAAATGCGTAGATTTAGCCATGTGCGACGATCTGTCCGCCTATTCGCCTGACTGTCTCCCTGTATAGACGAAGTCCCTCAGCTTTTCAGATATCGAGCTGGAACTGCGAATAGGTTCTTTTCTACCTTTTCTACTTAAAAAAAGCGTTTCACTTTGTGAATGGTACAAACCAGAGTGCCACCGAAATCAATGTTTTTTCCATGAAAATCAATGTTTTTTGTTTAACTTACAGTAAACATCTTTACAAAAAATCACTAATTTTAATTTAAACCAGCAACTATATACGAACGAATCACATCAGCATTACCTCTGTTTAATAGAAGCGTATTATTTTCCTATATAAATAAATTCCCACATGGCCCACGCTATTTAAATACAAAATAATCCAGCTGGCGGGCATTAAAATTACTTTGAAGTACATTAAGGTAAGGCAAAGCGATGAAGAAAACAAAAACAAAAATAATTTAAGTTTTTTATTTCGCCGGATATTTGCTTAAACTTTTCTTAATTCTATTCTTTGCAAAATCTGTAACGCGTGTGTGGCGCGCAATAAAATTGAATTCTTCATATGAGAATTGATTTTGTGCTAATTTGCCTTGGCAAGACGTTTCACATTCCTTCCTAAGGCGCAGCACCGTGGAAAACGTCGAACATTTCTTTGCGCCAGCTGGTTTGCGTTGCTCCGCACTTTTGTGTGGCAGTGTGTAAGTGTGTGTAGGGGAATCACGTACAAATAATATTAATAATTTAATTAGAGGAGAATAATTGAAATTTCAAAAATAACTTGAGCGCATAAATAGTCTGTATTTGATATGTAGGTATGGTACCTATGTACGTATTAGGGTGTTGTATACTCGTATTAGGGTGTTTTTTTTTAACTATACATTTTGTTCAATCCCATCATGAAATTTCCTTGGAAATGCCCTGAAAATTTGACTAAGGAATGTAAAAATTTTCCATTGACGATTTTTTTAATAACGTAGTTCAAACGCTTTTTGAAATAAAAAAATATATATATAAACACTACACACATAACTATAAAGTTTAATTCTTTTTTTACCAACCACACTCAAATAAAATGAGTTCACATCTACGCTGTGACCAGTATGAGCTTATAATGAAAGCTCTAATAACTTAAATCCCACACAACGCTCTCCGAAACAATAAAATTGTAACGAGTTTTTAACAGAAATGAGCTCATTATTTAATTTTATAGCAAACAATTTATTTTTTAGTGCCAGAATTTTATTTCATTTTCCATTTAATGTAAACAACAGTAAGCACGGTCATTCGGCTGTGTTTATAGTCTTGTTTGAGGGCAATAAATCTGTACGTGTTTCATTCATTTATCACTTTGTTTATTCCACGCACGTCACTCAAATTCAGTCATATCAATCATAGGTGCAATAAAAACAACGAACTTGCGAACTTTTAAACGAAAAATAGATTTAATTTCGCGATGTGCTCTTTGAATGAAACCTGTTACATTGGACATACGAGCTTGTTTATGTTGTTGTTTTGGTTTGTGTGAGGGATAATAAAGGTTGAGATAAATATACAGACTGTAAAAATATATTTTTGTTAAAGTTGAAGATCTGTTTAATTTAATTTAGAGGAATAAAGTGAAAAAAGTGGATGGATATAGAAATCTCTAAATATTGTTGAAATCAGAAGTAATTGTGAAAGGATAATATCTATCTGTGACTAAGATTTCATTTCGAAAACAATTTTTGAATGACAGTAGTCGAAAGTTGTCAGATTGAAACTGTCACACGGATATCAAAACGCAACTGTCAAAATATTTAGAAGGTAACACTCAAACGAATGTCAGATAGACATGATGTATGATGATAACTGTCATGGGGATATCAAACAGCAGGCGTCAAATGAATGTCAGGTTACATCCACGGACATGGTTAGAATAACTACAGCAGCGTAATTCAAAAAATATCAAATTTTTCTTTAAAAATTTTTTCTGTGAGAAAAGATGTATAAAATGTTACTCATACGCCACGGTGCACACATACGAGTATTTTTCCCGTATTTTATGCTAATAAAAACTAATATTCTTTATGTAAATGGTTTCATAACAAACTTCCTTCAATCTGTCTTTGAATTGTTAATCATTTTTATTTGCTTTATTCTCAAAAACATTGTTTTGGAAACCCTCATTTGGCCACAACAGTGTTTCACCTACCATTCTACATTTTAACTGCGCGCATTTGAATTATACAGCAAGCACAATGATTGTGTTCACTTGCCTCTATTCCAGTCTATCCCACTGCACATATCATATTAGTTGTTTTAGTTTGTGCTGAAGCCGCAGGGAACGTTGGCTAAATATTCGGCAATACTACGGAATGTGAGCGGTCGCCAGCTGTGAGCGCAGCAGAGACAGAGACAGTAGTAAATGCACCGCGTTCCACCAATTTGCCTAACTTCCATTGGCTCGCTGTTTTGTGATTGTGCTTCACATATATTGTACCCAAGAGAAATTACCGTTATTTGTAATACATACACATACATATGTACACATGTGCATGCAAAGTGCAATGATTGTGTGGGTAAATGGCAGCAATTCAAATTTTTTTTTTATATTTCATATTTTCGCTGCACTCGCGGCACTTTTGCACATTTATTGCGTTTAATATTTGTGTTGCTATTTTAGTTTGCATAGAGATTTTTTGGTTGGACAGCACTAGGGGTTTGGCAAGTTGTGCTCTTAATTATAAGTGGTGTTATATAATGAATGTGCAATTACTTACAGCTCATTTTGTGGAAGTTATTTGAGATTAGGTTATGTAAGGTTAGGTTATTTGAGATCAGATTTTTGAATAGTAGAATTTATTTGAGTAATAGGAATTAGAAAACTAACTAAGGACTATCAGCTCGGACTTTTTTAAAAGTTCGAGTGACATATTTGAGCTTAGAGTGATCATTATCAGTGAGGTTAGTAAATTTAAGTAAAAATTAAGATGGAAAAGTTCCTGACACATAGATGGTGCCATTATAATTAAACCCTTAACTACCAACAGGCATGTGTATGGCTATGACAGCTGTCGGATCACTAGTTTGTGAATTCTATTCTTTTTAGTGCAGCAACTTTTTTATTGTGAAAAGAAAAATCGATAAAAATTAATTCTGCGAGTTGATAAAATATTACTTTTTGAAATACAGTTTAAGCAAAAACTTGGCTTGATGACGAGTTCCCGGAGACTGCTACAAAAAAAAATCAAACGTCGAGGATTGATATGCTAAGTTTGGACGGGGTGAAACGAGCACCGAAGACGGTGAACGCAGTGGACTCGTAAAAGTGGTTATTACCGACGATGAAAAAAGTCCACAAGATAATTTTGGAAAACTGTAAAGTGAAATTGTACAAGATAGCGGAGTCTGTGAAGATATCAACAGAACGTGTACAACATGTCATTCATGAATATTTCAGTATGAGAAGCTCTGTGCAAAATAGATCCTGCCTGAGCTCACTTTTGACCAAAAACAGCGACGATTTGATGATTCGGAGCAATTTTTGAAGATGTTCAAGCATTATAAACCCGAGTTTTTCCATCGATATGTGACAATGGATGTAATATGGCTCCAACAGATTACTCCGAAGTAAAACCGTCAGTAAAACTCGCTGAAAAACGTGGAAAAACGTACCAGTCGGCTAACAAGGTTTGAGATTAATTTTTGGTTGGCTATCATGAAAAAGGAAAGACCATTAACAGCGACTATACATGGTTTCTTTAGGCTGTTTGACAGACGAAATCGCCGAAAAACCAAGGCAATGCACCATGTCACAATTAGTGTAAAAATTACGGCAAAAAACCATGAATTGAACTTCGAATTGCTTCCGCATTCACCGTCCGGGCGAGTGCCTCACTAGACTTCTTGCGGTGAAGACGCCACAGATTAATTTAAGTATTGAATTGAACTAATGGACAATCTGTCATTTGGATTGACCAACTATTTCTAATTTTTTTCTTGGTCTCGTATATGAAATAAACATTGCAATCTATCAACAATGCTTGAAAAACTACTTGAAGTTTTCAAATTACACGTTTTGCAGATAGTTAAATTTAAAGTAAGTCAAAATAATACACATAGGCGTTTCTCGAACTATTTGTAGTATGTGTCTAGACTTTATTCAGCAAATATAGAAACCTATAAGGTTCAAACCTTGGCTGAAAAGTTTGAAGAACTACAATTTGAGATGTGAAAAATAGTAAGATTCCAGAAAGATATAAAGCCAAATTAACCATGACTTTCAAAATATCCGTATCAGCATGACTCACCACCATTAAGTGGTGATAAAGTGCTCAGCAATTGTAGCCACAATAAGACAGTAAAACAGCCAGTTTGCCGCCATGTTTGTAACATACAAAAGGAAACATCAGAGACCATATAAAGTATATATACAAATGATCAGCGTGAGGAGCTAAGTCGATTTGACGATATTTGTTTGTCTATCCAACCATTAGTGTAATATATATATCGTCCCTTAGTTTTTGAGATATAGAACTGAAATTTTTCTCTCGTCCTTTTCTCACCAAGAAGCTGCTAAGATGTCGGAACGACCGATACAGGAGCACTATAGCATTAGATGTCATACAAGCTAAAGGATTGTAATAAGCTGCTTGTATTGAAACATTTTTCATTTGATAAGATACTCGTATCTTGAAATTTTTCGCGTCTTCTTCCTCTCTTTTTGCATGTGTATAGCTTCGGTGCAGTCGAAGATAACATTTTTCTAGTTTTCTACTTTCTTAAATACATGAGTAACAAACATATTCACATGTTTAGCTTCGCTCCATAATCGAAAATGTTAAAGGGGTCAAAAGGTTGTAAACAAAAACATGAAAAGAGAATTTATTTTTTCCGTTATGCTTATTTCCTTCCTGTTCAGAACAAATTAATTAACCGTTTGTGCTAATTAAGTCACTGGCTACAATACAACGCTAGTTCATTATATTCCAATTATTAAAGCAATCACATTAATTAACGCACAAATACATACGCAAATATTTACAATCTGAAAATGAATGTGACTCACACTTACTATATAGTGGTACATGTGCATATACTTAAATAATATATGTTTATGCAGCAGGGGGAGTAAATACACATGCGCTCAATAAAAAAGTAAATATGTATATGTATGTGCATATGTATATGTACACACATATATAAGGTAAATATAAATAAAAAGCGTAAATGAAGAATAATAAATGTATGGCAGCACACACACATAATAATACAACAACTATACTACGAATTTCCTCACTAGTTCTGGTATATTTGGGGGATTATTCTGCTACTGAAAAGTTTTCTTGCATATTCTTCATTTTTTTTAAATATTTTTTTTTTTAACCCTCATTCGAAGCACACCTTAATTTAATTACTAGTTTTATTTCTTTTTATTGTATTTTCATAACATTGTTTTAGTGATTTCACTCTCTCTCTCTCTAGCTGATTTTACACAGTGGCACTTGTCTCTACCAAAGCCTCAACAAATTGTGAATTGTCAGTTTTTCGTTTGTTGGATTGTGTTAATTGAGATTTTATTTTTGCAAATTTTAGTTTTTCAAATTTTTTTATTTTTTTTTTTATTTTGTTGTTTATTGTGTACAATATTTTTGGCATTTATATTTCTGTTTGCTTATTCTGCTAGATTTTTATGGCACTTATTTATGCGAACTCTAATTTATTAGCAGCAGCGCGTGAACATCTTGATTTATTCACGTGCGCAGAATTGCAATTTCATTTTCGTTTTTATTTTTAATTTTAATAGCTTTCAATTCTCGAATTTTACTAGTTTTCTGCGAATGTTTGCAGATTTTATTTGTATAATTTATAGATCTTGCGATCATTTTCTCCACATTCATTTCACATTAAGAGCAAAGATG
Source organism: Bactrocera dorsalis (assembly GCF_023373825.1). Taxonomy (NCBI): domain Eukaryota; kingdom Metazoa; phylum Arthropoda; class Insecta; order Diptera; family Tephritidae; genus Bactrocera; species Bactrocera dorsalis. The sequence goes on from NC_064305.1 coordinate 78,680,925, forward strand.
GTTCTTGATTGTTTGAAATATTGCGTCTAAACATTAAATCAGTTTCGATGGATAAACTTGCTTATTCGGTTTTATTCGATTTCGATGCGGAATGAATGACTAAACTCATAAAAAAATAATATTTTCAGTGATATATAAGAAAGCGGTAATATTTGCTTTATTTTAGGGTACTTTTGAAATTTTTTAGTAGCTATCATAGTGGCAATTAAAATAATCTGCGAAAATCTTATGGGAACAAAGTTGGAAAATCATAGATATTTATAACTAAACTCTTACGAAGAACTTGAGAAACATCTTTGATAGAAATATATATCTTGATAGCTCAATACTGAGAAGGATTGAGAAGGTTGCCTTATATTGCTACGACGGAGTGATTGAGAAGCATTGAATATTTTTTTATGATGTAATTTCCTCTTCGAAAGCGCACAGTAAAGCCATGCTCCGTAAACAGCTCGAACGTGCCCAAAGAAGGGCTTTCATTGGCAGCAGGGTTGCACTACGTACAATACCAACGATAGTACTTAATATGATTTTACACTTAACAGCCGGTAGGTACATTGCTGCGTTAGTTGCTATCAGACTAACCGGACACATTAAGGGCCCTATAAACCGACATTCCATAAGCTTCTATCACTTCAACTACATCCCTAACAACATGGACGCCGTCACGGAACCTATTTCTAGTTGTATATTACAGCACATGCACAGGGATATATGGGTGGTTTGGAACCGCTGTAGAAGAGGTGTAGTGAGCTTTTTCGCGGGTTGTTCGAAGCTTAAGGAGACTGTTATAGGAAGAGTTTTTCATTTTGAGCTCTCATTGAACCCTTTGCTTCAGACTTCCAGATCACTTTTTTGCCTTTTTAACAGAAGTGGCTGAAGTTAAAGTAGCAGCAACAGTACTGCTCCAAATTGCAACAACTACTTAGCTCAGTCGCAATGCAGGCCTCGAGCTCGTGTTGACAGTCGAGTGAAACTAGTGTGGAAGTAACCGGAACAAACCCGGATTTATTATCCAATCAAAGACTGTCAACTGGGTAGAATTCTGCCGCTACAATAACAATAACAGTAGTGTGAAAATGTACAAATCATTAGCAGTGGCATCAAGCTACTTCCATATTAGACTTGGTTGGATGAATAATCACAGTGATAAAGACGATGAGCCTCTAAGGCAGGGCACACTTAACAAAATACAGCTTAGAAATCCGTTCTTGCCCTCTTGTATTTCGGACACCTTGCGTGTGCTTAGAAAGCGTTAGTCAACAGCTAGCAAATGTGCGCTTGCGAAAACTTTCTACATCAATGTGGAACGTAAGAGTTCTATAAATTACTTGCTCTTGGCAAGGTCTTAATAGTGCGAGTTCAAACCAGAAACTGGCCTTTTGGCACCCATGGAAGAAGATAAGGGGAAAAGAACTGAAAATTTTTTCCGCTTTAGTCAGACTAAGTTTACAGCTCCTAGGTTGTCATACCTTCTACGAAACAGGCGAATTGGCTGGAAGTGAAACTGAATTGATCGATAAACTTGTGGCAGACTCAAGATGCATTGTCGATATGTGATAGTTCTATTGATCCTTTCTTAGTAGCTTTAGGTATGACAACGCACCGTCATTAGCTATTCAGGGATTATTCGTTCGAATTTTTCCGATTAAAGCAATTTTTTCCGACATGATTGGCGAAGTTACGGGTTTCCATGACAATATCAATCTCCAGATGCTAACTATTTCCAGCAGAATGGCATTATTTACATTCGTATCTACTTCTTGTATATTTATTTCGATCTGCCCAGTTAACTTTGGATTGGAAGTCCCATATCTTAGCCCTTCCATAATTGTTTATAAAACCTTTTCTATGTAATATTGGAGTACTTTCGAAAATAAATATTAAAAAAAAAAATTCTGTAAAATTTAAAATACCCAAAAGAGCATCAAAATATTGTAAAAATATGAACAAAGAAACGCTTTGATACGCAATACTCTGCACATGTATATGCCAGCCCGCAAATGCCACCAAAAACGGCGCAAATTATGAATTCGCATGGTTTTCAGCTTCTTATGGCTCTTTTTGCTTTTTATAAGCGGCTTTTATAAAAATTAAAATCTGCCCATGCAACGTTTTTTCATTTTTTTTTTTTGTTTGTCTTTTGCGTTATGCGCGTTTTTCCACCCTTCTGGCGTCGACTGAGTGAATGATGACATGCAAACTAAGGATTTCATGTTTTTCGCTTGTTTCGTTTGCATTTGCACTTGAGTTCACCAAAAAAATATACACAGCATGTTTTTCAACAAAACTAACGATTGCGGATTTTACAAGCTTTTGTCTCGCGTCGTAAAAAATCAATAATTGAAAATATGAATTATTTGTGGATTTCAAGGACACGCCGCAAGGCTTAGTTGGTTTTTGGCATAAATCCTTCGGAGCCGAATGCCAGGCATTTTTAATTTTTGGCAGCGGCTTTTGGCGCAAATTATTATCGTAAATCATTTAATGCAACAAAAATGCTGAAATGTTCGCTGGCTTTTGATATTTGTTACTAACGTATAGGCTGAGTTCGAAGAGGTTACTCATACGCCAAGGAGAGTGAAGTTGTACGATTTTTTATAGAGAAATTTTTAGTTTTTAGAAAGAGTTTTCTGTTTTTGTAAAGCTTTAAATTGTTTTCATACATCTTTTAGTCTAAAAAAAAGTGCAACAAAAACAATGAAAGTGTGGAGTAAGTAAGGGTTACTCATACGCCATGGTGACCCATACGAAATATAAATAATTCTATAAAACAACATTTTGTTTTGGAAAAAGCATGATATTTTTTACATATTTTTCAAACTTAAGTCGTACTTATGGAAATGGAGTTATATAACGGTTCTAGTAAAACCAATTGAATCTTAGGAATAAACATTAGGTTATATTTTTAATTATAATAGACTCGAACTAAGTTCAATTTTAGATGAAAACAGTAAAAAACGTGAACTTCGGCTGCAGCGAAGCTATAATACTCTTCAAAGCAGAATTCCTTACAACATAACATGGTATAAGAAGTTCTTATTAAAGATTTTGTTTGATAAGTTTGTATGGCAGCTATATGCTATGGTGTTTCGATCTGATTAATATGTTGGGATCTTATAATGTTGCTATCAACAATAACCTGTGCCAAATTTAGTGCTGATAACTTGTCAAATAAAAAAGTTTTCCATACAAGAACTTAATTTTCATCGGCCAGCTTGTACTACATTGTACGATCTGACTAATTTGGTAGGTTGTAGCATAGGTAGATTATAATATTGATAAAAATTTCCCGTCAATAATACAAAAAGTACAACACAATTGCCAAAAAATATGAAAAAGTTGAGTAAAGAAATGTTGCGCATACGCCATGGCGGAAAATATGAATATTTTTTAAACTTTTTTGTCTTTAGTATAACTAGAGGGGATCAATATATAATAAATAACATAAAAAAACATTAAATTAACTTGTTAAACATAATTTTTGTACGAAAACACTCTAAACAATATCCAATACTAAACTCCACAGAAAATCAATTACATTAAACACTCACCTTAAAAATTCAGCAACTATGCCCTTGGTCATAATATACATCAAACTTTCTTAGTCAAACCTATAACTTGACTTTCTTCTACTCTTTTTTACTTTCATATTCTACACAAATACAAATAAAGGCGTCATCAATCGTGGCGATTCGTTTCGACGTCGCCGCTCGCGCAGCAACAGTTTGGCACCGGTGAGCCCCATACACCCGCGTCTGGGCGGCGGTGGCGGCATTGGCGGCAGTGTTGGTGGTGGCATTAATGGCGATTACACGGGCGCACAGGATGAGCCGCAACAACAGCAGCCGGTCGAAGTGTTTCGCGTAGAAATGCTCGGTGCATCTGGCGTTGGCAAACAGGCGTTGATCCAGCAATTTCGAACGTCAGACTGCATTAATGCATACGATGGACCAGGTGAGTGCAAGATGGTGGCAAAAAATAAATAAAAAATGTAGTTTAAGAAATTTAAGTAAAATTGGAGAAAAACATAGAAAATTAGTTGGTTCAAAAATCTCAAGTATTGAGAATTGATAAGGGAATTATTGAATCTAATATATAGTCAAAAAAAAATTCTTTTCAATATCAGTGTATGATAACCAATATATACCCAATATATAACCAATATATAACTAATTTATAACCAAAACTCAAATCTTATGAAAAGTGATGTTAAGTTATTTTGCATTTTAGGTGACGATATGTAAGTAACAACAAGAAAAAAATAACTTCGACCTTACGCAAGTTATAATGTGCTTCACAGGTGCAGTTTATATGGCAGCTATAAGAAATAGTGGCTCCATCTGAACTATTTGTTCCTGAATCTTACCTTTGGCTTAGATAATAATTTATGCTAAATTTCGTGAAGATACATAGTCAAATGAAAAAGTTTTTCATACAAGGACTTGATTTTGAGCGTTCAATTTGTATGGCAGCTATATGCTATAGTGGCCCGATCTGAACAATTTTTTCGAAAATGGTATATTTCTCTTAGCAAATAATTCACGCCGAATTTCATGAAGATATCTTCTCAAATAGACAAGTTCTCCATACAAAATCCAGATTATGGTTGATAGTTTCTAAGTTCATGTAGTCCGATGACAGCTTTTTGGTGCCAGAAAAAATAAAATGGTCAAATCCAGCTAAGAATCGTTAAGATATTGTTTCGATGTCGAAACTAAGTCACTCATGCATATGTATATATTAATTTTTTATTTTTCAAACATGTCTCATAAATCTCATGGAACTTTCCGCATAGACAGCTAAAATATTGTATCAATAGCTTAAAATATCAACAATTTTCGAAATAATATTAATATTAGCATTTTTGGTATGCTAAAAGCACCCACAACTTTAAAAAAGCAAGCAACACGAACAAAAACCCGCAAAACCACAATGAAAATTTCATTTCCATTGGATTCTATTAAAACTAAACAAAATTTTAATTGCCATAAATTCTAATGCCACATGCAATACCGTTTTGTAGCTGTGAATTTTGTGAGCCAATATAAATCAAAAATAATTTCACTTAACACCTGACGCCACCGCAGCCAAGCGAATGCATATACCGTTATGAAAATGTATATACCGTGAGCAGCTGCGACTACTAATGCCACTTAAACCCAACACCCACCAGCCACATAATGCGCGCCGCACAAAATTGCCACACACAGAGTGTGCTGAGGATATCCACACTGCAACTGGAAATTGAATCACAAATCTGGCACACGCACACACATACATATGCATGGTGGCGCATGTGAATGTTGGCAATGAAAAATAATTTGATTAAATTGTCACTCATACGCCCGGGTGTGGCTGACTGCCGCTGGTTGTGGTCATTGCATTATCAACGCACCGCTGTTAAGCATATTTAATTTTAATACAGTATAATTGCTAGCGTAACTATACATGTGTATGGGTGTGTGTCTGTATATAGTGTATGAGAATGCGTATGTATGTATATAAGTGTATATGTGCGTGTGGATTTTTTGCTTGCTGAGTCAGTGACGCGTTGACCAGACAACTGTTGCAGTGGTTTATGGACGAACGCCTCGTTTTCAGCTGCAGAGATTGCCTGTCAGGCACACACAAACACACACGTACATACATAGATACATATATACATGCATACATGTGGCATATAAAATGCATCTGCTGTTATTTTCATGCAAATTATCCACCACAGTAATCAATTTATCAATTACTCAACCGCAAGATTTATGTGCACAAATTGGCGTGCTGCTGTGGCGACATACTTATATACCGGTATAGATAGTATTATATATATAACAGCAGTGACCACAAGTGAAGAGACTCTGGCTGAGCAGTCAATTTTCAGGCAATTTAGTCACTTTTTTCATATCCGACAAATGTTTTTGTACATTTTCCCATCATTATTGTTATTGTTGCTGTATTTCTTGTAAAAAGAAATCATTAATTTTCGCTGTGTAAACAAATCAGCGTATGTCACTCACTACTTTGAAGGTCATGAGATTTTGTCACACCTTTTGGCACTTTGGACTTCTTCCTCTGTTCTGATAAAAAAGTTCTTTCTAGCTCTGCTAAAAATGTCTCCCCATTTTTCTTTTCTTTAATAATTTTTCTAATTTCATACCACGAAAGTTTTATTTTATTTTTCCTTTGCAGAATGCGACGTTGCGGAGCAGAATATTTCAATAATTCTAAATGGCATCGAATCGGAATTGAAGTTCTCCACGGGACAACAGGATAACAAGGTGAGTGCAGTGGTGCAGGACGCCTTTGTAATAAGCTAATTGAGTGTGATATTGTGAGCGCTGAAAGCGTTTATATAACGAAAAGGTGTGGAAATTGCAAGAGCAAGCAGTTTCGTGATTGCTTTCATTTGACTGTCGAATGAGTTCAGTGTTTTGCTGAATTGACGCTAATTGATTGCGATTCGGTGAATTCGACAGTGATTGGAAAGCGATTGCAAAGAGAAGGTGGGTACAATTGAGAGCTTGCTTGTTAGTTTCTTGTAATATTATGAAATAAACGACTGAAGAAACCTGGTGCAAGCATAATATTATTTTCAAAAAGATTTTTTTTAAAGGGTTATATAACCATTTTGCAACAGGTTGCTGCTGAGTAAAATAGTTTTGATCATGGTTGTTTGTATCACCTAAAAGTAATCGATTTTGATATAGGGTTATATACCTGTATATAAATGATCACGATGATGAACGAAATAAAATCCGGGTGACTATCGGTTGGCTATCAGTACAAGCTATAATATATGTATATCGTGATGAAACTTGGTACACAAGAAGTTCGGTAACATAAATGTATTTGCAACACCGCTTACGACAATAAGAAAAAATCGAAAAATAACACCACTCACCCCAATTATACCAATAAATCAAAAAAAACAATGTCAATGACATACAATTTTACACCCAAAATGGTACAAGAGGGCTTAAATGAAGTTGGTATCAGAAAAAATGTGGACTAGGTTGTAGACTTGGCTATATGTAAACAAAAAGGTCCCCATAAAATGTAAACAAAAGAGTCAGTGACTCAAAATCTAAAAAATGGTTGTTGACTTTGCTAAAAGTAAGCAATGGTTGTGAAATTGGCTAAACGCAAACAAAGCAGTCATTGAACTCATAGTCTAAACAAAAGCTTTATCGACCTCATGAAATGTAAACAAAAGGGTCAATGACCTAAACTGTAAACAATTGCGGTTGTGAACTTGGCCAAACGTAAACCAAAATGTCATTAGTCTCATAAAATTAAAAAAAAATTGTTATTGACATCGGCAAAACGTAAACATTTAAGGTAATTGACCTCCTAATGTAAACCTAGGGGTTTATGATCCCGTAAGATCTCAATAAAGCGGTCAGTGACCCTTGTAAACAATGGTTTTTGACTTGGCTAAATGTAAACAAAATACATTTAAAAATTCGATCCCAAAAACAAAACTCGGTTTTCGTTTTATTGAGAGCTCCAAGCACTTTATGCTCGTCAGCCATTCAGACTGATGTTATAAGAAAAACTTTACACTTGACACACCAGGATTCTCAAGTCAAGCTTAGCTTAATGTAGATTTCTTTGTAATTCTTTAAAGCTAAGTAACCACGAAGCATCATACAAAAGCTATAAATAAAAGTATATACATTTGCCGGAAATTGACCAGAAACCTGTAAATTTTGCCAAAACGAGAAAAGTGGATCATTACCTATGCACTCAATTCTCATTGGCTCAGCAGTTTGTTACATTTTTTTTTGTTGGAAATATGCATAGTTTGTGCCTTTCAAATTACTATTCTAAAACTACTTCGGGCAAAGCATGGCTGAAACTACACTGATAAATGAAAAATGGAAGAAATCTCGCACACGCCTGAAAATCACAACTGCATGCGAGCAACCTGTTGACCGATTTTGCGAATTTTGTCATTTTCAAATGGCTTTGCACTTGTCTGTCCCTCCAATAATGACACACCTGTCAAAATTATCGACCCTTCAAACCAAATTTCCGTTTGCCATTTATCGCAATGTGTCCACTCGCTTTTCACTGGCGGGCATACACAAGCACATATGCTAATCACAAAAGCCAAAGCAAACAGCTGTCGACAACAAAAGCAATAAGAGCAACCAAAGCACATACAGCACGCATCAACGTTGACAGTTGAGGATTAACAAATGTCTGTGTGTGTGTATTACAAAATACATACCACCTCGCATATTGCGAAGCCAGCAAAACAAAGTAGCAAGCCCCACAGCGCTTTGGTGGTCGCAAATATTTGGCAAAATGCGTTTGGTAACTCGCGGTGAATGCATTTGAGGGGTAAGGCAGAAGTATGTGCTTTTGCGCTTTGTAATTCTCGTGGTTTATCAAACTCGCGTATCCAGTTATGTGTGAAATATCAAGTTGAGTTGAAACTCACTTGCGCATTAACTGTCAGCTACCAGTGAATAATGAATACCTTTATGCACAAACACACCTACTTCGATATACGAGGTATAATTTTTAGGTTTTGAAACTGTCAAATATTTTATTTTGATTTAAAACACTGAATGAGAGTAAATAAGTAGTCTAGCGCTTAGGTTTCATATACGTGGCTCTTCTCATTAAACTTCTTATCTCGAGATCACAAAACGGCAAAATCACATGAAGCAACAGACTCAAAGCTTTCGACTATGAATAACCTAATTATTGATGAATCCTAACATAAAAATATAAAGAGAGACTGTCGCAGACGAGAAGCATTTCAATGGCAGCGTGTTGGATCGCATAACCTCTGCAGCTGTTTCGAAAACATCACCGACATTAGTTTGAGGAGCACTCTTTTTTAAATTTTTCTTATCGAATTCTTAAAAATATGTTCCAAGGTAAAGAACTTGTCCTTTGCTTCAAAACTAGCATAAGTTTCGGGGAACAGCTCTTCATTTCTGAAAATTTTCTTCTCAGATAGCATTCTTTTGAGGTTTGAGAACAGGAAGTTAGTCGCTGGGAGTCAGATCTGAAGAAAACGGATGTGAATTCAATTTGAAGCCCAATTTATGGATTTTTGACATCGTTTTCACTGACTTGTGACTCGATGGATTGTCGCCCTGAAACAACACATTTCTTTTTCTTGAAATGCGGCCATTTTACTGCAAAATATAGACACCATAACCTTGCCAGTCGACTGTTGCATTTTTCCACGCTTTGAATCAGGCTTGAACATCTTCAACTCCAACTCCAGACGCTGAACCCGATTTTCGACGGTTTCCAAACATAAATCGGCCAATACTGCTGCAATTTCACATTCGATATTCGCACGGAGTTCATCAATCGTCGCTGGCTTGTTGACATAGACCATAGACTTGACGTAGCGCTACAGGAAATAGTCTCACGGCGTCAAATCACACGACCGAGGCGGCAAATTGACCGGGCAATTTCATGAGGTAACACGTTCACCAAACTTGATGTTCAATAAATCGATTGTGACATTCGCTGTCTGACTTGTGGCGCCGTCCTGTTAGAACCACAGATTGTTTAAGCCCATATCATCCAATTTGGGCCAAAAATATTCGGTTATCATTGGGCGGTAACGATTCCCATTCACAGTAACGTGCCGATCTTCATCATCACGGAAGACACCGTCGACCCATAAACCGCAACAAACCTTAATTTTTCGGGATGCAATGGAAAATCATGGAGTACGTGTGGAATGCTGCCTGACCTATAACGCATACTTTTTTTATTGACGAAGACATTCAGCCAGAAATGAGCCTCATTGAAGAAGATTTTTGATGAGAATCCGGATCAATTTCAAGTTGTTACTCAACCCAATTCAGGGACATACGACGATTCTGCTGGTTAAGCGGTTTCAGTTCTAGCGTCAGTTTGATCTTGTAAGCATGTAAGTCAAAATCATTTCGCAAAATTCGCCACAAAGACGACACAGAGATTCCAACGCTTGAGAACGACGAGAGACTGATTTGGGTCTTCCTCAATTGATGCTCTAGCGGCAGTAATATTCTCCACACTACGGACACCTCTTTGTCTCACTGTCACGGGAACATTTTGTGCTGTGCCTGTGGACTCAAACGAGAGGCGCATTGTTGATAATTTTTTGAAGTGGGCGTGGCTCCATCATCTATATATATCTTCAGAAACTCCGAAGCTAACTTAAGCAAATTGCCAAAATAGAAGCCTATAAAATTGGGTTAAATCGGAAGGCAGCCATAATATTGGCTCAAAAGCAGCGTTTTTTGAAGGCAAATACTTGTTTGTACATCGAATTTTTCTTGCTAAAAATAGTATATGAAATTTAAAATTATATAAAAAACTCATCGTTTATCAATTTGAAGCGCAATAAATACCAAAATAGCAACAATAAAAGCACATTAAGCACAATTCCTCACAAAAGCACTTCAGATTACTCAAACCATTCGTCAAATGGGGAAAAAGTGAAAATCACAGCAAACAGCAAATCAATTGAATATAACGCCAGAAGGCAGACGATATATCGACGTACTTAAACCGTTATTTGTCTCAGACATGGCCGCAGACACATCGAATTGATTGCGCTGAAACTGCAAATCACATTTACCTCCGATCGCCCAATGGGGGCATTAATAATGCAGACGGAACGTTGAGTGCGACCGTGTTGGCCCAATGCCAATTGTGAAAATACGACGTAGTAGAAAAATATATATACTATATACTTCTACAGAACCATAGATCAACCACACAAGCGACGAAACAGACGAACGATGACGTCAGCTGAAACATTTTTGAGACAATAAGTGCAGTGACGCTGCACAAAATGCAAAACAATGACAAAGAGCAAATTTCGACAATGCCACAATCGGCAAATAAAGATATTCAGCGGAATATTCAGCAAATTGTGAAAACAGAAAACAGCACAGGGGTACGATTCGTTAGCATTTTAGCGACGCAGCTTGCAACACGTTGCTGCGGCGGGGCAGTCAAATGTTAGAGGTTAGCAAGCAAGAAGCAGAATATTTTATATTTTTCAACAAATGCAAACGTGAGTTGGAAATTTAAGCGGCACACAGACACAAACATAGATATAAATATTTATTATACAATTTTAGAAGGAATTGGTGGCACGAAATGCGTTCAAGCGCATGACAAAAGGTCTGCGTAGGCCTACAAAATACTCTGTGTACAGGTGGCAACGTTGGAAATGCGTTGCGTTTTTGCTACTCAAGGTTCGCTTGGTCATAAATTACGAGCATCATGCCATATTTTTTGTTTCCAACTTAAAAAGTGCGCATTTTTTATGCATTCGCTCACTTTTTTAGGTTTTTGGGAGTAGATTTTGTAAGCCTGCCAAAGCATATGGGCCTAGCATGACTTTAAAAATTTGCATAGGTAAATTTTTTAGCACAATAGTAGAAAGAGTGTGTGTGCCTTAAAACAATATTGTTTTCAAATCCACTAAATTTTGACACAAAATATTATAAATACGGTAATAATAATGGATTACAAGTGAAGCTTAATCGAAGCTAGAATAGTAATACTCCATAAAAGCAATAAAAACTATAACAGTTATTATATATTAAAAATAATTATTGAATAACGTGCCTATATTCTCAGAAACTTTAAGAAAGGTGCATGTCTTTGATAGAATACAATTTTGCGCCTGGATGTAGGCAACGTTTTACTAAACCTTTTAATTAATGTTTTTTTTTTAACTTTATGTTTAATATTATAGAATTGAAATTGGATGAGCTAATAAATTGATTCCAATCTCTTTAAGCAACTTAAAAGCTTTCTTTACTACCTAAAACTACACATTTTAGGTTTTGGAAGATACTACAATAATCTAGAAACTTTATCAAAAGAATATCATAACTATTTAACTCATAAAATAAAATGACTGAGTATATAGATATCTCCCAATACTTTTATAGGTATAATATAGTATATATCGATCAATAATGTTTACAGTAGTCATAATACATGTAAAAGGTTTTTCAATAGGCAACTACAAAAGTAGACCGAAAGGGTCAGCAAACGACGTCATATTTTTCCCGCTTCTCTGACATTTCTCTTCAGTAAGATTTGCCATTTCATCATGGAAATATATACGATCCAACAACTAGAATAATTTTAAAATTTACTACTGAAATTAAGAGTCAGTGGCCTCAACTTTAAGAGCACTGCGTTCAATTTATGGTCGACATAATAGTCCTGTCAGATCAACAATTGAGCGTCTAGTGGTAGTAAACCACAGTACAGTACAATATGTTCCCGAGCCAGTGAGACAAAGAAATGCCTGTAGTGTTGAAAATATTGCTGCCGCAAGCGCATCAATAGAAAAGACCCAAATCAGTCTCTCACACGTCGTTCTCAAGCGTTGGGTGTCTCTATGACGTCGTTGTGGCGAATTTCGCGAAAAGATCTTGGCCTACATCCTTGAAAGATCAAACTGACGCAAGAACTGAAGCCGCTTGACCACCAGAATCATCGTATGTTCCTGAATTGGGCTGAACAACAACTTTTAAATGATCCAGATTTTCATCAAAAAATGATCTTCGCCGATGAGACTCATTTCTCTGTGAAAGGTTTCGTCAATAAGCAAAATGTGCGTTATTGGTCAGGCAGCAATCCACACCTACACCATGTGTCACCATTGCATTCCGAAAAAATTACGGTTTGATGCGGTTTTGTTTGTCGTACATCTTCTTTGATGATCAAAACCGACACGTTACTGTGAATGATAACCGAATATTTTTGGTCCGGATTAGATGAGATGGACTAGGATAATATACGGTTCCAACAGGACAGCGCCACAAGTCAGACAGCGAACGTCACAATCGATTTATTGAAAACCAAGTTTGGTGAATGTATTATCTTGTGAAATGGCCCGGCCAATTTGCCGCCTGAGTCGTGTGATTTGACACTGTTACACTACTTCCTGTGGGGCTACGTTAAGTCTATGGTCTATGCCAACAAACCAGTGGCGATTGATGTACTTCGTGCGAATATCGAACGTGAAATTTCAGCAGTATCGGCCGATTGATGCTTGAAAACCGTCGAAAATTAGATTCAGTGTCTGGACTTCTACAAGCCTACCTGTGGTGGGCATGCAAAAGAAACCTATTTCCCTATATGTATAATAGCATCGAATGTACTTTCATAGGAATAAAAAATTTCATTAATATCTCAACTCGTTTTATTTCAAAAAAAGACTTTTGTAGCGCTCTTATTGAAACCACCAATATATATGCACATATCAACTTCTATAAATGTACCAATATCGCTAATACTATTTGATAAATTACAATAATTCTCTTTATAATTTTCAGGATGAATTGGAAAAGGCTGACGCTTTTCTCGTAATCTACTCTTGCATTGACAAGGAGTCATTCACACGCGCCAAACATATACTATCACGACTGCAGGATATGGATTTGATACGCACACGTCCGATCATTTTGGTGGCGAACAAAATTGATTTGGCACGTTCGCGTGCGGTTTCCTCACAAGGTAAGCGAAACTGAGAGTTGCAAATTTAAATGCAGAATGCAATTGCACACGAGAAAAGCAAAGCAAGCGAAGCTTTAAGAACACAGTCAGCTTTTATTGGACGAAAGTGAGACTTAAAGGAATTTTAGTGCCTTAAAACGAACAACTTGTTATTTCCGTGAATTAAGCATAGATTTTCGTTTAATATACAATAAATTTCATAAGCGAAAATTGAATAAAAAAAATTTCTTGAGATACATATGTTAAGCTAAAGATATAAATTTAAAATTTCATAACTGCCTTTTCAGCAACAAAAGTTTTTTTTTTTTTTGAAGAAAACGCATGCTTCAAGTGTTAGCAATAATTTTGCACGCGTTGCCAACTTTTGCAAATTAAAGGTAATTCATTGCGTGCTTCAATAAGCTTTCAATTGCACAGTAGCATACTTTGAGGCGCTGCAAAAATATATATACATGTGTATGGGTAAGGGTGTAGCTAATTGGTTGGCTTTACGCGCACTTCAAAGCGCGTTAATTAGAAGACTTGCGCCGTGTAACGGTACATTTGAGCTGAGTGTTTAATTAAAGCAAAGGCATACGGAATGAAGCAAGGCGTTAAGAACCGCAAGTGTGATGCGGAATTTTTCATTCTCTAATACAAGTGTAGTACTAAAGCAATTTGAGTTTTCAGTTTTTTACGTTTTATTGAGGAGAATTTGATTTTTGAAGCACAACTTTTAAGGAAAATTTCTAAGAAAACAAAAGCTTTTGAAGCAAAACTTTGCTATAAAAATTTCTTAGAAAGCAAATTCGCTTTGGACCACCCATACATTGATATATTTGCTTTAATAGCACTTACCTCTAGCACTTAAGTTCACATTGAACCACAAAGTTTGACTGTCAACTATCGAAAACTACTAAAAAAAAAACTTTTGAACATGACAAACTTCTGGCATACCGTCTTGTCGAGTCGAAATAGCTGCAGTAGTGCAAGGAATGTCAAAATGAAGAAAGAAAGTAGTTAGACAAAAGAAGAGCGAAAACTTTGCAAAAGCAGCATTAGATATTGTGCCGTGGGAGAATGCGTGTAAAGCAAAGTTTTTCAATTTTTTTATTTTTTTTTTTTGATACCCATAACAATGTCTAATGTACAAATGCATGTCTACACACTTTTTGCTTTTCTCTTTAATTTCATCTCACTTCCCTCTATTCTATTACCATTCGCAGATGGCAAATGCGTCGCCTGTACTTTTGGCGCCAAATTCATTGAAGTCTCGGCGGGCATCAATCATAATTGCGACGACTTACTGGCTGGCACTTTGACACAAATTCGTCTCAAAAAGGATCAAAATTTATTGCATGTAAGTTGTAGCATTAAAGTGTCGAATTTGTGTTGTCTCTCGTCTATAGGCATTGGAGAATATTAGAATTAGTGCGTATGCGTGTGTGTTTTAGAAAAATTAGCAAAAAAAAATATTGATGAAAATAAAATTTAAATATAAAATTCCTCAAAGTGTCACAGGTGTATATACGAAAAATAATTTAAAATTGTATTTCCCGGGATAATTCAAAATTTAATTTTATTTTATTTTAACTGCCTGTCTGTCAGGCGTGACGAACAGTTAGGTCGAAAGAATAATTGGCGTTCACAATTGTGTAGTTTAATACACATTAACACACACATAACCAAAACTGTTTCATAATTCATATATTAAAAACTTCATATTCGAAATAATTAACGCTTTTTATTCTTCTTGTTCTTCTACTTTATTCATGCCTTCTATAACTACTATTAATACGATCATCATTTCATACATGAATGCTGAAATCATAAATTTTCTGAAACCTGTTATTGTCTTCACTAATGCTTTCATTATTTATAATTTTAATTACCATTACTTTTATGATTACATTTTTCATTACCATTAACCTTAATATTACCAATAACACTACAAATAAAAATTACATACCAACTAACGACAACACTACTACTATTGTTTTCAAAATTAAATTACAAATTACATTAACATTACCAATACGATTACAAATACTAAAATCTGATATTGTCTTCACTAATGCTTTCATTATTTATAATTTTAATTACCATTACTTTTATGATTACAATTACCATTACCATTACTATCAATATTATTATTTAAATTACAAATGCAAAAACACATTCCAACTTACAACATAACTAATATTATTTCTATAATTAAATTATAAATTACATTAACATTACCAATACGATTACAAATACAAATATGCTGAAATCACAAATTTTCTGAAACCTGTTGTTGTCCTCACTAATACTTTCATCATTTATAATTTAATAACCATTACTTTTATGATTACATTTAACATTACCGTTAATATTACCATTAATATTACAAATAAAAATTGCATACCAACTATCAATATCACGACTACTATTATTTTTTAATTAAATAATAAATTACATTAACATTACCAAAACGATTACAAATGCAAATAACATTACAATTACAATACCAACATGATTACTCTTACTTACATACATATATCACTTATAATATCATGATCATTATTAATAATATACATTACATTAACACTAACAATACGATTACAAATAACATTGCAATTACCATTACAATTATAATATGAACACGATTACTATTAAAATATCATTCTTAAAATCATAATTACTTATATCATTAATTTTTCAATTTTAATTACAATTCTGGTAATCATTACATTTATAAATATATTTGCCGTAATCATTGCCATTGCACATCTAACTAATCTGCCGTAATCATTATATAACATACTATCATCATTACAAACACCATTACAATTTTCATTACCACAATCATAACTTTCACTGTTTTCTTTTTCATTCCTATTAATATTGCGATTAAATTACTATCACCATTACAAATACAATTACCATTACATTTGCCATTATCATTTCACATACTACTCTCTACAATTACCACCTACCAACTTATTTGTGATTTGAAAAAATTCTGCCTCTCCGACTCAACTCCTAATGTAAACACCATTATAACCACTGCTCTTCCGAATTACCCCTACCAAATTGATTGGCTTGTTGTTGTTACCCATCTCTCTTGAAAACCAAAACTCTCGCCCTAACCCCGACACTATTATTTTATAATAAAAACCACCATCTCCTTTGAACAGAATCCAGATGGTACTTCACGTACTGGTTCTAAGAAATCCAAAGACAAACATAAAGATAAAGACAATAATAAGATTAAAGAAAAAGAAAAGGTTATAGACAAGGCGCTAGAGCACAATGGCGCTGATTGTGTAAATGAGAAAAATTCTGAAAATTTGGTGAGTAAACAAAAAATCAATTAATTCAACAACGCAATATTGGAATCTTTTTATAGCATAAGCGTGTTTTACCCTTTCCTTCAGCCCAACTGTAAATAGTATACCGTATGATCTCTTGTTGTAAGGGAATTTTTGCTACGAGAGATTTTTTTGCCAAGACACCAATGTAAATTTGAAAAAAAAACGGTGTTTTTATATTCGTTTAGAAAAAGTATATACATACATATAATTATATATATATAGACAATATATATACCCCATGTGTTTATATAAGTAAACTTTTGCATGATTGTAACCCTTAATCAATCTATATTTGCTTCAATTTTTGATAAAATTTTTCTTGCCTATAACGAGGATGGGAATACATAGTACATATGTTTCAAAGAATTAGGCTCATATAATAAGATTCCGATTTTAGTTTCATATGAAAAAAGGAACTGACAATTTGTGAAACAGAGTACACCTCGCAGCAATGCCTCTAATGCTACCTGAATGAAACGTGACCGTGATCCAGTAGTCTAAAACTATGCTTGAGGGCGAGCTGCTCTTCGCCTGTTTTCCTGCGGCTTCGTCCCATCGTCGCCCTTCATCAATAAGATAAAAAAAAAAGAATTATCAGAAGTAGACTCTGCGGCGCAGTGATCTAAATGAAATGAAGAGAGTCTCAGAATACTCCCTTTCCAATTCTACCCAGACTTTTACTCTAACCAGCTTCCCTGAGTCTTACAGCGCCCTCCTCAGCAATGCGCCGGCGGGTATGTCGAAGGGTGCTATGTACAGGGTTTGCCCGGAAAGTAATAGGACTGATTTTCTTTCGCTAGCAAGAGGGATGTGTTTCGGTGGTACGAGGCCTTTTTGAAGGGCCGGGAAGAGGTCGCTGATGAAGACCGTGCTGTCAGACTTTCGACAACAAGCGCAAGGTTTTGAATTCAGACCGTCGACTAAGTATTCGTTTAATTGCCTAGATATTAAATTTTTAAAAATCTGTGGTTCATGACATTGTGACGGAGCATTTGAATACGACAATGCCCCGGATCACACCACCTTTCTTGTGAACAGGTACCTAACCAAGACCGACATCCCAACGCTTCCGCAGCCGTCCTACAGCCCAGATGTAGCTCGACCCGGTTTTTTTTGCTTTCTTGCCTGAGAAGGCCGATGAAAGGCAAGCATTTTGAGGCGACAGGAGGGATCTAAGCAACATGCACCTCGGTTCTCAAAGCTGCTCCGAAGAATGCCATCCGTGACACCTTAAATGCTTGGAAATCGTGCTGGCAGCGCTGCATCGGCGCAGAAAGAGCCTATTCTGAAAGATTTTAAAGAATTATAACGATTGGTTCAATAAATTTTTAAATCGGCTTAGTCCTATTACTTTCCGGACAAACCCTGTAAAGAATGACATTCAGTTCCATTGTCGATGTTGTTAGTATACACTAATGATTGCAATGAGCGCCTCTTTTTGGACATTTCAAGCTAGCGGGAGTCGAATTGATGAGCTCGAAAAAACAACTCTTGAAAACCAATATGACAAAACAGAGACATAAGGCATACTTAATAAATTTAAAGCAAGTAAAATATATTTATATACCTAGACTCACAGCCACGAAGACTTTATTATAGTATGTACTTTCATTTAGGGGCTTTTGAGAGTTTGAGTAATTTACTTATTTTGATAAAGAAATTTATTTATTTTTATAAAGTTGTTGAAATAACTTAAAACAAACATATTTTGAGGTTTTTATATAATTAATACTTTAAAAAGTATATGTACATCTGATATCGGTTTCTAATGTTCATAAATTATAAATATTTATATTAAAAAAATATATTTAATTTTTTTAAACATTGAACCCTCAATTTTACATACAGAAAACCCACTTTTCACTTTTTTAACTATAATCACAATCAACTACAGTCATCCTTTATATAAACTAACTTTTATATAACCATTAATATAACTGTTATTATAACCGTTTTTTGCCAATATTTAATGTTTACACCCATTCTTTTTATATACGAGTATGTATGTATACAAACTCTAATCGCACAATGCACTTTCAGGGCAATCGAGATGGTGCCTCCTCGCCGGCGCACTGGTATAAGAGCCGCAGCGTTGTATTGGCCAGCATGAAGGCGCGCCAAATGCTCACCTGGATACTGGGCAAGGAAGATTCGAAATTTAAAAATTGCGAGAATCTACAAGTGCTCTAAAAAGCAATGCGACGGAGCGGGTGACAGGGTCTAAGTGAGATAAAAATAAGAAGAAACAAAAAAGAGTAAACTAAATCAAAAACTGGACTGTCTGAACAAAGTGAAGGTTTGTGGCACTATAACGGGACACCTGTGTGTAAATAAAATAAAATGTGCAAATGTAGATAAAGCATTTCATATTATTTATATACCTATATTACATAATACATTACGTTACTAAACTACATATGTATATATATGTAACTAGCTAGATGTATTGAACTTAACTACATATGTACAATATATGTATGTATTTATAGATGTGTATATAGAAATATATATTTACTCCAAATATGTGAGTTTAGGTTAGGTGTGACATGAATCAATATTCTTATACCGAGATATATAGTTGTAGCTGTAGGTAACTCTGTATGTATTTGCTCCATAAATTTAAATGACGTTCTTTTTTCAAGCGATAAAATCAAATAAAAAAAAATAAATGGCAACAATTTCATAATGCCCTAACAAAGCATAGCAAAGCTCTTTCCTAGCCAAAAGCTGGCGAGCATGCGCTTTGGCGTTCAAACCAATTACCTACAAAATGAAACGCAGCACTTTCAGATATAACGGTTTCGTTTTAAATTTAACTAAACAACAGTTGAGAGAATTGTCCAATGTGTATTTATAAAATATTGTAAACAAAATATTATGAATATTAAAGTAGTTGCATATTTGTATAATTGTTAACAAAAAAATTTATGTAGATTAAAAAAATATATATATAAATGTGTAAAAAAATATGCCGCAAAATTATAGTTTTGACTTTTAAAGCCTTTTGGTCGAAAATTTCAAACTAATTTCAAGCATGCAGCTAAGTCTTTTCGAAATTCTTGTATAAAAACAAACTCTTGGCAGCACTGCCGCTAAACCGTTATTAAGGAATTTGACAGTATCAGCTGATTTGCTGACGTCAGATAGCAATTAAGCTCAAGAAGTTTGTTGTAGGTCTTTCTCCGTTCTCCGCAAAATGCTTACGCATAACCTAACTTTTTTTTAGAAACTTTTTTCGCTCCGGTTAGCTTCATTATGTCAAATCCATATTTTCTTATAAACTTTTTCTAAAATTCAAAATATCAAACTTTTTCATTGAAATCTCTTCTTTAATACAAAATATTTCTTAATTTCTCTTACTTAAAAAAATACTATATCAGCATATTAATACAAAATCAAAAGTAATTAAGTAATTTAGGCTTTAAGTGAAATAACTGTACATAATAGAACGAAATCATGAGCTCAGTAAAGCTTTACAAAAGGGAAGAAGTTTGAGTAATAGTTAAAAGCATAATAATTTGTCAATGCAATTTTCTTCAAAGT